>NC_057811.1:69086665-69233335 GCF_018294505.1 Triticum aestivum
CGCCCCGCCGCACGCCGCTACCCCGCGCCGCCCCGCCGCCCGTCGCCGCCAACCACCGCCGCCGGAGCCGCCGCGCTATCGCCCGCCGGAGTTCGAGGTAGCCACCAGTTTTTTAAAAAACCGATCGGTTTTATTTCGTAAACCCTAGTTTTCGTTTTTTTAGATCGGTTCGGTTTATTTTTATTGGTTTAGTTATTTAGCGAACGCCCGTTCGTTCGTTCGTTTTAACGAACGGTTTTCACCGTTTAACCGCAGACAGCGAACGTTCATTCGTTAGCCTGTTCGTTAGTTTTTCTTTTTCTCGGATTTTCCGCGATTATTTTCGATCGCGATTTCTGATCCGATTTTCGTTCTACTATAACTTTTCGCTCGTTTATCGGAATCAGGCGATTCAAGCGCCTAGAGTTTCGTCTCGACACCCTCTTTCTGTTTAAGCAACTTAAACAAGTTTTTGCTACTTTAAAATTTGACTTTAGTCCAGATTAGTAAACGAAGCTTGTTTCTTTCGCCGTTTGAGTTTTGTTGCTTCGTTTGATTTGATTCTTTTTGCAAACCGGAGTTCTTAAGTTGAACTTTCTGGTTAGATATCTTATTTGAGTTTTACCTGTGCCCTTGCTTGTTTGCTTATTGTATGCTTGTTTGTTTGCGATAGAGTATCCGGAGTGCGAAGCGTGCTTCTACGAGTCTCTAGGTTTCACGGATCATCAGCAAGGCAAGTAACACTTTGATCATACCTCTTTACTACCCAGTTTTATTGCATTAGATCAATCCTGAAACAATTGCATGGTTAGGATCTGAATTAATTTGTGGGTTGGGAAGTAGCTGAGGTAGTACCTATTCACATGTTTATTATCAAACCCTGGGAGTTACTTCTACGTTATGCTTATATTGCTATGCTATGCTCGTAGACGTGGATTGGGTTTGAGTGTATTCATGGCAGATGTGAGATTTTTACTTAATAGTTAAACTTAAGGTGGCAACTTAAATACACATCTGGGTGGATTGAGGCACCTGGGGTATCCAGTGATTGCCTGTATTTTTGGAAATTCCGGGGTACCGTGTGATTCTTCTATGGACCGCCACCCAGGCTCAAAGGGATCATGAGATTATTCATACTAGAAATTTCCGTGTGCAGCCACAAGCTATTATGGGCTCTAGCATAGTTGATTAAGTCGTGTGAACTCTTACAGTGGTAGACTAGCAGATGTAGGGGATGTAGGTGGTACGGTCTACCCATCGTAAGGTGCTAACGCTTCTGAAAGACTATGTCTCGGTCATCCGTGTCTCAAACATCATGTAGTGCGAGAAATCAAATGGAGGAGATCGAGTCTTGTGGGGAAAAGTGCGCAAACCTCTGCAGAGTGTACAAACTAATCATGGTTAGCCGTGTCCCCGGTTATGGACATCTTGAGTATCTGGTTCTTGGATTATCATGTGGATCTCATCACTCTTAATATAATTTGATTGGGTTTAATGATGATGCTTAATTGGGATTGAGTTGGGTGAACCTTCTCAATGTTTAACAACCACCATGATAGTTAAATAAAAATTTATTCCTTTGTTGTAGGAAAAAATTGGCTTTTCGCAAAACATATTAACCATACAGCCTCCACCAGCCATATATGCATGTAGTGATAGCATTATTCTGTTCATTACTCTCTTGTGTTACATTGCCAGCATATTCCATGTGCTAACCCGTTTCCGGGCTGCAACGTATCATGTTGCAGACTTTTCAGATGACGAGTAAGGAGCCTTAGGTCGTGGTCTTTCACTCAGTGATGTCGTCGGAGTTGATGGACTCACTTTATCTTCCAAGCCTTCCGCTGCTATCGTTTTAGATGGCCTTAAGCCATATTTATTGTAATAAGTTCTCTTTTGAGACATTCGATGTAATAAGTGTGTGATTGCTACTCTGTTATAAATCCTTCAAGTACTGTGTGTGTCAGCATTACCGATCCAGGGATGACACTTATGCACAGAGATCAGACTGTTTGAGGTCTGGTCGCTACAAAAGGGTGATGTAGTAAAGTAGCGTAAGTATTTCCCTCAATTTTTGAGAACCAAGGTATCAATCCAGTAGGAGACTATGCTCGAGTCCCACTGATGTCTACTACACAACCTTCTTCTTGTAGACGTTGTTGGGCCTCCAAGTGCAGAGGTTTGTAGGACAGTAGCAGATTTCCCTCAAGTGGATGACCTAAGGTTTATCAATCCGTGGGAGGCGTAGGATGAAGATGGTCTCTCTCAAGCAACCCCGCAACCAAATAACAAAGAGTCTCTTGTGTCCCCAACACACCCAATACAATGGTGAATTGTATAGGTGCACTAGTTCGGCGAAGAGATGGTGATACAAGTGCAATATGGATGGTAGATATAGGTTTTTGTAATCTGAAAATATAAAAACAGCAAGGTAGCAAGCGATAAAAGTGAGCGAAAACGGTATTGCAATGTGTTGAAACAAGGCCTAGGGTTCATACTTTCACTAGTGCAAGTTCTCTCAACAATAATAACATAATTGGATCGTATAACTATCCCTCAACATGCAACAAAGAGTCAGTCCAAAGTCACTAATAGCGGAGAACAAACGAAGAGATTATGGTAGGGTACGAAACCACCTCAAAGTTATTCTTTCTGCTCAATCTATTCAAGAGTCCGCAGTAAAATAACACGAAGCTATTCTTTCCATTCAATCTATCATAGAGTTCGTACTAGAATAACACCTTAAGACACAAATCAACCAAAACCCTAATGTCACCTAGATACTCCAATGTAACCTCAAGTATCCGTGGGTATGATTATACGATATGCATCACACAATCTCAGATTCATCTATTCAACCAACACATAGAACCTCAAAGAGTGCCCCAAAGTTTCTACCGGAGAGTCAAGACGAAAACGTGTGCCAAACCCTATGCATAGGTTCATGGGCGGAACCCGCAAGTTGATCACCAAAACATACATCAAGTGGATCACGTGATATCCCATTGTCACCACAGATAAGCACGGCAAGACATACATCAAGTGTTCTCAAAACCTTAAAGACTCAATCCGATAAGATAACTCCAAGGGGAAACCTCAATCCATTACAAGAGAGTGGAGGGGGAGAAACATCATAAGATCCAACTATAATAGCAAAGCTCGCGATACATCAAGATCGTGCCAAATCAAGAACACGAGAGAGAGAGAGAGATCAAACACATAGCTACTGGTACATACCCTCAGCCCCGAGGGTGAACTACTCTCTCCTCGTCATGGAGAGCGCCGGGATGATGAAGATGGACACCGGTGAGGGATCCCCCTCCGGCAGGGTGCCGGAACAGGGTCCCGATTGGTTTTTGGTGGCTACAAAGGCTTGCGGCAGCGGAACTCCCGATCTATTCTGTTCCCCGAAGGTTTTAGGGTATATTGGTATATATAGGAGGAAGAAATAAGTCAGGGGAGCCACGAGGGGCCCACGAGGGTGGAGGGCGCGCCCAGGGGGTGGGCGCGCCCCCCTGCCTCATGCCCTCCTCGTTGATTCCCTGACATGCACTCCAAGTCCCCTGGATTGCTTCCGTTCCAAAAATAACTTTCCCAAAGGTTTCATTCCGTTTGGACTCCGTTTGATATTCCTTTTCTGTGAAACACTAAAACAAGGGAAAAAACAGAAACTGGCACTGGGCTCTGGGTTAATAGGTTAGTCCCAAAAATAATATAAAAGTGTTTAATAAAGCCCATAAACATCCAAAACAGATAATATAATAGCATGGAACAATAAAAAATTATAGATACGTTGGAGACGTATCAGCATGCCCAAGCTTAATTCCTGCTCGTCCTCGAGTAGGTAAATGATAAAAACAGAATTTTTGATGTGGAATGCTACCTAACATATTTATCCATGTAATTCTCTTTATTGTGGCAAGAATATTCAGATCCATAAGATTCAAGATAAAAGTTTAATATTGACATAAAAATAATAATACTTCAAGCATACTAACAAAGTAATCATGTCCTCTCAAAATAACATGGCCAAAGAAAGTTATCCCTACAAAATCATATAGTCTGGCTATGCTCTATCTTCACCACACAAAATATTTAAGTCATGCACAACCCCGATGACAAGCCAAGCAATTGTTTCATACTTTTGATGTTCTCAAACTTTTTCAATCTTCACGCAATACATGAGTGTGAGCCATGGACATAGCACTATAGGTGGAATAGAATGGTGGTTGTGGAGAAGACAAAAAGGAGAAGATAGTCTCACATCAACTGGGCGTATCAATGGGCTATGGAGATGCCCATCAATAGATATCAATGTGAGTGAGTAGGGATTGCCATGCAACGGATGCACTAGAGCTATAAGTATATGAAAGCTCAAAAAGAAACTAAGTGGGTGTGCATCCAACTCGCTTGCTCACGAAGACCTAGGGCATTTTCAGGAAGCCCATCATTGGAATATACAAGCCAAGTTCTATAATGTAAAATTCCCACTAGTATATGAAAGTGACAACATAGGAGACTCTCTATCATGAAGATCATGGTCCTACTTTGAAGCACAAGTGTGGTAAAAGCATAGTAGCATTGCCCCTTCTCTCTTTTTCTCTCATTTTTTTGTTTTTTGTTTTTGTTTTTTTTGGGCCTTCTCTTTTTTTTGGCCTCTTTTTTTTATTTTTCGTCCGAAGTCTCATCCCGACTTGTGGGGGAATCATAGTCTCCATCATCCTTTCCTCACTGGGACAATGCTCTAATAATGAATATCATCACACTTTTATTTACTTACAACTCAAGAATTACAACTCGATACTTAGAACAAAATATGACTCTATATGAATGCCTTCGGCGGTGTACTGGGATGTGCAATGACTCATGAGTGACATGTATGAAAGAATTATGAACGGTGGCTTTGCCACAAATACGATGTCAACTACGTGATCATGCAAAGCAATATGACAATGATGAAGCGTGTCATAATAAATGGAACGGTGGTAAGTTGCATGGCAATATATCTCGGAATGGCTATGGAAATGCCATAATAGGTAGGTATGGTGGCTGTTTTGAGGAAGGTATATGGTGGGTGTATGATACCAGCGAAAAGTGCGGTATTAGAGAGGCTAGCAATGGTGGAAGGGTGAGAGTGCGTATAATCCATGGACTCAACATTAGTCATAAAGAACTCATATACTTGTTGCAAAAATCTATTAGTTATTGAAACGAAGTACTAGGCGCATGCTCCTAGGGGGATAGATTGGTAGGAAAAGACCATCGCTCGTCCCCGACTGCCACTCATAAGGAAGACAATCAATAAATAAATCATGCTCCGACTTCATCACATAACGGTTCACCATACGTGCATGCTACGGGAATCACAACTTTAGAACAAGTATTTCTCAAATTCACAACTACTCAGTAGCATGACTCTAATATTACCATCTTCATATCTCAAAACAATCATAAAGAATCAAACTTCTCATAGTATTCAATGCACTTTATATGAAAGTTTTTATTATATCCCTCTTGGATGCCCATCATATTAGGACTAAATTGATAACCAAAGCAAATTACCATGCTGTTTAAGACTCTCAAAATAATATAAGTGAAGCATGAGAGTTCATATATTTCTTCAAAATAAATCCACCGCCGTGCTCTAAAAGATATAAGTGAAGCACTAGGGCAAACAACAAACTACTCCGAAAGATATAAGTGAAGATCAATGAGTAGTCGAATAATTATGCAACTATGTGAAGACTCTCTAACATTTAACAATTTCAGATCTTGGTATTTTATTCAAACAGCAAGCAAACAAAAGAAAATAAAATGACGCTCCAAGCAAAACACATATCATGTGGTGAATAAAAATATAGCTCCAAGTAAATTTACCGATGAACGAAGACGAAAGAGGGGATGCCTTCCGGGGCATCCCCAAGCTTAGGCTCTTGGTTGTCCTTGAATATTACCTTGGGGTGCCTTGGCCATCCCCAAGCTTAGGCTCTTGCCACTCCTTATTCCATAGTCCATCGAATCTTTACCCAAAACTTGAAAACTTCACAACACAAAGCTTAACAGAAAATCTCGTGAGCTCCGTTAGCGAAAGGAAACAAAACACCACTTCAAGGTACTGTAATGAACTCATTCTTTATTTTTATTGGTGTTAAATATACTGTATTCCAACTTCTCTATGGTTTATAAACTATTTTACTAGCCATAGAGTCATCAAAATAAGCAAACAACACATGAAAAACAGAATCTGTCAAAAACAGAACAGTCTGTAGTAATCTGTAACTAACGCAAACTTCTGGAACTCAGAAAAATCTACCAAAATAGGACGACCTAGATAATTTTATTATTGATCTGCTGCAATTGGAATCAGTATTTTATCACGTTCTGGTGATTTTAAACAATTATTTTCGTGAACAGAAAGTTTCTGGAATTTTCAGCAAGATCAAATAACTATCATCCAAGAAGATCCTATAGGTCTTACTTGGCACAAACACTAATTAAAACATAAAACCACATCTACCAGAGGCTAGATGATTTATTTATTACTAAACAGGAACAAAAACCAAGGAACAAAAATAAAATTGGGTTGCCTCCCAACAAGCGCTAACGTTTAACGCCCCTAGCTAGGCATGATTTCAATGATGCTCACATAAAAGATAAGAATTGAAACATAAAGAGAGCATCATGAAGAATATGACTAGCATATTTAAGTCTAACCCACTTCCTATGCATAGGGATTTTGTGAGTAAACAACTTATGGGAACAATAATCAACTAGCGTAGGAAGGCAAAACAAGCATAACTTTAAAACTTTAAGCACATAGAGAGGAAACTTGATATCATTGCAATTCCTATAAGCATATATTCCTCCCTCATAATAATTTTCAGTAGCATCATGAATGAATTCAACAATATAACCAGCACGTAAAGCATTCTTTTCATGATCTACAAGCATAGAAAATTTACTACTCTCTACATAAGCAAAATTCTTCTCATTCGGAATAGTGGGAGTATCATAAGAAACTCGAATACTATAAATTGTTTCCATATTAAAAGAGTAATGTTCAGAAAAAGGGTAATCATAATCATGACAAGTTTTATAAATATAATCATCACTACTTTTTATAGCATAAGTTTCATCACAATAATCATCATAAGTAGCAACTTTGTTCTCATCATAATCGATTGAAACCTCTTCCAAGATAGTGGACTCATCACTAAATAAAGTCATGACCTCTCCAAATCCACTTTCATAAATATTATAAGATTCAACATCATCCAAAATAGTGGGATCATTACTTCCTAAAGTTGACACTCTTCCTAACCCACTTTCATCACTATAATCATCATAGGTAGAAGGCATGCTTTCATCATAATAAATTTGCTCATCAAAACTTGTGGGACAAAAAATATCATCTTCATTAAACATAGCATCCCCAAGCTTGTGGCTTTGCATATCGTTAGCATCATGGATATTCAAAGAATTCATACTAACAACATTGCAATCATGTTCATAATTCACATATTTTATGCCAAGAATTCTATGTAATTCTTCTTCTAGTACTTGAGCACAATTTTCCTTCCCATCATTTTCACGAAAGACATTAAAAAGATGAAGCATATGAGGCAACCTTAATTCCATTTTTTGTAGTTTCTTTTATAAACTAAACTAGTGATAAAACAAGAAACTACAAGATTCGATTGCAAGATCTAAAGATATACCTTCAAGCACTCACCTCCCCGGCAACGGCGCCAGAAAAGAGCTTAGTTGACGGGGTGTGAGTGTCGCTTACCTAGCCTCCCCGGCAACGGCGCCAGAAAAGAGCTTGATGTCTACTACACAACCTTCTTCCTGTAGACGTTGTTGGGCCTCCAAGTGCAGAGGTTTGTAGGACAGTAGCAAATTTCCCTCAAGTGGATGACCTAAGGTTTATCAATCCGTGGGAGGCGTAGGATGAAGATGGTCACTCTCAAGCAACCCTGCAACCAAATAACAAAGAGTCTCTTGTATCCCCAACACACCCAATAAAATGGTGAATTGTATAGGTGCACTAGTTCGGCGAAGAGATGGTGATACAAGTGCAATATGGATGGTAGATATAGGTTTTTGTAATCTGAAAATATAAAAACACCAAGGTAGCAAGCAATAAAAGTGAGCGAAAACGGTATTGCAATGTGTTGAAACAAGGCCTAGGGTTCATACTTTCACTAGTGCAAGTTCTCTCAACAATAATAACATAATTGGATCATATAACTATCCCTCAACATGCAACAAAGAGTCAGTCCAAAGTCACTAATAGCGGAGAACAAATGAAGAGATTATGGTAGGGTACGAAACCACCTCAAAGTTATTCTTTCTACTCAATCTATTCAAGAGTCCGTAGTAAAATAACACGAAGCTATTCTTTCCGTTCAATCTATCATAGAGTTCGTACTAGAATAACACCTTAAGACACAAATCAACCAAAACCCTAATGTCAGCTAGATACTCCAATGTCACCTCAAGTATCCGTGGGTATGATTATACGATATGCATCACACAATCTCAGATTCATCTATTCAACCAACACATAGAACCTCAAAGAGTGCCCCAAAGTTTCTACCGGAGAGTCAAGACGAAAACGTGTGCCAACCCCTATGCATAGGTTCATGGGCGGAACCCGCAAGTTGATCAACCAAACATACATCAAGTGGATCACGTGATATCCCATTGTCACCACAGATAAGCACGGCAAGACATACATCAAGTGTTCTCAAATCCTTAAAGACTCAATCCGATAAGATAACTCCAAGGGGAAAACTCAATCCATTACAAGAGAGTAGAGGGGGAGAAACATCATAAGATCCAACTATAATAGCAAAGCTCGCAATACATCAAGATCGTGCCAAATCAAGAACACGAGAGAGAGAGAGATCAAACACATAGCTACTGGTACATACCCTCAGCCCCGAGGGTGAACTACTCCCTCCTCGTCATGGAGAGCGCCGGGATGATGAAGATGGACACCGGTGAGGGATCCCCCCTCCGGCAAGGTGCCGGAACAGGGTCCCGATTGGTTTTTGGTGGCTACAGAGGCTTGCGGCGGCGGAACTCCCGATCTATTCTGTCCCCCGAAGGTTTTAGGGTATATTGGTATATATAGGAGGAAGAAATACGCCAGGGGATCCACGAGGGGCCCACGAGGGTGGAGGGCGCGCCCAGGGGGGTGGTCGCGCCCCCTGCCTCGTACCCTCCTCGTTGATTCCCTGACGTGCACTCCAAGTCCCCTGGATTGCTTCCGTTCCAAAAATAACTTTCCCGAAGGTTTCATTCCGTTTGGACTCCGTTTGATAGTCCTTTTCTGCGAAACACTGAAACAAGGGAAAAACAGAAACTGGCACTGGCACTGGGCTCTGGGTTAATAGGTTAGTCCCAAAAATAATATAAAAGTGTTTAATAAAGCCCATAAACATCCAAAACAGATAATATAATAGCATGGAACAATCAAAAATTATAGATACGTTGGAGACGTATCACCCACGCACCTACAAAAAAAAATAAGAACCTCACAACCAACGCGATAAATGGGTTGTCAATCCCTTCACAGTCACTTACGAGAGTGAGATCTGATAGAGATGATAAGATAATATTTTTGGTATTTTTATGATAAAGAGTAAAAGTAAAGAAAGCAAGTAAACAGTAATGGAAATAACAGGAGATTAATATGATGGAAAATAGACCCGGGGCCATAGGTTTCACTAGTGGCTTCTCTCAAGATAGCATAAGCATTACGGTGGGTGAACAAATTACTGTCGAGCAATTGATAGAATTGATCATAATTATGAGAATATCTAGGCATGATCATGTATATAGGCATCACGTCCGTGACAAGTAGACCGAAACGATTCTGCATCTACTACTATAAGTCCACACATCGACAGCTATCCAGCATGCATCTAGAGTATTAAGTTCATAAGAACGGAGTAACGCTTTAAGCAAGATGACATGATGTAGAGGGATAAACTCATGCAATATGATATAAACCCCATCTTTTTATCCTCGATGGCAACAATACAATACATGTCGTTTCCCCTACTGTCACTGGGATCGAGCACCGCGAAATTGAACCCAAAGCTAAGCACTTCTCCCATGGCAAGAAAGATCAATCTAGTAGGCCAAACCAAACTGATAATTCGAAGAGACTTGCAAAGATAACCAATCATACATAAAAGAATTAAGAGAAGATTCAAATATTGTTCATAGATAATCTTGATCATAAACCCACAATTCATCGGATCTCGACAAACACACCGCAAAAGAAGATTACATCAAATAGATGTCCAAGATAATCGAGGAGAACTTTGTATTGAGATCCAAAGAGAGAGAAGAAGCCATCTAGCTAATAACTATGGACCCGAAGGTCTGAGGTAAACTACTCACACATCATCGGAGAGGCTATGGTGTTGATGTAGAAGCCCTCCATGATCAATGCCCCCTCCGGCAGGACGCCGGAAAAGGCCCCAAGATGGGATCTCACGGGTACAGAAGGTTGCGGCGGTGGAATTAGGCTTTCGTGGATGCCTCTGATGGTTTGGGGGTACGTAGGTATATATAGGAGGAAGAAGTAGGTCGGTGGAGCCACGAGGGGCCACGAGGGTGGAGGGCGCGCCTGGTGGGGGTGGGCGCGCCCCCCTACCTCGTGGCCTCCTCGTATGTTGCTTGACGTCCACTCCAAGTCCTCTGGATCACGTTTGTTCCGAAAATTACGTTCTCGAAGGTTTCATTCCATTTGGACTCCGTTTGATATTCTTTTTCTGCGAAACACTGAAAATAGGCAAAAAAACAGCAATTTGGGCTGGGCCTCCGGTTAATAGGTTAGTCCCAAAAATAATATAAAAGTGTATAAATAAGCCCATTAAACATCCAAAACAGAATATATAATAGCATGGAACAATCAAAAAATATAGATACGTTGGAGACGTATCACCAATCTCAGTGTCGCTGATGTTCAAAGCTTCAACAAGATGATGCATGAGCTCAAGGAGCAGTTTCAAAAGAAACGTGAAGCAGCAAAAGGATCAAGAGAGCGGATGAAGCTCTCCGCCAACAAATGTGTTCAAGTTCACAATGAAGCCGAAAAGTGCAAGGCACTTCGGCGTCCTGGCATCGACCCCAAGTTGGCTGCCAAAAAGAACCTCGAATTGTCTTCCCTTCCAGCATGACAGGCTCGAAGCCAAAGGTGTAGCGACCAGACCTCAAATGGTCTGTGCTGCTGTGCACCAGTGTCATCCCTGGATCAGTAATGCTGACACGCACAGTACAAATGGAGGATTTATAACAGAGTAGCAATCACACACTTATTACATCGAATATCTCCAAAGAGATTAAGTATGATAAATATGGCTTAAGGCCATCTAAAACGATAACAGCGGAAGACTTGGAAGATAAGTGAGTCCATCAACTCCAGCGGCATCACTGAGTATAAGACCACGACCTAAGGCACCTTACTCGTCGTCTGAAAAGTCTGCAACATGAAACGTTGCAGCCCGAAAACGGGTCAGCACATAGAATATGCTGGCAATGTAACACATAGAGAATAATGAACAATAGTAATGCTATACTACATGCATATATGGCTGGTGGAAAGCTCTATGGTTTAAAGTTTTTTGCGAAAAAGCCAAATTTTCCCTACTCCAAAGGAATAAATTTTATTTAACTATCATGGTGGTTGTTAAACATTGAGATGGTTGACAGCATCTCAATCCCAATTAAGAATCATCATTAACCCAACAAAATTAATTAAAAGTATCATGGTGATGAGATTCAAATGATAATCCAGGTACTAGATACTCAAATTCTCCATAACCGGGGACACGGCTAACCATGATTAGTTTGTACACTCTGCAGAGGTTTGCGCACTTTTCCCCACAAGACTCGATCGCCTCCGCTTGATTCTCGCACTGCATGATGTTTGAGAAACGGATGACCGAGACACAGTCTTTCAGGAACAATCACTCTTTACTCCGGGTGGACCGGTACACCTACTTTCCCCTACATCTGCTAGCCCACCTCTTCAAGAGATCATGTAACCTACTCAGCTATGCTAGAGCCCATAATAGCTTGTGGCTGCACACGGAAGTTTCTAGCATGAATAATCTTATGATCCCTTTGAGCCTGGGTGGCGGTCCTTATACAAACAGACAACGCTGGATTCTCCAGGTGCCTCAATCCACCCAGATGTGAGTTTTAGTTGCCACCTTAGGTAAACCATTATTAACAATCTCACATCTGTCATGAATATCTCTCAAACCCAATCCACGTCTACGAGCATAGCATGGCAATATAATAGCAACGTAGAAGTAACTCCCAAGGGTTTGATAATTGAAACAGGTAATAGGTACTACCTCAACTACTTCCCAATACCCACAATTTAATTAGATCCTAATCATGCAATGTTTGAGGAATAGATCTAATGCAATAAAACTGGGTATGGAAGGTATGATCAAAGTGTTACTTGCCTTGCTGATGATCCGCGAAACCTAGCGATTCGAAGTAACAAGCGACACACTCTGGGTACTCTATCGCAAACAAACAAGCAGACAATCAGTACTCATCTAATGCATAGGTAAAACTCGAATGAAAGATCCAACCAGAAAGTTCAACTTAAGAACTCCGGTTTGCAAAAAAAATCAACTCGAACGAAGCAACGAAAGTCAAACTGCGAAAGAAACAAGCTTCGTCTACTAATCTGGATCTAGGTCAAATTTTACAGTAGCAAAAACTTATTTGAGTAGGTTAAACGGAAAGAGAATTTCGAGACGAAACTCTAGGCGCTTGAATCGCCTGATTCCGATAAACGAGCGAAAAGTTAAACAGAAACGAAGATTCGATCAGAAATCGAGATCTGAGGTAATCGCGGAAAAATCCGACGAAAAAGAAAAACGGACGAACGGTTAAAGAACGGACGTTCGTTAACAGAGAAACTCCGACGAACGCGTTCGTTAAAACGAACGAGTCCGTGAACGCTCACAAAATAACAAAACCAAAAAAAACCGATCTAGGGTTTTTTTTAAAACAAAACCGACAAACGACGGCGAGGTAATACCTCGTCGGGGCGGGCTCCGGCGGGGCTCAGCTGGCTCCGGCGAGGGGCGGCGGGGTGCGGCGGGGCTCGGGGCGGCGGGGCGGCTCCGGCGGCGGCGAGCGGGCTCGGGGCGGCGGCGCAAGGCGACGGCGGCGCGGGCTCGGGGCGGCGGTGGCTCGGGCGGGCTCGGGTGAGAGGGAGGGCGGCGGCGGCGGGGTATTTATGAGGGGGGCTGGTGGCGTTGGGGAGGGGGCAAGGCGGCGGTGGCTCCCGTGCTCGAGGCGGACTCGGCATGGCGGCGGCGCTGGCGGCTGCGCGAGGGAGACGGCGGGGTGGGCCGCCGCTCGGCTGGGCCTCGGCCCGGTCGGGCGCGGCGCGGATTTTTTATTATTTTTTTTAAAACGTTCCGCCGAAAAATTCGTAGAAAAATAAATAAAAATCCAAAAAAGATAAAACAAATTTTCCCCGTCTAGTTAGAAAATTTAGAACAGGGTGAACATTTTTTTAACACAAAATAAATTTTGAAAACATGCAATATTTTTTTAATGCAATTAAAATTGCAAACAAAACTCCGAATAAAATCCAATAAATGATTTTAACACTTTTCCTCCAATATTTCAATTGTTTTGGAGAAGTCATATTTTCTCCTCTCATTTATTATTAAATGAAATATTTTTCCCGGAGAGAAAATAATTAAAACCAAAATCCTCGTTTTATTATTTGATGAAAATCAAATATGAAAATTTGAGAAAATCCCCAACTCTCTCCGAGGGTCCTTGAGTTGCTTAGGATTTATCGAGGATTCGTCAAATGCAATAAAATATGATATGCAATGATGATCTATGTATAACATACCAAATTGAAAATTTGGGATGTTACAAACCTACCCCCCTTAAGATGAATCTCGCCCTCGAGATTCGGGTTGGCTAGAAAACAGGTTGGAGTGGTCCTTCCGTAGATCTTCCTCTCGCTCCTAGGTGGCTTCATCTTCCGTGTGGTGACTCCACTGGACTTTGCAAAACTTGATAGCCTTACTGCGGGTAACTCGGCTGGCATACTCAAGAATCTTAACTGGTTTCTCCTCATAGGTCAAATCACTTTCCAGCTGAATCGCTTCCAGCAGCACAGTATCTCTCAGTGGTATCTCAGCCATCTCTGCGTGGCACTTCTTCAACTGGGAAACGTGAAATACATCATGAATTCCAGACAATCCCTTGGGCAATTCCAGCTTGTAGGCAACCTCTCCCATACGTTCCACAACTCTGTATGGTCCGATAAAACGGGGCGCTAACTTTCCCTTAACTCCAAAGCGCTTCACTCCTCGAAGTGGTGATACTCGAAGATAAACTCGGTCTCCGACTTCGTGAACTGTCTCCTTTCGTTTAGAATCAGCATAGCTCTTCTGCCTGGACTGGGCTACCTTGAGCCTATCGCGAATCAACCTTACTTTCTGTTCAGACTCCTTAATCAAATCTGGTCCAAACAACTGACGGTCTCCAACTTCGTCCCATAACAACGGTGTTCTACACCTCCTTCCGTACAAGGCTTCGAAAGGGGCCATCTTCAAACTGGTCTGATAACTGTTGTTATATGAAAACTCTGCATATGGCAAGTTGTCGTCCCAACTAGATCCATAATCTAGTGCACAAGCTCTTAACATGTCCTCAAAAATCTGGTTGACTCTCTCGGTCTGTCCATCTGTCTGTGGGTGAAAAGCTGTACTAAATTCTAGCCTGGTTCCCAATGTTTCATGTAACTGCTTCCAAAACTTCGAGGTAAATTGGGTTCCTCTGTCTGGTACAATGGTCCTCGGAACTCCATGCAAACATATGATCCTGGTCATGTATATCTTTGCCAACTTAGCACTGGTGTAAGTGGTCTTCACTGGAATGAAATGAGCCACTTTCGTCAAACGGTCGACTACAACCCATATTGAGTCATAGCCCGAATGAGTCCTGGGTAATCCCGTGATAAAATCCATGCCTATTTTATCCCACTTCCATTCGGGTATCGGCAATGGTTGTAGCAATCCTGCTGGCTTCTGATGCTCTGCCTTCACTCTCTGACATACATCACAAACTGCTACATATTCTGCAATATCCTTCTTCATTCCGGTCCACCAGAAAGTATTCTTCAGATCCAAATACATCTTGGTATTCCCTGGGTGAATCGAGTACGGTGAATCATGGGCTTCTTGCAAAATCAACTTCCTGATCTCCGGATCATTTGGCACATATACGCGGTCCTCAAACCATAAGGTATCGTGCTCATCCTCACGAAATCCCTTGGCTTTTCCTTTGCTCATCTTCTCCTTTATCTCTTCAATCTCCTTGTCTGTCTTCTGAGCTTCTCTGATAGACTGAATCTCCAGGGTCGCTAAATAGCCTCTTGGGACTATCTCCAAACATAGCTCGCAAAGGTCCTCGGCTAACTCCTGAGGTAACTCTCCTGTCATGAGGGTGTTGACATGACTCTTGCGGCTCAACGCGTCTGCTACTACGTTAGCCTTTCCTGGGTGATAATGCAATCTCATATCATAATCCTTAATAAGCTCCAGCCATCTCCGCTGTCTGAGATTTAACTCCTTCTGCGTGAAAATATACTTCAGACTCTTGTGATCTGTGTACACCTCACAATGGTTTCCGATGAGAAAATGTCTCCATGTCTTCAATGCATGCACCACGGCTGCTAACTCCAAATCATGCGTAGCATAATTCTTCTCATGGGGTTTAAGTTGTCGTGAAGCATATGACACAACTCTTCCTTCCTGCATAAGCATTGCTCCAAGTCCTCGACAAGAAGTGTCACGTCCCTAGTTCTGGTATGACCTAGACTAGCTAGTCATGTGTGCATCATGTCTAAATTTCATTTAAATTTGAAATGGGGATCTGTGAAACCCTCAGAATCATTTCTGGAAATGTCCCAGATAAAAATTGCTCCAAAAGGGTCCAAGAAAATGTTCATGTTGCTCTCTGAAAATATTGGACAGAGATAAAAACCAAACCAATATTTTTAGGAGATCATAAATATTTATGTCGGGCATTTGGAATTAATGCAGTAATTATTTGCTTTGGATATATATTGTTATATATATAAAATATTGTCCAAAAATTATGCCATTTGTTGAGGAGTTCTGGAATAATACCACTAGCCCCTATAAAAATTGGCATAAGTAAATAAAATGGTTTAGTATTTTTATTAAACCAAACAAATGTCAGAAAATTAGAAAAGAAAAAGAAATAGGAAAAGGGAGCTTACCTGCGGCCTGGCACTGTGTGGCCTGGCCCGGCCCAGCAGGCCAGCCCAGCTGACTGGCCAGCGCCAGTCGTCCCCCTCCTCGCGCCAGAGGGACAGGGCGCGTGGTCGCCGCACGCCGCGCGCATGCGCGCCACGGCAGCTGCCTGCCTGCCCTCCCCTCCCTCGACGCCTCGGTCGCCTGGACGACGCCACGACCCCTCCAGGCCTCACTCCCTCTCTCCTGCGCCTCTCTCCCGCGACGCCCGAACGCGCCGGTCGCCGCCGTTCGCTGCCCCGCGCTCCCCGCCATCCCCTCGCACCTCCGTCGTGTCCCAGAGCTCCGCCTCCTCGCGCTGAACCCCTCCGCTGAGCCACGCAAGCCGGAACGCCCTGGAGCGCCTCCATCGCCGTCGTCCTCAACTCCGGCCGCCGGAGATCGTCTTCGCGGCCCCACCGTCTCCAGTGCGTCCCGAGCTCTCCGACGACGCCGTCGAGTCCACCGTGAGCTCCTGCCCCGTTCCCCTCTCTCCGTTTCTCCGTTCCCGCGCTGTAGCCCCGACCCTCACCATGGCCGTAGCTCCTCGCCGCCGTCCATGTCACCACCGCCGCCCTGGCCACCGCAGCCGCAACCGAGCGCGTCACCGTGCTTCTGGTGACGCCAGGAGGCCGTAGCGCCTCTCCGCTCACGCCCCCGTGCACCGCAGCACTGCGCCCGCCTTGGCCGAACTCCGGCCACCGCCGCGAGCCTCGCTCCGGCGAGCTCCGACCACCCCACGGTCTTCCGCGTGTCCCACTGGATGCGCGCGAGCCTGGGCTTCGCGTAGGTGGCCTCCGCTGCCCAAATGGTCGCCGGAGCGACGAACCCGACGAGCTCCGCCGCGCTCGGCCTCGCCGGCGACTAACCGCCGGTCAACCCGGGTCAAACCGCACTAATTACCCCCCCCTGTGACACTGACAGTGGGCCCCTGCGCCTAATCCTATAATTAGAACAAATTAAACCCTCTGTTTAAAACGTATGACACTGACGTGTGGCCCCCACACGTCAGGTTGACCAGGTCAGCACCGTTGACCTGCTGACGCAGCGATGACGTCATGCTGACGCAGTAAAGGACCTTTCTGGATTTAAATTAAATCAGGAAATTCCAGAAAATGTTCAAAACTTCTAAAATTCATAGAAATTCAACCGTAGCTCAGATTTAAATAATTTATATATGAAAAATTATCAGAAAAATGCAATCTATCCATCTGTACTAGTTTCAGGCATGACAAACCAACTTATACCTACTGTATAAGTGAAAACATATAAATGGCATATATAAGGACTTAAATTAGAGTTGCATTTGAACCTTTGGTTCAAATGGATCTCTTCCAAGTTGAATGCTAAATGCATTGGCTCAAATACATCACATATTCATGCCATATTCATGCATCATATTGTTGCATATGATTGTGTTTTGACTGTCGACACCGTTCCCTCTCGATAGGTCCTGCTCCGGAGAGTGTTCCAGAGTACCTGTCTGAGGAGCAGTGCCACCCTGTTGATCTACCAGGCAAGCAAACCCCCTTTGTTCATTCCGATACAAACCTACTCTCTCGCTCCTGCTCTCTTTTACTGCATTAGGACAACAACGATTCAACTGCTACTTTATGCTGCGGTAGTTGAACCCATTCCTCTGCATGACCTGTCATTGCCACAGTAAATAGTTGAAACCCACTAGCATGTGTAGGAGTTGATTGAGCCATGTTGTGTTCCTACCATGCCTTGCCTGCTATTGCTTAGAGTTGTGTCAGGTCTGGTTCATTGGGAATGAATTGGAGTGTTACGATATGTTCTGGTGCCGAGAGTTAAGCGTGTGAACACGATTTGGTAAAGGTAGCGGTGAGAGGCCATGTAGGAGTACATGGTGGGTTGTCTCATTGGGACCGTCCTTAAGAACCGAGTTCTGTGTAAGTTGTCCAATGACTAGCTACTACCACACATTGGGTTCCGGTAACTCGACCCCTCTCGACTTATTAACCAACTTGGTCTCTGTCCAGGAGTTGCAACTAGTTTCTGGTGTTTGTAGGTGGTGCTATTTTTCTACCGAGTGGCACCCGGCAGGGTGGGCTTGGGACAGACTAGGCACACGTGGCCTGGTGTACCGAGTGGCACCCGGATGGTGGGCTCGGGAACCCTGCACACATCGTTTGGGGCCGTGAGCGACACCCCGGCCGGATCTCCTTGCGGATGGAACCCGAATAGGCGATAAACCTGGACTAGAGTCTTGCGTGGTTAGTCAGGTCGTGGCCGACACCCTCGCCAGGCTTCCGCTTGAAGGTTGCCGAGGTACATGACGTGTACATGGCGGTAAGTGGCGAGAGCGTGTGTGACGCAGTACACCCCTGCAGGGTTATCATGATCTATTCGAATAGCCGTGTCCTCGGTTATGGACTTCTTGGATGCTTACGTGGTACATAGACAACTTGAAGTGGATACTCTAAAATGCTCAAGATAAGTGTGAGTGCTATGGATGGCTTCTCGTAGTGAGACGGGAATGGATCCATAGTGGTGTATTGAGGTGGTGATTAGTGGACTCGTGTGCGCCTTCTTACCTCAAAGAAGTTTCTCGTAGTCGTAGAACAGGATAGCCACTGAGTCAAAGCTGGCTTGCTGCAACTAAACCCCACACTACCTTCTTGATACAAATGCATGTATGATAGGATCTGATGTAAGTCTTGCTGAGTACCTTTGTACTCATGTTGCTTTATTTATGTTTTTGCAGCGGAGACTTCGGTCTTACTAGTAGTTCCGCTTGGACTTCGACGAGTAGCTTGTACCTCAGCTACGATCTTGCACCCTTGGGAGGGTCTTGTAGATAGTCAGGCTTCTCAGCCTTTTTCTTTTGTAGTTGTCTGTACTCAGACATGTAATGCTTCCGTTGCTTGTATGCTCTGAATGATGGGTCATGTGACCCCTGTTTGTACTTAATGCTATGTGGCTCTTCTGGGCCTTTTATCTATATGAGTTCGCGTTATGTTGTGATGCCATGTTGTACAGCACATACTTGCATGTTATGCGTACGTGTAACGTGTATTGCTATGTGTGGGATCCGACAATCTAGTGGTTTATCCTTGGCAGCCTCTCTTATGGGGAAATGTAGTCTAGTGCCTCCTTGAGCCATAGTAGTCCGCTACAGCCCGGTTCACCGGAGTCCTGCTAGCCCAGCACTACTGCTCTGGACACTTGACTGGCCGGCATGTGTTTCACATCGTTCCTGTGTCTGTCCCTTCGGGGAAATGTCACGCGGTGACATCCGGAGTCCTGCCTAGCCTGCTACAGCCCGGGTTCCCGGAGTCCTGTTAGCCCAGTGCTACAGCCCGGATTCACACGCTGCTGACCGACACGTTCGATGTTGATTCATGTATGCCTGTCCCCATACGTTAGTGCCGCTTTGGGTTCACGACTAGCCATGTCGGCCCGGGTTCTCTGTCATATGGATGCTAGCGACATTGTCATATACGTGAGCCAAAAGGCGCAAACGGTCCCGGGCCATGGTAAGGCGACACCCGTGGGAGTACCGTGCGTGAGGCTGCAAAGTGATATGAGGTGTTACATGCTAGATCGGTGTGACTTAGAATCGGGGTCCCGACAGCTTTGGTATCAGAGCCTGACTGCCTGTAGGATTTCCAAGCCAACCTGGTCGAAGTTGAGTCTAGAAATTCTTTAGTTATGTAAGGGAATTGATTGTGGAAGGGAACGTAAGGCTCTTTTTACTTCTTTTACCTCATGCCCTTCTGATCTGAGTCATCCTATCTTTCCTACGGGGTTAAGGAACTAGGCTTCCTCTTCTGTCTATCAGGATCACGTGTTACTACACTGTAGTCTCTTAGGATTGGTTGATCAGAGTCATATCCCAGTTTGAGTACCTCCAGTGTAGCCTGTTTAGTAATATCTCAGAACCTTGAGTGACGATGTTGAGTATGGTGCTACCCCGCCCTTTGCGGAATGTCTCATTTTGAGCATTTTACTGCCGTTATGCTGCCGAATTTGTCCTAGGAGTTTGAGAGGTACTAAATTTTCTTATGCTACATGTTGCATCCTATAGTTGTTGTTGACCTCGTCCTTGGTTCCGCTTCTCAGGATGTCGTCAGTTAACCGAAGTTCTGTTGCTCGTTGCCTGAACCACGGAGGTGGTAGGGATGAGGAGGATCCTCCCGACCAGCCTTCGTTGGCAGAGTTTATGTTAGAGATGGAGAGGAACAAGCACGAGTCTAACCGCTTGTTAGCACGTATCGAGGAGAACACCGCACCCCAGTGCAAAGAGTCAGCGACCATCTATGATTTCATTGGTTTGAAACCACCTACCTTCCATCATTCCATTGAACCACTCGATGCAGATGACTGGCTCCGTAGTATCACACACAAGCTGCGTTCTGCGAACGTAGCTGAAGGTGACAAGGTCACTTATGCTGCATATCACCTGGAAGGTCCTGCTAGTCTTTGGTGGCAGAACTATGAGGCTATGTTTCCAGCTGGCCAGATACCGACCTGGAGAGATTTCACTGAGGCTTTTCGCGAGCATCACATTCCTCAGGCTCTCATTGACCGCAAGAGAGAAGAGTTCTGTAGTTTCACCCAGGGTAAGATGGCTGTTGATGCTTACAGTAGAGAGTTTGAGAACCTCGCCCGCTATGCTACAGAAGAAGTGTCCACGGACGCTAAGAAGCAGGCTAGGTTCCGGAAGGGTCTCAACCCCAAGTTGCGTCGTGATCTCCACTTGCACCATTGCAATACTTTCCAGGCTCTTGTGAACAAGGCCATTAATGCGGAGACAGCTCAGCTCACATACGAGGAGTCTCGTAAGCACACCCGTGATTTGGTTTCTTCCTCTGGTTCTAGTTCTCATAAGCGCCGGATTTGGGTTCCGAACTCCGCTCTTCCACCTGGATATGCACCGAGGCCATCTTATGTGGCCGCCTCACCCAGTTCCAGCAGTATGCTCCACCCAGGCCTATTGGTAGACCGCTTGTCAATGCGGGTCCACATCCAACTTCAGGGACTTGCTTCACATGCGGGAAGCCAGGACACTATGCACGTGACTGCTCTCAAACTAACTATGCCCCACCCCTGTCTGAGAAGTCTGTTGGCAGTGGTAAGCCATCACGCAAGATGATCAGTGTCAAGTCAGCTCCCACTGAGCGTGGACGTGTGCATCACGTCTCAGCTAAAGACGCTCATGATGATCCGGATGTCGTTCTTGGTACACTCCTTGTCAATTGCCATCCAGCTTCGGTTCTATTCGATACTGGAGCATCTCACTCCTTCATCTCTGAAGGCTATGCCCGTTTGCACGACATGTCATTTTGTGATATGCCAACTCCACTTGAAATCCAAACTCCAGGGTCTAGATGGCAAACTACCAGAATAAGCCATGGTAATGAAATCCTTGTTGACAGACTTGTATTCCTTGCCTCACTTATAGCCCTCAAGTCTACAGATATTAACATCATCTTGGGTATGGACTGGATGACAGCTCATCATGCCAAGATTGATTGTTACACCAGGTCTGTTCAACTCACACACCCATCTGGCAAGTTAGTCACTGTCTCCACCAGAGTTGCAAAGCGTCAACTCTATTCTCTTAATGCCAGTCCTCTTCCAGACCTTGAAGATATCCCGGTAGTCCGTGACTTTCCGGATGTCTTTCCAGAAGAACTGCCAGGTATTCCACCTGACAGGGATGTAGAGTTTGTCATAGATCTTATCCCAGGAACCGCCCCAATTTCTAGGAGACCTTACAAGATGGCACCTTTAGAACTAGCTGAGCTTAAGAAACAACTTGATGAGTCCTTGCAAAAGGGTTTCATCCGTCCTAGTTCTTCTCCTTGGGCTTGCCCCGTCCTCTTCGTCAAGAAGAAGGATGGTACGGACCGGATGGTTGTAGATTATCGTCCCGTTAATTTGGTCACGATAAAGAACAAGTATCCGCTCCCCAGGATCAACGACCTGTATGATCAACTCGCTGGATCCTCAGTCTTTTCCAAGATGGATTTGAGGTTAGGCTACCACCAAATCAAGATTAGAAACGGGGACATTCCTAAGACGGCTTTTGTCACTCGTTATGGCCAGTACGAGTACACCGTCATGTCTTTTGGTCTAACCAATGCTCCAGCTACCTTCTCCCGCTTGATGAACTCGATCTTCATGGAGTACTTAGATAAGTTCGTCGTGGTTTACCTCGATGATATCCTTATCTACTCGAAGAACGAGGAAGAGCATGCCGAACATCTTAGACTTGTGTTAGAAAAACTCAGAGAGCACCGCCTTTATGCCAAGTTCTCCAAGTGCGAATTTTGGTTGCCAGAAGTGACCTACCTAGGCCACGTGATCTCTGGTAAGGGCATTGCTGTCAATCCTGAGAGAGTTCAGGCCGTTCTTGATTGGACTCCACCTGAAACAGTTAAACAAGTTAGGAGTTTCCTTGGTCTAGCCAGTTATTGTCGCCGCTTCGTTGAAAACTTCTCCAAAGTAGCCAAACCCCTCACGGAACTTCTCAAGAAGGATAAAAAGTTTGAGTGGTCCCCACAGTGTGAATACAGTTTTCAGGAACTGAAAAGACGCCTGACTTCTGCTCCCATACTGGTGCCACCGGATTTCACTAAAGACTTTGTTATCTACTGCGACGCCTCACGACAGGGACTAGGCTGCATTCTTATGCAGGATCGTCATGTGATTGCCTATGCATCTCGACAGTTGCATCCACATGAGGAGAATTACCCTACACATGATCTAGAGCTTGCAGCCGTAGTCTATGCACTTAAGACATGGCGACATTACCTTCTCGGTAAACGTTGCGAGATTTACACCGATCACCAGAGTCTCAAGTATATTTTCACCCAACCAGATTTGAACCTTAGACAAAGACGTTGGTTGGAGTTGATCTCAGATTACGACTTAGGGATTACCTACACCCCAGGCAAGGGCAATGTCATGGCTGATGCGCTAAGTCGTAAGTCCTATTGCAACAATCTTATGTTGCAGCAGGGCCAACCACTTCTCCATGAGGAATTCAGTAAGCTTAATCTTCACATTGCTCCTCAAGGATTCCTTTCTACCCTGGTGGCGAAGCCTACTCTTGTGGATCATATCATAGAAGCCCAGAAGCATGATACGGGGATTACCCGGATCAAGAGAAACATTGCCAAGGGTATTGCTGGTAGTTTTTCTATAGATGATCGAGGTGTTGTTCTCTTCGAGAACCGTCTGGTGGTTCCCAAGAAGCAACATCTTCGGCAATTGATCCTTAAGGAGGCGCATGAATCCCCTCTCACGATTCATCCCGGTAGTACTAAGATGTATCAGGACCTACGCCAGAGGTTCTGGTGGACTAGGATGAAGAGAGAAATTGCTGAGTTCATAGCTAACTGTGACGTTTGTCGTCGTGTTAAGGCAGAACATCAAAGACCTGCTGGCACCCTTCAACCTTTAGCCATTCCTGAGTGGAAATGGGATAAAGTTGGTATGGATTTCATCACCGGTTTTCCCAGGACCAAGAAAGGGAATAACGCTATCTTCGTAGTCATTGATCGTCTTTCCAAAGTGGCTCACTTCCTACCTGTTCGAGAGAGTATCACTGCTAGTCAGCTCGCTGACTTATATATTTCTCGAATAGTGTCACTTCATGGTGTTCCACTAGAGATCAATTCAGACCGTGGTAGCCTCTTCACTTCTCATTTCTGGGAGAGTTTCCAAACTGCCATGGGCACCCATCTTTCCTTCAGTACCGCTTTCCACCCTCAATCAAGTGGTCAGGTGGAAAGGGTCAACCAAATTCTCGAAGACATGCTTAGAGCTTGCGTTATCTCATTCGGTATGGATTGGGAGAAATGCCTACCTTTCGCCGAGTTTGCTTATAACAATAGCTATCAATCCAGTCTTAAGAAAGCTCCTTTCGAGATTCTGTATGGACGAAGATGTCGAACACCTTTGAACTGGTCAGAAACCGGTGAAAGACAATTCTTTGGACCGGACATGATCCAGGAAGCAGAAGAGCAAGTTCGCATCATTCGTGAGAATTTGAAAACAGCCCAGTCTCGTCAAAAGAGCCAGTATGACCGTCGTCATAAGGAAGTGGCTTATGAAGTTGGCGACAAGGCTTACCTTCGGGTTACTCCTCTAAAGGGTACCCATCGTTTCGGTATCAAGGGCAAGTTGGCTCCTCGTTACATTGGTCCTTTTCGCATTCTCGCTAAACGAGGAGAGGTTGCCTACCAGTTAGAACTACCCCCACATCTTTATCGAGTCCATGATGTCTTCCACGTCTCTCAACTCAGGCGTTGCTTCTCGGATCCCATCCGCGGAGTGGACCATGAAACGCTTGATCTCCAAGATAACCTCACATACCGAGAGTACCCTATTCGCATTCTTGATCAAGCAGAGCGTGTCACCCGACGTCAGAACATCAAGTTTCTCAAGGTTCAGTGGTCTCATCATTCTGAGAGAGAAGCTACTTGGGAGCGAGAAGATCGTCTTCGACTGGAGTACCCCACCTTCTTTCCATCGACCCCTGAATCTCGGGACGAGATTCTTTCAAGTGGGGGCGAGTTGTCACGTCCCTAGTTCTGGTATGACCTAGACTAGCTAGTCATGTGTGCATCATGTCTAAATTTCATTTAAATTTGAAATGGGGATCTGTGAAACCCTCAGAATCATTTCTGGAAATGACCCAGATAAAAATTGCTCCAAAAGGGTCCAAGAAAATGTTCATGTTGCTCTCTGAAAATATTGGACAGAGATAAAAACCAAACCAATATTTTTAGGAGATCATAAATATTTATGTTGGGCATTTGGAATTAATGCAGTAATTATTTGCTTTGGATATATATTGTTATATATATAAATATTGTCCAAAAATTATGCCATTTGTTGAGGAGTTCTGGAATAATACCACTAGCCCCTATAAAAATTGGCATAAGTAAATAAAATGGTTTAGTATTTTTATTAAACCAAACAAATGTCAGAAAATTAGAAAAGAAAAAGAAATAGGAAAAGGGAGCTTACCTGCGGCCTGGCACTGTGCGGCCTGGCCTGGCCCAGCAGGCCAGCCCAGCTGACTGGCCAGCGCCAGTCGTCCCCCTCCTCGCGCCAGAGGGACAGGGCGCGTGGTCGCCGCACGCCGCGCGCATGCGCGCCACGGCAGCTGCCTGCCTGCCCTCCCCTCCCTCGACGCCTCGGTCGCCTGGACGACGCCACGACCCCTCCAGGCCTCACTCCCTCTCTCCTGCGCCTCCCCTCTCTCCCGCTCTCTCCCGCGACGCCCGAACGCGCCGGTCGCCGCCGTTCGCTGCCCCGCGCTCCCCGCCATCCCCTCGCACCTCCGTCGTGTCCCAGAGCTCCGCCTCCTCGCGCTGAACCCCTCCGCTGAGCCACGCAAGCCGGAACGCCCTGGAGCGCCTCCATCGCCGTCGTCCTCAACTCCGGCCGCCGGAGATCGTCTTCGCGGCCCCACCGTCTCCAGTGCGTCCCGAGCTCTCCGACGACGCCGTCGAGTCCACCGTGAGCTCCTGCCCCGTTCCCCTCTCTCCGTTTCTCCGTTCCCGCGCTGTAGCCCCGACCCTCACCATGGCCGTAGCTCCTCGCCGCCGTCCATGTCACCACCGCCGCCCTGGCCACCGCAGCCGCAACCGAGCGCGTCACCGTGCTTCTGGTGACGCCAGGAGGCCGTAGCGCCTCTCCGCTCACGCCCCCGTGCACCGCAGCACTGCGCCCGCCTTGGCCGAACTCCGGCCACCGCCGCGAGCCTCGCTCCGGCGAGCTCCGACCACCCCACGGTCTTCCGCGTGTCCCACTGGATGCGCGCGAGCCTGGGCTTCGCGTAGGTGGCCTCCGCTGCCCAAATGGTCGCCGGAGCGACGAACCCGATGAGCTCCGCCGCGCTCGGCCGCGCCGGCGACTAACCGCCGGTCAACCCGGGTCAAACCGCACTAATTACCCCCCCCTGTGACACTGACAGTGGGCCCCTGCGCCTAATCCTATAATTAGAACAAATTAAACCCTCTGTTTAAAACGTATGACACTGACGTGTGGCCCCCACACGTCAGGTTGACCTGGTCAGCGCCGTTGACCCGCTGACGTCATGATGACGCAGTGCTGACGCAATAAACCCTTTCTGGATTTAAATTAAATCAGGAAATTCCAGAAAATGTTCAAAACTTCTAAAATTCATAGAAATTCAACCGTAGCTCAGATTTAAATAATTTATATATGAAAAATTATCAGAAAAATGCAATCTATCCATCTGTACTAGTTTCATGCATGACAAACCAACTTATACCTACTGTATAAGTGAAAACATATAAATGGCATATATAAGGACTTAAATTAGAGTTGCATTTGAACCTTTGGTTCAAATGGATCTCTTCCAAGTTGAATGCTAAATGCATTGGCTCAAATACATCACATATTCATGCCATATTCATGCATCATATTGTTGCATATGATTGTGTTTTGACTGTCGACACCGTTCCCTCTCGATAGGTCCTGCTCCGGAGAGTGTTCCAGAGTACCTGTCTGAGGAGCAGTGCCACCCTGTTGATCTACCAGGCAAGCAAACCCCCTTTGTTCATTCCGATACAAACCTACTCTCTCGCTCCTGCTCTCTTTTACTGCATTAGGACAACAACGATTCAACTGCTACTTTATGCTGCGGTAGTTGAACCCATTCCTCTGCATGACCTGTCATTGCCACAGTAAATAGTTGAAACCCACTAGCATGTGTAGGAGTTGATTGAGCCATGTTGTGTTCCTACCATGCCTTGCCTGCTATTGCTTAGAGTTGTGTCAGGTCTGGTTCATTGGGAATGAATTGGAGTGTTACGATATGTTCTGGTGCCGAGAGTTAAGCGTGTGAACACGATTTGGTAAAGGTAGCGGTGAGAGGCCATGTAGGAGTACATGGTGGGTTGTCTCACTGGAACCGTCCTTAAGCACTGAGTTCTGTGTATGTTGTCCAATGACTAGCTACTACCACACATTGGGATCCGGTAAGTGCCCCTCTCGACTTATTAACCAACTTGGTCTCTGTCCAGGAGTTGCAACTAGTTTCTGGTGTTTGTAGGTAGTGCTATTTTTCTACCGAGTGGCACCCGGCAGGGTGGGCTTGGGACAGACTAGGCACACGTGGCCCGGTGTACCGAGTGGCACCCGGATGGTGGGCTCGGGAACCCTGTACACATCGTTTGGGGCCGTGAGCGACACCCCGGCCGGATCTCCTTGCGGATGGAACCCGAATAGGCGATAAACCTGGACTAGAGTCTTGTGTGGTTAGTCAGGTCGTGGCCGACACCCTCGCCAGGCTTCCGCTTGAAGGTTGCCGAGGTACATGACGTGTACATGGCGGTAAGTGGCGAGAGCGTGTGTGACGCAGTACACCCCTGCAGGGTTATCATGATCTATTCGAATAGCCGTGTCCTCGGTTATGGACTTCTTGGATGCTTACGTGGTACATAGACAACTTGAAGTGGATACTCTAAAATGCTCAAGATAAGTGTGAGTGCTATGGATGGCTTCTCGTAGTGAGACGGGAATGAATCCATAGTGGTGTATTGAGGTGGTGATTAGTGGACTCGTGTGCGCCTTCTTACCTCAAAGAAGTTTCTCGTAGTCGTAGAACAGGATAGCCACTGAGTCAAAGCTGGCTTGCTGCAACTAAACCCCACACTACCTTCTTGATACAAATGCATGTATGATAGGATCTGATGTAAGTCTTGCTGAGTACCTTTGTACTCATGTTGCTTTATTTATGTTTTTGCAGCGGAGACTTCAGTCTTACTAGTAGTTCCGCTTGGACTTCGACGAGTAGCTTGTACCTCAGCTACGATCTTGAACCCTTGGGAGGGTCTTGTAGATAGTCAGGCTTCTCAGCCTTTTTCTTTTGTAGTTGTCTGTACTCAGACATGTAATGCTTCCGTTGCTTGTATGCTCTGAATGATGGGTCATGTGACCCCTGTTTGTACTTAATGCTATGTGGCTCTTCTGGGCCTTTTATCTATATGAGTTCGCGTTATGTTGTGATGCCATGTTGTACAGCACATACTTGCATGTTATGCGTACGTGTAACGTGTATTGCTATGTGTGGGATCCGACAATCTAGTTGTTTATCCTTGGCAGCCTCTCTTATGGGGAAATGTAGTCTAGTGCCTCCTTGAGCCATAGTAGTCCGCTACAGCCCGGTTCACCGGAGTCCTGCTAGCCCAGCACTACTGCTCTGGACACTTGACTGGCCGGCATGTGTTTCACATCGTTCCTGTGTCTGTCCCTTCGGGGAAATGTCACGCGGTGACATCCGGAGTCCTGCCTAGCCTGCTACAGCCCGGGTTCCCGGAGTCCTGTTAGCCCAGTGCTACAGCCCGGATTCACACGCTGCTGACCGGCACGTTCAATGTTGATTCATGTATGCCTGTCCCCATACGTTAGTGCCGCTTTGGGTTCACGACTAGCCATGTCGGCCCGGGTTCTCTGTCATATGGATGCTAGCGACATTGTCATATACGTGAGCCAAAAGGCGCAAACGGTCCCGGGCCATGGTAAGGCGACACCCGTGGGAGTACCGTGCGTGAGGCTGCAAAGTGATATGAGGTGTTACATGCTAGATCGGTGTGACTTAGAATCGGGGTCCCGACAAGAAGCGTCGCAATAAACTTCATAATCCTTGCGTTGATCTAGCAGAATCAACACTGGTGATGTAACCAATCGTTTCTTCAATTCTTGGAAACAAGCTTCACATTCCTCAGTCCAATTGAATTTGGTGTCCTTCTTCAATAGCTCAGTCATGGGCTTAGCAATCTTCGAGAAATTCTCGATGAATCTCCGGTAGTATCCTGCAAGTCCAAGAAAACTCTGGATTTCTCCAACTGTCGTGGGTGATTCCCAACTTGTCACTGTATCAACCTTGGCAGGGTCTACTGCTATTCCTTCTCCAGAAATAACATGTCCGAGGAATCCAACTTCCTTCAGCCAAAATTCACACTTGCTGAACTTGGCGTATAACTGATGTTCTCTGAGCTTCTCAAGTACCAATCGCAAATGCTCCTCATGCTCTTCCTCATTCTTGGAAAAGACTAAAATATCGTCAATGAACACCATGACAAACTTATCCAAAAACTCCATAAATACTTTGTTCATCAGGTTCATAAAATAGGCAGGTGCGTTAGTCAGACCAAATGACATAACGGTATACTCATACAATCCATATCTGGTGGTAAAAGCCGTCTTAGGTATATCCTGCTCTCGAATCTTTAACTGATGGTATCCTGATCGTAGATCTATCTTGGAAAATACTTTAGCTCCTTGTAGGCGGTCAAACAAATCATTGATCATCGGCAGCGGGTACTTGTTTTTGATGGTCATTTCATTCAATCCACGGTAATCAACAACCATCCTCAGCGATCCATCTTTCTTCTCCACTAGAAGTACTGGTGATCCCCAAGGTGACGAACTTGGGCGAATATAGCCTTTATCCAGTAACTCCTTGATCTGCTTCTTGATTTCCTCCAAATCTTTTGCGGGCATCCTGTACGGTCTCTTAGATATTGGCCCTGTGCCTGGCAAAAGTTCAATCAAGAACTCAATGTCTCTATCTGGCGGCATGCCTGGCAACTCTTCTGGAAATACATCCGGATAATCCTTCACCACTGGTACTTCCTCCTGTACAATTCCTGATAAGGAATTCACTTGAGTCCTCTTCGGCATATGCCTGGATACATACTTGATCCTTTTTCCTTCCGGGGTGGTAAGCAAAATCGTCTTGCTGGCACAATCGATGTTTCCTCCATACAACGATAGCCAATCCATTCTCAAAATCACATCCAAACCTTGCGACTCCAAAACTATTAGGTCTGAGGGGAAAACATGCCTACCAATGGCCAATGGTATCTGAAAACATCCTTGGCTTGCCATATACTCTGCTCCTGGCGAGGTTACTAACATAGGGGTTTTGAGAACTTGGGTGGACAGCTTAAACTTATTCACAAATCCCCTTGATATGTATGAATGCGATGCACCAGTATCGAAAAGAATGGTTGCAGTAAATGACTTAACCAAAAACTTACCTATTACTGCATCAGGCTGAGCTTCAACCTCCTCCACGCTCACGTGGTTCACATGTCCTTTGTTGAACGGGTTCGGCTTCTTCCCAGAGCTTCCATTGCCATTTCCATTTTGGGCTTCAGGACAATCAGTTGCATAATGTCCAGTCTTCTAGCACTTGAAGCAAGTAACATGACTTAGATCCCTCTTGGCTGGGGTAGATGGGTTGGTACGGTTCTGTCCGTTGCTTCCTCCATTCCCATTACCATTCTTGGAGCCATTATGGTTGTGCGAACTACCTCCTCCATGGGTATGCTGAAACTGTCCTCCCGGTTTCGGGGCAAATCGTGACTTCTGCTGAGCTCCAGAATTGTACTTCCCTTGTCCATACTTCCTCTTACGGTTTTCAATCTGCTGTTGCTTCCCTTCAATCATGAGAGCTCTATCTACCAGCTCCTGGTAGTTGTTGAAGGTTGCTACCATCAACTGCATACTCAGTTCATCATTCAGTCCTTCCAAAAATTTCTCCTGCTTGGCAGCATCTGTAGCAACGTCATCTGGTGCATAACGTGCTAACTTACTGAAATCCTCCACATACTGGCCTACGGTGCGTCCTCCTTGGCGTAGGTTGCGAAACTCGCGCTTCTTCATAGCCATAGCTCCTGCTGAAACATGAGCTGTACGGAAAGCTTGCTGAAACTGGTCCCATGTGACAGTGTCAATAGGGTGCGTGGCTGTATAATTCTCCCACCATGATGCTGCGGGTCCATCAAGCTGATGTGCGGCAAAACGCACTCTTTCCGCATCTGTGCATCCTGCAGTGGTCAACTCCCTTCCAACTTTGCGGAGCCAATCATCTGCAACAATCGGCTCGGTGCTACTGGAAAACACCGGCGGGTTTAGCCTCAAGAAACGGGCTAAGTGATCAACAGGTGGTGGTGGCGGTGGGTTGTTGTTGTTGTTGTTGCCTTGGTTCTGCACTAACACTTGCATCAGGGCATTCTGTTGCTGAATCAACTGGGTGATCTCCGGTGGGAAAACAAATCCGGTGTCGCGTCTCGGAGGCATCTGATAGGTTAGAAAAGATGAGAGTTAAGAATAGAATGAGGTCTAGAGAGAAAACACTACCCATATGCTCATGAGACAAATACAATCAATATCACTCAATCAATTCAAACCAGGCATAACAATCGATCTAACTAGCGTTACAAAGTGCTTGAACTATACTATTAAATGGGGGAAAACTACTACTGATATGGTGGTCTACTAGAAATTCTGATCTGTTGAAGACTCCATGATGTCTGCTCCAGCTTCGTCAACAAAGTCATCTTCACTTGGTTCTGAGTCAGTGGCGTCGATGATGATGTAGTTATCTAGGCAAGTGCATTCGTCATCCTTTGCTTTTGGCACTGGATTTCCCATGAATACTCCAATCTTCTTCTCCAGGTCGTCATTCTTCCCTACTAGTGCGATGATTTCCTCCATATAATCCTCGCGTGTAGCCTTGAGTTCTTCCTCCAGCTCCTTGATCTTGGTTAATGCCTTCTTCAGTTCTTCCTTGTCCGTGCACATCTGGTTCTCCTGGCGACGAATGTGTTGGTTTTGCTCCTGGATGAAAGCTGCAATTGATCCATCCTTCTTGGTTCTGATCATCTCCCGTTGCGCGTCTCGGCGTCCACAAATCTGATAAATTGTATCCTTAAGCTCCTGGTGGTAGACTTCTCCAATGCGTCCCATAGCGATGTGTGCGGCCATGCTCTTCCCTAAACTCCAGGTTGGTGCTTCGAAAACCAATCTTATGGGTTCAGTAACTGGCACAAACGTCCTTCCTGGAATGTGAACTTGAATCTTCCAGCTCTCCTCTTCGGGTAATGTGGCGTTGTAGATTCCGGTGATGCTTGGTATTCCTATGTTCAAATACTTAGTGACTTCCTTCAAGTGTCGTCCAAAAAGCGTGTCTTCATCTGGTTGCATGAACTTGCTCCTTGCATCCGCCATTCCTAAAAGAATAGAAAGTGGAGAGGGGTCAGAAATGAGAAGAGAGAAGTGTTCTAGGGCTTAAGCTTAGTGGTCGTGTCCTACAGTCAGCGTGTGCTCCGATACCACCTTTGTAACGACCAGACCTCAAATGGTATGTGCTGCTGTGCACCAGTGTCATCCCTGGATCAGTAATGCTGACACGCACAGTACAAATGGAGGATTTATAACAGAGTAGCAATCACACACTTATTACATCGAATATCTCCAAAGAGATTAAGTACGATAAATATGGCTTAAGGCCATCTAAAACGATACAGCGGAAGACTTGGAAGATAAGTGAGTCCATCAACTCCAGCGGCATCACTGAGTATAAGACCACGACCTAAGGCACCTTACTCGTCGTCTGAAAAGTCTGCAACATGAAACGTTGCAGCCCGAAAACGGGTCAGCACATAGAATATGCTGGCAATGTAACACATAGAGAATAATGAACAATAATAATGCTATACTACATGCATATATGGCTGGTGGAAAGCTCTATGGTTAAAGTTTTTGCGAAAAGCCAATTTTTCCCTACTCCAAAGGAATAAATTTTATTTAACTATCATGGTGGTTGTTAAACATTGAGATGGTTGACAGCATCTCAATCCCAATTAAGAATCATCATTAACCCAACAAAATTAATTAAAAGTAACATGGTGATGAGATTCAAATGATAATCCAGGTACTAGATACTCAAATTGTCCATAACCGGGGACACGGCTAACCATGATTAGTTTGTACACTCTGCAGAGGTTTGCGCACTTTTCCCCACAAGACTCGATCGCCTCCGCTTGATTCTCGCACTGCATGATGTTTGAGAAACGGATGACCGAGACACAGTCTTTCAGGAACAATCACTCTTTACTCCGGGTGGACCGGTACACCTACTTTCCCCTACATCTGCTAGCCCACCTCTTCAAGAGATCATGTAACCTACTCAACTATGCTAGAGCCCATAATAGCTTGTGGCTGCACACGGAAGTTTCTAGCATGAATAATCTTATGATCCCTTTGAGCCTGGGTGGCGGTCCTTATACAAACAGACAACACTGGATTCTCCAGGTGCCTCAATCCACCCAGATGTGAGTTTTAGTTGCCACCTTAGGTAAACCATTATTAACAATCTCACATCTGTCATGAATATCTCTCAAACCCAATCCACGTCTACGAGCATAGCATGGCAATATAATAGCAACGTAGAAGTAACTCCCAAGGGTTTGATAATGAAACAGGTAATAGGTACTACCTCAACTACTTCCCAATACCCACAATTTAATTAGATCCTAATCATGCAATGTTTGAGGAATAGATCTAATGCAATAAAACTGGGTATGGAAGGTATGATCAAAGTGTTACTTGCCTTGCTGATGATCCGCGAAACCTAGCGATTCGAAGTAACAAGCGGCACACTCCGAGTACTCTATCGCAAACAAACAAGCAGACAATCAGTACTCATCTAATGCATAGGTAAAACTCGAATGAAAGATCCAACCAGAAAGTTCAACTTAAGAACTCCGGTTTGCAAAAAAAATCAACTCGAACGAAGCAACGAAAGTCAAACTGCGAAAGAAACAAGCTTCGTCTACTAATCTGGATCTAGGTCAAATTTTACAGTAGCAAAAACTTATTTGAGTAGGTTAAACGGAAAGAGAATTTCGAGACGAAACTCTAGGCGCTTGAATCGCCTGATTCCGATAAACGAGCGAAAAGTTAAACAGAAACGAAGTTTCGATCAGAAATCGAGATCTGAGGTAATCGCGGAAAAATCCGACGAAAAAGAAAAACGGACGAACGGTTAAAGAACGAACGTTCGTTAACAGAGAAACTCCGACGAACGCGTTCGTTAAAACGAACGAGTCGGTGAACGCTCACAAAATAACAAAACCGAAAAAAAAACCGATCTAGGGTTTTTTTTAAAACAAAACCGGCAAACGACGGCGAGGTAATACCTCGTCGGGGCGGGCTCCGGCGGGGCTCAGCTGGCTCCGGCGGGGTGCGGCGGGGCTCGGGGCGGCGGGGCGGCTCCGGCGGCGGCGAGCGGGCTCGGGGCGGCAGCGCAAGGCGACGGCGGCGCGGGCTCGGGGCGGCGGTGGCTCGGGCGGGCTCGGGTGAGAGGGAGGGCGGCGGCGCGGGGTATTTATGAGGGGGGGCTGGTGGCGTGGGGGAGGGGGCAAGGCGGCGGTGGCTCCCGTGCTCGAGGCGGACTCGGCATGGCGGCGGCGCTGGCGGCTGCGCGAGGGAGACGGCGGGGTGGGCCGCCGCTCGGCTGGGCCTCGGCCCGGTCGGGCGCGGCGCGGATTTTTTTTTTAAAACGTTCCGCCGAAAAATTCGTAGAAAAATAAATAAAAATCCAAAAAAGATAAAATAAATTTTCCCCGTCTAGTTAGAAAATTTAGAACAGGGTGAACATTTTTTTAACACAAATAAAATCCAATAAATGATTTTAACACTTTTCCTCCAATATTTCAATTGTTTTGGAGAAGTCATATTTTCTCCTCTCATTTATTATTAAATGAAATATTTTTCCCGGAGAGAAAATAATTAAAACCAAAATCCTCGTTTTATTATTTGATGAAAATCAAATATGAAAATTTGAGAAAATCCCCAACTCTCTCCGAGGGTCCTTGAGTTGCTTAGGATTTATCGAGGATTCGTCAAATGCAATAAAATATGATATGCAATGATGATCTATGTATAACATACCAAATTGAAAATTTGGGATGTTACAAAAGGTCCCCACAGCTGCTTCAGAACTGAAGAAGACAAGGGCAGCAGAGGCCGAAGCTAGAAAACGCAAGAACAAGAATGCCACTGACGATGCTCCACAGACCAAGAAGAGGAAGACAAAAAGTCTTCGAAGAAAGATCGGGCTGCTCCCTCAGAGCCCCTTTTTGTCGAACCCATCTCAGTTGCTCGTCCTGCATCCGAAAACAGAGAGCGTCAGCTAGTAGTTCACGAGCCTGCTTCCACAAAGGCTCCTGAAGCTGAAGAAGTTCCAGCTGTTGACCCCACCGCAGTTGAAGACATTGGTCCACAAGACAATGTAGATGATGATGAAGTCCTTCCTCAGATCGAGCACCAACTGGTATCATCGTCTGTTCTCACTAACAGCGAACTCATCAGCATTGGTCGTCCCTTGACGCCAATTGCACAGGATGCATCGTGGGCTGATCACCCCCAACAAGCTACACCAAGTCAAGAATCACCCAGTACTCCCCCACCTCAAGTCACCACTCCGGTGCTTGACGATGACGACTATGTGGTCCAGCCAACTCCCTCTCCAAAAGCGTCGCCCGCATTCCGCAGGCTTTGCAAAGGACCAAGGCCACAAGTTTCTCTGCCGAGTGTTCCAGAAGGAGAAGTGCAAAACAACTCAGTGGCACGACAAATGTTTCCTGACGCCACTCCAACTGCGAACATCTCTGAGTCTAAAGCAAAAGCTGCTAAAGACATTCCGGCTACATCAGCCGATGACCAACAAGAACCCCATGAAGAAGAAGAGCGCGTTGCCACACCCCCTACCAACCAAGAAGTTGTTCTCGAGGAGAACGAGTCTGTGCCCGACCCTCCAGCTACTCAAGTGGAGGTTGAAAATACTGAGGTGGCCACCAACAGCACTACTGAAGCCAATGACACTGTCATGGCTGAAGCTAATGTGGCGCCTGAAGTAGATACAGTGCCTGAAGCTAATGTTGCACCTGAAGCCATTGTGCAGCTTGAAGCCCATGTCAATGCCAACGCTCCTGTACCTCCTCCAAGGCCTCACACTATTGAGCTGGCATTTGACCGCGACCAACCTATCATGGTCCGATGGCCTATTCTGGTTCCTCCTCCTGCTCCCGGACCATAATTTGACTATCATGTGGAGCACAGGCCTCAGGTCCAGAAGCCAAAGCCCAGGCTGCCAAGGTTTCCAGGTACTGCGTCTTCGCCAGGACCATTCAATGTGAATGGCTTCAAAGCACACAACACCTTCTTTGATAGTTCCAAGAACCCATATTTGAAGCCAAGAATTTCATCTGATCGGTTCTGGAGCTATCAGCATCACAGTTATTATTCTTGTGTCTTATACAATCAAGGGCGCATTTTTCCCCATATGCGTCTAGACTGCGAAGCCATTGCTGGCCTGCCCTACTTGGAAGAAGCCCTAGACTGCTTCAGAGATGCTGGTCTTCTGTAGTTCGTAATCGACAAAGAAAATTGGAATGAAGAACTTCTGTTACAATTCTATGCAACTCTTCATATTCGCGGCAACAACAGGGATCCGAAGACTTGGGTCCTTGAGTGGATGACAGGCAATGTACACCATGAAGCCAAAGCCCAAGATATTATTGAGCTTACTGTCCTGCCCACTCCAGGTGAACTCTATGAACCTGGTTGTCAGCTTCACCGCAATGCTTTGGAGAGCATATTCCAGAAGCCTGAGCCGAATATGAGCCAAATGTTGAGCATGATGAAGCCACTGCCACAAGATGCTGAATATCCAAAGGAATTCTTTGTTGAAGACCTGGAGTATCTGCCCCGCACCATTTATCATATCATCAGGCGAACTCTCTGGCCTGTCAAAGGACATTCTCCTGCAGCGAAGCTTGAAGGAGCAATGAAGACATTGGTTTTCTATATCCTCAATGGCACCAGCTTCAATGCTCAGGATCTCTTCATCAGGCAACTTGCTGCATCTAGCTCTGATCTCTTTGGTCTAAAGTTTTATGCTCCATGGGTAATGCGCCTCATCAAGCTTCACTCTTCTATCAACTATCAGCCCTCTGCGCGCAACCATCTTATGTTCTTTCCAGAGGTTGATATGTCTGTCGAAGCCATTTACCCTGAACCTGCCAAGGAGCCTATATATCTTCACAATGCAGATCACCAAAGCTTCACACAACCTATTGAAGGATTTCTTGCTGCAACTCGAGTTTATCCTCTAGCTGGTATTACACGTGCACCTCATCGTGCAACAACTGAAGCCACTGAAAGCACTATAGCTCAAAGGCCTCGAAAGCGATCTCGTGTGCTCAATGACCGAGAGCTTCTCGTGGCATTACATCAAAAACAGGATAAGCATCATGACTGGTTCAAGCGTCAGATGCAGAGCCTCTTGGTGGATGTTAATCGCATTTGAAATCTTGCCACCAAGAGTGCATTTATCACTCATGAAACCTGTCGGCGGTCGTGGAAGAGTCTGACATTGCTCAGTTCTGAAGATGATCTTCAACAAGATGGCTTCACAGAGAGATTCAAATTTGATTCCACTCCTCCCAGGACGCTGTCTTGCGTCGGACTCCCTCTCTCGAAGACTCTGAGTACTCCTCCTCAGCGGCCACTGTCAATGCCAGAGTCATCGATGATGAAGATGATGCTACTTCACCAACTACAACTTCGCCATGTATCGACACTGCGCCAAGTTCTTCTGCACCACCGGACTCCAACATCGACCCTGCACCTTCACCTACTCCTCATGGGAACGAGTAGAGGCTCTATGTCTTCAAACCTTTTTGGTCCCTACTGACAAAAGGGGGAGAAGCATATGAGTTGATAGTCTTCAAGCAGGTCCTTATGGGTGGTTGCTATACTTTTTGCCAAGTGTTTACAACTCTCGCTTTTGATACATTTGGTTCTTTGAGTTGTAACACTTAAACTTGATGGTCGTCTGCTACCTTTTCTTTCAACTATGTGATGCGACGATAAATTCCGCATGTGCGATGATAAATTCCGCACGAAGTCATTCAGCAGACGTCCATTTTTCATTATGCATGTCATTGTCTTCTCAAGTTGAAGAGGATCTCCACAAGTACAACCTGCCATGTGCATTTGCATTCAAAAGCAAAATACTTATATGCACATCTTCAGGGGGAGCCTTTTTGCTACTTATGAAGACAATACCTTAACCCCTACAATTTCACATACTTTTATCCCCGTTGAAAACTTCAACCAGTTTGTCATCAATCACCAAAAAGGGGGAGATTGTAAGTGCATCTAGTGCTACCCCTAGTTGGTTTTGGAGTATTGACGACAAACCTGGTTGAGGGACTAATGTGTTTGTGAGAATTGCAGGATAACACAGGTAGTAGTCCCTCATCGATTCGGTTTACCTACCGGAGATGACCCCTAAAAATGTATGAAGACATTGAAGATAATGGTGGTGTGTGAAGATATCCACAACGAAGATTATGACTCGAGAAGACATTCATTTGAAGACTATGAGGTGCGAAGACATAGATGTTTCGTAGTTTCCTTTTCTTCTTTGTTGAGTCATAGGAACCACCGTACTGTTAAGTGGGGTCCAAGTGAACAAAGTCAGAGTGACTGAAGTGATGCTCAACCAAATCATATGTCTTCGAGCGAAGACAACGAGAGCAAATCTTATCCAGAGCTGGATGAGTCAGCTTTACTTGTAGCCCAAGTCAAGCTGCCGCGTGTGTTTGAAATCTGACCGTTGGCCACGTGTCAGTTCCTTAGTGACCCAGGGTCATTTCGGACAAATCAGGTCGGGTTGCCTAGTGGCTATAAATAGCCCACCCCCTACACCATAAATTGGTGGCTGCTCAGAGTTAGTGCACGGCTTTTGTCGTTTGAGAGCAACCCACCTCGAAGCCTTTGAGAGAAAGATCATTGCGAGGACAAAACCCAAAACACCCAGAGCCAAAGAGTGTTAGGCATCACTGAAGTTTTTCTGTCCGCGTGACCTGAAGACTTGTTACACTTGAGGACTTTGAATCCTCCAGCCGGTTAGGCGTCGCGTTCTGAGCATCCAAGAGTCATTGTGGATTGCCGGTGAACGGAGTTTGTGAAGGTTTGGAAGTCTACCTTGAAGACTTACCAGAGTGATTGGGCGAGGACTAAGTGTCCTTAGCTCAAGGGGAATAAGGTGAAGACACGGTCTTCTGAGTTGAATCTCAGCCTCCCTAACCAGACGTACAGTTGTCACAGCAACTGGAACTGCTCCAACAAATCCTTGTCCTCACCAAGCAACTGGTTCTATCTCCTCCCTCACTTATTTACATTTTGTCTTCGTGAAGTCATTTGCATGCTTGCCTGGTCTGTTTGACTTCACTGTGTGACGACTATTGTTGTTTGGCTTCATACCTTCTTCCATTCTGATCTATACTGCCTAGCTGCCTATAGTCTTCGTGCTTTCGCTTCATTGCTTACTTAACTATGGCTTGTCTAGTGTAGTCTACCTTCCGCTGCATATCAATAGGTTCATTTTTATTGTTTGTGTTTTGAAGACTTTCATAAAAATCGCCTATTCACCCCCCCTCTAGTCGATAACTAGCACTTTCACTATCTCAAGCAATATCTCCACAAACCATGTGCCCATGGAGGCATGGAACATAACCCACAGTTGACATGTGATTGAACAATGAGTACACTTATCCTAGACAGAAAATTTCAAGAATGGATTATCGCACGGGCGTTGTCGATAGGTACAACCAAATGTTGAGCTTGGGATTTACGTTCCCGAAGTCGAGTTTTGAACGAACACCTTCAACAAGGGCACAATGCACTAATGTGGAAAATGCATGGTCTAGTCAGAGGCGATATCCACGGTTTTCCCCCGAAGAATCTGCATCCTTGTTGAAATCGTCACTGGCAGCAACCTCTCTAATGGCCGACACCTTCTTGCTAGCTGAATCTCGTGGGTGAGAGAGCCCAACGTCCGCCCGCTTCACTCAAGAAAACACCAGAAGCAGGTTGAGAACCTCACCTCTCCGCATCTAGCTACTGTCGCACCACCTTCGATCCTTATCACCGGGAGAGGGAGGGACGGAATATGAAGGATATGTCGCTGCAGCCTCCAATGTTTGGTTTAGTTTTTCTTTTCGTGAATTTGGTTTTTCTTTTTAGGAAAAACCAAATAGTATTCGATTTTTTTTTTGTTTTTTAGGAAAGATTTTTTTTTGAGAAACAGATTTCTTTTTTGGTGAAACCGATGTTGGAGACGCGGGCTTTGTAGACCGGAACCCGGCCCACCGTACATATGGCCATTGGGCTCGATCCAACCGCTAGCTGGGTGCTTCCTCGGTTCTTCCGGCTAAAGTGGTGTCGTCTTCGTCGTCGTCTCCCTCCTCGCCTCGGCGGCGTTGACTCTGGCTAGCGTCGCCATGAACTCTCTACTTCTCAGGCCGCTCCCGAGCGCGACCACGAGCGGGAGCCTAGTCGGTCGCGTCTCCCCAGCGGCGCAGAGGCGTCCCGGCGCGGTGGCCTGGCCGCGCGACGGGAGATGCCGTCGCGGCGGCGTTGCGGCGGCGGGGGCGTGGATGGAGGAGGCGGGGACGGCGGTGCTTGAGGAGGCTGTGCGGCGGAACCCGGCGTTGTCGGAGTCCTACCGGCCGGCGGGGCTGCCCCGGCCCAACGGCACGGTGCTGGAGGCGCAGGGGCGGGTGTGCACGGGGCCCGAGCAGACGCGGCCGCTCGGGGAGGAGCAGGCCATGCGCGTCCTCGACACCATCCTCCGCTCCGGTTAGCCTCCCCCCACTCTTCGGAGGCTTCGTTTTCGGTGATCGCTAGCTTCGATTCTGCATTTCTGGCGACAATTTGCGGCGCTAGCGAGCATGGTTGGTGGATTTTCACATGTAGATGATGTAGTACTTTTGATGAGATAGCTTGACAAGTCACTCATGTGCGCTGCTGCCTGTAGAATGTAAATTGGCTAATTTTGCTTACAAGTGTTGCTTTCATTGGCATCCATGGTGATTGATTGCGACTTGCGAGTGACTGGAATTTAGAAGTTTGCTGCAAGTCTGATGCCTGCTATCTGTTGTCCTAGACACATTGTAGAGTTCAAGTACCATGGCATTTACTCAATTCTTATTGTTTGCAATTTGCTTGTAAGGTTTTATTTGAAAGGCACTGATAGGTCTTCTTTGGAATTTGTTTACTTTCATTGCCTTCCATCAAATTTCATGTTATATCTTCTGTTTGAACTCATGTGTAGCGACGGGGGAACTCAAAGACGAGCCGGTGTCCAGTGCACAGCTGGGTGCATTCTTTGCTGGCATGACAATAAGAGCTAATTGTTTTCCGGAGGCCACCCAATGGAGTGAGGGGGAGCGACGTGCCATGAGCCTATTCTGGCCACACCTTGTGCATGTTCTTCCTCCGGAGGTGAAGTTTATAGCAGACCCTGAAGGAACAATCATGGGAGCAAATGGTTTAACAGGACCTCGTTATATTGGTCAAGGAACTGCAGAGATGAGACTCGTTGGTGCTTTGAGGGAAGTGCTTGCTGGTGGCCATTTAGGTTATGAGGAAATTCAGTGTGTACTAAAGGATGTTCTACCATTTGGATCGATGGGTGCAAGTTCACCATCAGTTAGTGAAGCACTGCTAGCAGCATTTTTAATTGGACAGCGGATGAATAGGGAAACCGATCGTGAGCTAAAAGGATATTGTCTAGCCTTTGATGATGAACTAGGTAGCACTAAGTGGGCTTATTTTCTTAAACTGTGTAGAAAAAAACAACAATTTCATTAACACCACTTTTTTATCAGGCCCTCCCCCAATTGCTGATGTTAATTCCTTGACACACTATGGTGAGCCCTATGATGGGAATACACGCTTCTTTAGGAGTACTCTGTTTGTTGCGGCTGTTAGAGCCTGCTATGGTGAGGCTTGTCTCCTTCATGGCGTTGAATGGATGCCACCTAAGGTCAGTGTGAAGCATATGCTGCAGTAGTCATCGTACATAAGAGTATTCTTAGTAGTATCAATCTTGTGATTTGATGACAGGCTTATCTGTTATATAATATAAGAAAATCCTGTGTATTACTTAAAATCAAGGTTTTCAGGGTGGCATAACAGAAGGGCAGATGCTTAAATTCATGGGTGCAAACACACACTTGTCTCCTACACAGGCCAAAACACTATTGGAGGTGTGTGTGCAGTTCTGCATACTTTGCTGACAACTTTTTATATTTTACTGCTGGTTGCATCTGACACATGAAATGTTTGGTTGCTTTCAGGATAAGGATACTGGTTTTGCATATCTGAATCTCCAAGAAGCTTGCCCACCATTGTAAGTCCATATTTTCTTGGTAGCTATGTACCAATGTCTCAAGGCATTGTTGATTGAACACTCCTGCAGATGTTCCATTTTGGATGTAAACCGGCTTTGCATATTAGAAATAGCAAGAACCTTATATACTTTCAGTGTGAAACCATCTCTTTGATTTGATCTGTAATCCTGTATTAAAACAAATCATTTGCTCAAGTAAGTTAGTGGTATACTCGTCTTGCATGCAAAGATGTTTACTTACTTGGTGCTACTGTAGATATTCGATTATCGGGCTCAGGGAGCATATTAAGAAAAGACCACCGTTGGCTACCTCTGAGAAAGTTCAACAATTTGTGAGAGTGAGTAACTCTTCCCATTGTGTGTTATTGTAAGAAGTTAAGAACTGATAGCATGAGAGCAATTCTATGATATAGTAATTGTTCAACTATATGTATTGGTATGCTATATTTACAGTAATCATTTGTGCTTATTATGCAGAGATATTGCTCACAATTTCACAGCTGCCAGACCTTCAATAAACTATTTATACAATTATGTAGTGCAACCTAATGTTTCCATTTGATAGTAAGTTGACTGTCAGTTAAAAAACTTACGTTTGCAAAGTGTTTCCTGGGATGATATTCTATACAAATTGTTAAAATATTGTTTTGAATACAGCAAGTAAAGATGACTGGAGTTATTTCTTTTTAATTATTCAATTCCACGTCATTGAAGGTATTAGACATATCTTATAGGTATCACCTACCTTATATGATTATAGGAGTATCTGTTGAGAAGTATCGAAATGTCTTTTTGTTATTTGATCATGTACATATCTGTTCTGTTGTAAAAGTTGCAAATGCTGCTTCACTTAATGCTACTGGTTTATGTCTTTATTTGTTTTTCACCAGGCACGGGGAAGGGAGTCAATGGTTGCTGGATTTTATCATGTGGGCTATGAAGATCCATTGCTTATGCTTATGAGAAGGAGAACTGTTCATGCTGGATTAGTTGTGAAGGTAAGTATTTTTTTTTCCTTTCTCTCGTGCCATGAGGGTTTGAACTTAATGTTACTGTTATTTGTTTGCCGTACCTAACCCAAATTTATTACCCCCTCCGATCCATATTAATTGTCGCTGCTTTAGACAAATTAATATGGATTGGAGGGAGTATTATTTATGTGATTTTCTTAATAACTCACTTGTGGAAAACTTGGCCTGGTTGCATCAATATCATTTTGAGTCGTTAAATACGGTTCATTTCTCAATTTTTTTTTTACTCCTGCTAAGACAAATTTATGGTATCTACTTAGGGTGAGGAAGGTGCACTTTCTTTGACAACCAAAGAAAGATCGGCCCATGCTTCCAAAGGGATTCCAGTGAACCACTGCTCAGGGTTCCGGACACCAAGCAGCGCAAACTTCTCCGAAACTGACGGTACAAACATGAAACCCTCCACCCTTTTTATTACTTATATATTCACAGTGGTCACTATTGTGTATACTGGAGATGGCAGGGCATTTTTTATTCTACCACTTAGGTGGAGGGGAATTTCCTTATTGAAGTTCAGAATATCTTGAATTTTCTCACGTTCGAGATTTGTGTTATACCTTGGTTACTTGGTAGCCCATTCATATAGAAGAAGATGCATCTTTATGCCATTGATAAGCACAAAGAATACTAAGATTTTCAATTAGGACAGCCTGCTCTGATTTTTGAATGCCCGAGAACTTGGTTATGATATGATTCCAGTCTGAGCTTGTCTCGTGTATCTTACAGGTATTTCTAGAGAGAGCTTCAGAGTTGCTGTGAATGCTCAGGAACTTGGTTTCAAATCCACTGAAACTCCAAGAACTGATAAATCAGTAAGTCTTTTTTCCCAGGCTGTGGTCGCCACTATCTCCATTTCATAGTTCTACCACCGCGTTCCAATCAAGGACACCTGTTACCCATTCAACTTGTTAACGCCACGTGTTTTCTCTATGCATAGTTGTTATTATTTTTAACTTACTGTGTTGCCAAACTGAACCAGGTACTGAAAAACTTGGAGCTGGGTTTGTCAGCGCTGGGTGGAGACAAAGGGCCTGCTTATGACCGAATAGTTCTTAACGCAGCTATGGCCGACCACTTGTTAGGCTGTAGCGGAGCTCAGGATATCAACTCCGCGCTTGACAGGGCAAGAGAAGCCATCGACAGCGGTAATGCTTTGAGAAGGCTCATGAACTACATAAAAATCTCGCACAAGGTGTCCTAGCTAGCCGCGAGCGCGTGCTGACTGTACAATTTTGGTCCCAAAATATACTCTGCCTTTCTCAACTGGGAAATCACCTTACACGCCACTGGAAAATTTTGTAACCCCTCGTCATGGTAGTGTCACTGAGAAGGTGGGGGCAGGCCCCACATGTCGTTGACGCAAGCGATGAGAAAGTATTGCAGTGGCAAAGAAAGAGATTTGTCTTTAAGTTTACTCAGTTGACACGGAGTGTCGACTTGCGCGAATGCTCTCTTACCAGGCCTTGTCAATAAATTAAGTTTAACCGAAAGGAATCACAGTTTGTTGAGGATTTTATTAGCGGTGAGAAATACTTGGTTAATCTAATGTTGGTCATGTCATCAGAGGAGGCGATGATCTGTATAAACATATGCAAACTATGTTCTTGAGATGTGGCTGTGTGAAATGCTGAATACTTGCATCAACTGTGAAGGTTGGATGTGTTATATTTTGTTTTCGTTAGTGTTTTTTATAATGGCTTGACTATTTACTTCAAAATAGAGATGGTACTCCGTGCATTACTCCGGAGATTGGTTGAAATTATTTCAATGATACAGTATATGGTAGTATGAATCATTAGTATTTGGATTAACATTATGAAAATTTAAAACTGAATACATATAATTTTTTGTATTAAACTTGCACAGTTGTAGAATATTTATTGTAAATGAGTTGCATGCTTAGTGCATCTTAAGATGGGTTTTTCTCCATGCGTGTGCATGATGACATGATGAGTTGATGAATTGACATAGTTCCATATTGAAAGAGTTAGAATATAGTTAGTTGGATTTGATAACTGAATACATATAATTTTTTGTATTAAACTTGCGTAGTTGTAGAATATTTATTGTAAATGAGTTGCATGCTTAGTGCATCTTAAGATGGGTTTTTCTCCATGTGTGTGCATGATGACATGATGAGTTGATGAATTGACATAGTTCCATATTGAAAGAGTTAGAATATAGTTAGTTGGATTTGATAAACTATAGGGCAAGTCCAACGCCATGCTCCTTCTGCTACCATCACTGAATTTTCTGAAGTTGTGGAGCACAACAACATTGTGGAGCTAGAGTACCCTATCTTACCTGCTCAGTTGGAGAATGTGCTCCCCACCAGTAACTCCCTAGTCCTTGGTGATCCTACCGTTATGAGCTCTGCAATCAATGCCTCACCTGCTGTCAACAAGCGCAAGAAGGTCAACGCTCCTTTGGATGTCCTTGAGCTACGCCGCATCCGCCGTTTAGCTGGTCTCAGTGTGGGTTTCAAAGATAAGGTTGCAGCTACCAAAGCCAAGAACCTGATCAACTGCAAGAAAAACCTCTCTGCTGAATTGAATATGAACTCCGTGATCCACTGGCTGCGCCCCCACCTGAACTTCCACTGGCTACCATCCAAGCCATTGCCACGGAGCAGTGTCAGATCCCTCCCGAGGAGGTCTCTGGAGAGCTATTGAAGGCCACTGCTGATCATGAATAATTTTAGCTATCTTGCTTATTGGTCTTGTAATAGTGTCAAGACCTCCTTAGACCTTTCGTCCTTTTATTGTTATGTCACACTCCGTTGGTCTTTATGCTATGTTGAACTCATGCTTTTGGTTTGTAAGAAGTTATACTCCATAATAAGGCACTTTTATCATGATATTTCATACTGCTTATCTTATCACTATGAGAGGTGTCTGAATGGTCATGAAAAGTTTATTATGTTATGTTGCTCTGTGTTGATATGGTTATGTCCTTGGGTTGAATTTGTTTGCCACAGCATTACCAGCAGTCAGTTGTTGCATGGATGATTAAGTCATCACCTGGATATGAGCACATCCCACAACATTTTCATTTTGAATAGATCATGGAATATTCTCAACTGAAATGTAAGAGGGATAAATTCTCAAACTAGATGGGATGACTTGAGAGCAAAAATTGAAGAGAGTAACTATGGCATTATATGTATACAGGAAACTAAAAGAGACACTTTTGATCTGACATGCCTCGGAAATTTCTCCCCCAAAAGATATAATCAATATGCATACAACCCTTCTGTTTGAAACTCTGGAGGTTTAATCACTATATCTGGAATGGTAGTCTATTCACTGGATCTATCATCAGCCAAACCAACTTTCAAATTACTGTCAAACTAGCTTGCAACTTATCTGGACACGTTTTTCATATCACAAATGTATATGGCCCTTGCCACAATGAAGACAGAGCTGACTTTTTCAATTGGTTGAATAATATGGATGCCACCCTTACGGATCACTGGATGCTTGTTGGTGATTTCAACCTGACCATAAGCCCACATGATAGAAACAGACCTGGAGGAGACGCAAATAACATGTTGTTGTTTAATAGTTTTATTCAACAGCTGGATCTTATGGAAATACCATTAAAGGGCAGAAACTTTACTTGGAGTAATATGCGAGATTTGCCACTTCTGAAAAAACTTGACTGGATATTTACTTCTGCTAATTGAACTTTATCTTTTCCTAATACTGTTGGAAATATGCCCTAGAGGCAATAATAAAATGGTTATTATTATATTTCCTTGTTCATGATAATCGTTTATTATCCATGCTAAAATTGTATTGATAGGAAACTCAGATACATGTGTGGATACATAGACAACACCATGTCCCTAGTAAGCCTCTAGTTGACTAGCTCGTTGATCAATAGATGGTTACGGTTTCCTGACCATGGACATTGGATGTCGTTGATAACGGGATCACATCATTAGGAGAATGATGTGATGGACAAGACCCAATCCTAAGCATGGCACAAGATCGTGTAGTTCGTTTGCTAGAGCTTTTCTAATGTCAAGTATCATTTCCTTAGACCATGAGATTGTGCAACTTCCGGATACCGTAGGAATGCTTTGGGTGTACCAAATGTCACAACGTAACTGGGTGACTATAAAGGTGCACTACAGGTATCTCCGAAAGTGTCTGTTGGGTTGGCACGAATCGAGACTGGGATTTGTCACTCCGTGTAAACGGAGAGGTATCTCTGGGCCCACTCGGTAGGACATCATCATAATGTGCACAATGTGACCAAGGAGTTGATCACGGGATGATGTGTTACGGAACGAGTAAAGAGACTTGCCGGTAACGAGATTGAACAAGGTATCGGGATACCGACGATCGAATCTCGGGCAAGTAACATACCGATAGACAAAGGGAATTGTATACGGGATTGATTGAATCCCCGACATCGTGGTTCATCCGATGAGATCATCGTGGAACATGTGGGAGCCAACATGGGTATCCAGATCCCGCTGTTGGTTATTGACCGGAGAACGTCTCGGTCATGTCTGCATGGTTCCCGAACCCGTAGGGTCTACACACTTAAGGTTCGATGACGCTAGGGTCATAGGGAATAGATATATGTGGTTACCGAATGTTGTTCGGAGTCCCGGATGAGATCCCGGACGTCACGAGGAGTTCTGGAATGGTCCGGAGGTAAAGATTTATATAACGGAAGTCCTGTTTTGGTCACCGGAAAAGTTTCGGGTGCTATCGGTAACGTACCAGGACCACCGGGAGGGTCCCGGGGGTCCACCAGGTGGGGCCACCAGCCCCAGAGGCCTACGTGGGCCAATAGTGGGAAGGGACCAGCCCCTAGGTGAAGGAAATATGCCCTAGAGGCAATAATAAAGTATTATTTATTTCCTTGTATCATGATAAATGTTTATTATTCGTGCTAGAATTGTATTAACCGGAAACATAATACATGTGTGAATATATAGACAAACAGAGTGTCACTAGTATGCCTCTACTTGACTAGCTCGTTAATCAAAGATGGTTATGTTTCCTAGCCATAGACATAAGTTGTCATTTGATTAACGAGATCACCTCATTAGGAGAATGACGTGAGTGACTTGACCCATTCCGTTAGCTTAGCACTCGATCGTTTAGTATGTTGCTATTGCTTTCTTCATGACTTATACATGTTCCTATGACTATGAGATTATGCAACTCCCATTTACCGGAGGAACACTTTGTGTGCTACCAAACGTCACAACGTAAATGGGTGATTATAAAGGTGCTCTACAGGTGTCTCCAAAGGTACTTGTTGGGTTGGCGTATTTCGAGATTAGGATTTGTCACTCCAATTGTCGGAGAGGTATCTCTGGGCCCACTCGGTAATGCACATCACTATAAGGCTTGCAAGCATTGTGACTAATGAGTTAGTTGCGGGATGATGTGTTACAGAACGAGTAAAGAGACTTGCCGGTAACGAGATTGAACTAGGTATCGAGATACCGACGATCAAATCTCGGGCAAGTAACATACCGGTGACAAAGGGAACAACGTATGTTGTTATGCGGTCTGACCGATAAAGATCTTCGTAGAATATGTGGGAGCCAATATGGGCATCCAGGTCCCGCTATTGGTTATTGACCGGAGACGTGTCTCGGTCATGTCTACATAGTTCTCGAACCCGTAGGGTCCGCACGCTTAACGTTACGATGACAGTTTTATTGAGTTTTCATGTACCGAAGGAGTTCGGAGTTCCGGATGAGATCAGGGATATGACGAGGAGTCTCGAAATGGTCGAGACGTAAAAATTGATATATTGGACGACTATATTCGGACTTCGGAAAGGTTCCGAGTGATTCGGGTATTTTTCGGAGTACCGGAGAGTTACGGGAATTCGTATTGGGCCTTAATGGGCCATACGGGAAAGGAGAGAAAGGCCTCAAAAGGTGGCCGCACCCCTCCCCATGGTCTGGTCCGAATTGGACTAGGGAAGGGGGGCGCACCCTTCCTTCTTTCTCCTCCCCCCTTCCCTTCTCCTACTCCCACAAGGAAAGGAGGAGTCCTACTCCCGGTGGGAGTAGGACTCCCCCCTATGGCGCGCCTCTCCCCTTGGCCGGCTGCCTCCCCCTTGCTCCTTTATATACGGGGGCAGGGGGGCACCCCAGAGACACAACAATTGATCCTTGAGATCTCTTAGCCGTGTGCGGTGCCCCCCTCCACCATATTACACCTCGATAATACCGTTGCGGAGCTTAGGCGAAGCCCTGCGTCGGTGGAACATCATCATCGTCACCACGCCGTCGTGCTGACGAAACTCTCCCTCAACACTCGGCTGGACCGGAGTTCGAGGGACGTCATCGAGCTGAACGTGTGTAGAACTCGGAGGTGCCGTACGTGCGGTACTTGATCGGTCGGATCGTGAAGACGTACGACTACATCAACCGCGTTGTGATAACGCTTCCTCTGTCGGTCTACGAGGGTACGTGGACAACACTCTCCCCTCTCGTTGCTATGTATCACCATGATCTTGCGTGTGCGTAGGAAAATTTTGAAATTACTACGTTCCCAACAGTGGTATCAGAGCCAGGTTTTATGCGTTGATGCTATGCACGAGTAGAACACAAGTGAGTTGTGGGCGATATAAGTCATACTGCTTACCAGCATGTCATACTTTGGTTCAGCGGTATTGTGTGATGAAGCGGCCCGGACCGACATTACGCGTACGCTTACGCGAGACTGGTTTCACCGTTGCGAGCACTCGTTGCTTAAAGGTGACTGGCGGGTGTCTGTCTCTCTCACTTTAGTTGAACCGAGTATGGCTACACCCGGTCCTTGCGAAGGTTAAAACAGCACCAACTTGACAAACTATCGTTGTGGTTTTGATGCGTAGGTAAGAACGGTTCTTGCTAAGCCCAAAGCAGCCACGTAAAACTTGCAACAACAAAGTAGAGGACGTCTAACTTGTTTTTGCAGGGCATGTTGTGATGTGATATGGTCAAGACATGATGTGATATAATTTGTTGTATGAGATGATCATGTTTTGTAACCGAGTTATCGGCAACTGGCAGGAGCCATATGGTTGTCGTTTTATTGTATGCAATGCAATCGCCATGTAATGCTTTACTTTATCACTAAGCGGTAGCGATAATCGTAGAAGCATAAGATTGACGAGACGACAACGATGCTACGATGGAGATCAAGGTGTCGCGCCGGTGACGATGGTGATCATGGCGGTGCTTCGGAGATGGAGATCACAAGCACGGTGCTTCGGAGATGGAGATCACAAGCACAAGATGATGATAGCCATATCATATCACTTATATTGATTGCATGTGATGTTAATCCTTTATGCATCTTATCTTGCTTTGTTTGACGGTAGCATTATAAGATGATCCTTCACTAAATTATCAAAGTATAAGTGTTCTCCCTGAGTATGCACCGTTGCGAAAGTTCTTCGTGCTGAGACACCACGTGATGATCGGGTGTGATAGGCTCTACATTCAAATACAACGGGTGCAAAACAGTTGCACACGCGGAATACTCAGGTTAAACTTGACGAGCCTAGCATATAACAGATATGGCCTCGGAACACGGAGACCGAAAGGTCGAGCGTGAATCATATAGTAGATATGATCAACATAGTGATGTTCACCGTTGAAACTACTCCATCTCACGTGATGATCGGACATGGTTTAGTTGATATGGATCACGTGATCACTTAGAGGATTAGAGGGATGTCTATCTAAGTGGGAGTTCTTAAGTAATATGATTAATTAAACTTAAATTTATCATGAACTTAGTCCTGATAGTATTTTTGCAAATTATGTTGTAGATCAATAGCTCGCGTTGTTGCTTCCCTGTGTTTATTTTTGATATGATTCCTAGAGAAAATTATGTTGAAAGATGTTAGTAGCAAAGATGCGGATTGGATCCGTGATCTGAGGATTACCCTCATTGCTGCACAGAAAAATTATGTCCTTGATGCACCGCTAGGTGACAGACCTATTGCAGGAGCAGATGCAGACGTTATGAACGTTTGGCTAGCTCAATATGATGACTACTTGATAGTTTAGTGCACCATGCTTAACAGCTTAGAATCGGGACTTCAAAGATGTTTTGAACGTCATGGAACATATAAGATGTTCCAGGAGTTGAAGTTAATATTTCAAGCAAATACCCGAGTTGAGAGATATGAAGTCTCCAACAAGTTCTATAGCTAAAAGATGGAGGAGAATCGCTCAACTAGTGAGCATGTGCTCAGATTGTCTGGGTACTACAATCGCTTGAATCAAGTGGGAGTTAATCTTCCAGATAGAATAGTGATTGACAGAATTCTCTAGTCACCATCACCAAGTTAGTAGAACTTCGTGATGAACTATAGTATGCAAGGGATGACGAAAGTAATTCCCGAGCTCTTCGTGATGCTGAAATCGACGAAGGTAGAAATCAAGAAAAACATCAAGTGTTGATAGTTGACGAGACCACTAGTTTCAAGAAAAGGGCAAAGGGAAGAAGGGGAACTTCAAGAAGAACGGCAAGCAAGTTGCTGCTCAAGTGAAGAAGCCTAAGTCTGGTCCTAAGCGTGAGACTAAGTGCTTCTACTGCAAAGGGACTGTTCACTGGAAGCGGAACTACCCCAAGTATTTGGTGGATAAGAAGGATGGCAAAGTGAACAAAGGTATATTGGATATACATGTTATTGATGTATACTTACTAGTGTTTATAGCAACCCCTCAGTATTTGATACTGGTTCAGTTGCTAAAGAGTAGTAACTTGAAACGGGAGTTGCAGAATAAACAGAGACTAGTAAAAGGCGAGGTGACGATGTATGTTGGAAGTAGTTCCAAGATTGATATGATCATCATCGCACACTCCCTATACTTTCGAGATTAGTGTTGAAACTAAATAAGTGTTATTTGGTGTTTGCGTTGAGCATGAATATGATTTGATCATGTTTTTTGCAATTCGGTTATTCATTTAAGTTAGAGAACAATTGTTGTTCTGTTTACATGAATAAAAACCTTCTATGGTCATACACACCAACGAAAATGGTTTGTTGGATCTCGATCGTAGTGATACACATATTCATAATATTGAAGCCAAAAGATGCAAAGTTAATAATGATAGTGCAACTTATTTGTGGCACTGCCGTTTAGGTCATATTGGTGTAAAGCGCATGAAGAAACTCCATACTGATGGGATTTTGGAATCACTTGATTATGAATCACTTGATGCTTGCGAACCGTGCCTCATGGGCAAGATGACTAAAACGCCGTTCTCCGGAACTATGGAGAGAGCAACAGATTTGTTGGAAGTCATACATACATATGTATGTGGTCCAATGAATATTGAGGCTCGTGGCGGATATCGTTATTTTCTCACCTTCACAGATGATTTGAGCAGATTTGGGTATATCTACTTAATGAAACATAAGTCTGAAACATTTGAAAAGTTCATATAATTTCAGAGTGAAGTGGAAAATCATCGTAACAAGAAAATAAAGTTTCTACGATCTGATCGTAGAGAAGAGTATTTGAGTTACGAGTTTGGCCTTCAGTTAAAACAATGTGGAATAGTTTCACAAATTCATGCCACCTGGAACACCACAGCATAATGGTGTGTCCAAATGTCATAACCGTACTTTATTGGATATAGTGCAATCTATGATGTCTCTTACCAATTTACCACTATCGTTTTGGGGTTATGCATTAGAGACAGCTGCATTCACGTTAAATAGGGCACCATCAAAATCCGTTGAGACGACGCCTTATGAACTGAGGTTTAGCAAGAAACCGAAGTTGTCGTTTCTTAAAATTTTGGGGTTGCGATGCTTATGTGAAAAAGTTTCATCCTGATAAGCTCAAATCCAAAATCGGAGAAATGTGTCTTCATAGGATACCCAAAGGAGACAGTTGGGTACACCTTCTATCACAGATCCGAAGGCAAGACATTCGTTGCTAAAAATGGATCCTTTCTAGAGAAGGAGTTTCTCTCGAAAGAAGTGAGTGGGAGGAAAGTAGAACTTGATGAGGTAACTGTACCTGCTCCCTTATTGGAAAGTAGTTCATCACAAAAATCTGTTCCTGTGACTCCTACACCAATTAGTGAGGAAGTTAATGATGATGATCATGTAACTTCAGATCAAGTTACTACCAAACCTCGTAGATCAACCAGAGTAAGATCTGCACCAGAGTGGTACGGTAATCCTGTTCTGGAAGTTATGTTACTAGACCATGACGAACCTACGAACTATGAAGAAGCGATGGTGAGCCCAGATTCCGCAAAATGGCTTGAGGCCATGAAATCTGAGATGGGATCCATGTATGAGAACAAAGTATGGACTTTGGTTGACTTGCCCAATGATCGGCAAGCCATTGAAAATAAATGGATCTTCAAGAAGAAGACTGACGCTGATGGTAATGTTACTGTCTATAAAGCTCGACTTGTTGCGAAAGGTTTTCGACAAGTTCAAGGGATTGACTATGATGAGACCTTCTCACCCGTAGCGATGCTTAAGTCTGTCCAAATCATGTTAGCAATTGCCGCATTTTATGATTATGAAATTTGGCAAATGGATGTCAAAACTACATTCCTGAATGGATTTCTGGAAGAAGAGTTGTATATGATGCAACCAGAAGGTTTTGTAGATCCAAAGGGAGCTAACAAAGTGTGCAAGCTCCAGCGATCCATTTATGGACTGGTGCAAGCCTCTCGGAGTTGGAATAAACACTTTGATAGTGTGATCAAAGCATTTGGTTTTATACAGACTTTTGGAGAAGCCTGTATTTACAAGAAAGTGAGTGGGAGCTCTGTAGCATTTCTGATATTATATGTGGATGACATATTACTAATTGGAAATGATATAGAATTTCTGGATAGCATAAAGGGATACTTGAATAAGAGTTTTTCAATGAAAGACCTCGGTGAAGCTGCGTATATATTGGGCATCAAGATCTATAGAGATAGATCAAGACGCTTAATTGGACTTTCACAAAGCACATACCTTGATAAAGTTTTGAAGAAGTTCAAAATGGATCAAGCAAAGAAAGGATTCTTGCCTGTGTTGCAAGGTGTGAAGTTGAGTAAGACTCAATGCCCGACCACTGCAGAAGATAGAGAGAAGATGAAAGATGTCCCCTATGCTTCAGCCATAGGCTCTATCATGTATGCAATGCTGTGTACCAGACCTTATGTATGCCTTGCTATAAGTCTAGCAGGAAGGTACCAAAGTAATCCAGGAGTGGATCACTGGACAGCGGTCAAGAACATCCTGAAATACCTGAAAAGGACTAAGGATATGTTTCTCGTATATGGAGGTGACAAAGAGCTCATCGTAAATGGTTACGTTGATGCAAGCTTTGACACTGATCCAGACGATTCTAAATCGCAAACCGGATACGTATTTACATTGAACGGTGGAGCTGTCAGTTGGTGCAGTTCTAAACAAAGCGTCGTGGCGGGATCTACATGTGAAGCAGAGTACATAGCTGCTTCGGAAGCAGCAAATGAAGGAGTCTGGATGAACGAGTTCATATCCGATCTAGGTGTCATACCTAGTGCATCGGGTCCTATGAAAATCTTTTGTGACAATACTGGTGCAATTGCCTTGGCAAAGGAATCCAGATTTCACAAGAGAACCAAGCACATAAAAAGACGCTTCAATTCCATCCGGGATTTAGTCCAAGTGGGAGACATAGAAATTTGCAAGATACATACGGATCTGAATGTTGCAGACCCGTTGACTAAGCCTCTTCCACGAGCAAAACATGATCAGCACCAAGGCTCCATGGGTGTAAGAATCATTACTGTGTAATCTAGATTATTGACTCTAGTGCAAGTGGGAGACTGAAGGAAATATGCCCTAGAGGCAATAATAAAGTATTATTTATTTCCTTGTATCATGATAAATGTTTATTATTCGTGCTAGAATTGTATTAACCGGAAACATAATACATGTGTGAATATATAGACAAACAGAGTGTCACTAGTATGCCTCTACTTGACTAGCTCGTTAATCAAAGATGGTTATGTTTCCTAGCCATAGACATAAGTTGTCATTTGATTAACGAGATCACCTCATTAGGAGAACGACGTGATTGACTTGACCCATTCCGTTAGCTTAGCACTCGATCGTTTAGTATGTTGCTACTGCTTTCTTCATGACTTATACATGTTCCTATGACTATGAGATTATGCAACTCCCGTTTACCGGAGGAACACTTTGTGTGCTACCAAACGTCACAATGTAAATGGGTGATTATAAAGGTGCTCTACAGGTGTCTCCAAAGGTACTTGTTGGGTTGGCGTATTTCGAGATTAGGATTTGTCACTCCAATTGTCGGAGAGGTATCTCTGGGCCCACTCGGTAATGCACATCACTATAAGGCTTGCAAGCATTGTGACTAATGAGTTAGTTGCGGGATGATGTATTACAGAACGAGCAAAGAGACTTGCCGGTAACGAGATTGAACTAGGTATCGAGATACCGACGATCAAATCTCGGGCAAGTAACATACCGGTGACAAAGGGAACAACGTATGTTGTTATGCGGTCTGACCGATAAAGATCTTCGTAGAATATGTGGGAGCCAATATGGGCATCCAGGTCCCGCTATTGGTTATTGACCGGAGACGTGTCTCGGTCATGTCTACATAGTTCTCGAACCCGTAGGGTCCGCACGCTTAACGTTACGATGACAGTTTTATTGAGTTTTCATGTACCGAAGGAGTTCGGAGTCCCGGATGAGATCGGGGATATGACGAGGAGTCTCGAAATGGTCGAGACGTAAAAATCGATATATCGGACGACTATATTCGGACTTCGGAAAGGTTCCGAGTGATTCGGGTATTTTTCGGAGTACCGGAGAGTTACGGGAATTCGTATTGGGCCTTAATGGGCCATACGGGAAAGGAGAGAAAGGCCTCAAAAGGTGGCCGCACCCCTCCCCATGGTCTGGTCCGAATTGGACTAGGGAAGGGGGGCGCACCCTTCCTTCTTTCTCCTTCCCCCTTCCCTTCTCCTACTCCCACAAGGAAAGGAGGAGTCCTACTCCCGGTGGGAGTAGGACTCCCCCCTATGGCGCGCCTCTCCCCTTGGCCGGCTGCCTCCCCCTTGCTCCTTTATATACGGGGGCAGGGGGGCACCCCAGAGACACAACAATTGATCCTTGAGATCTCTTAGCCGTGTGCGGTGCCCCCCTCCACCATATTACACCTCGATAATACCGTTGCGGAGCTTAGGCAAAGCCCTGCGTCGGTGGAACATCATCATCGTCACCACGCCGTCGTGCTGACGAAACTCTCCCTCAACACCCGGCTGGATCGGAGTTCGAGGGACGTCATCGAGCTGAACGTGTGTAGAACTCGGAGGTGCCGTACGTTCGGTACTTGATCGGTCGGATCGTGAAGACGTACGACTACATCAACCGCGTTGGGATAACGCTTCCGCTGTCGGTCTATGAGGGTACGTGGACAACTCTCTCCCCTCTCGTTGCTATGTATCACCATGATCTTGCGTGTGCGTAGGAAAATTTTGAAATTACTACGTTCCCCAACACTAGGTGGGCTGGGGCGCCTCCCACCAAGGCCCAAGGCGCCCTCAAGAGGAGAGGGGGCAAACACTAGGAGCAGATGGGCCCTAAGGCCAACCCTAGGTGCGCCCCCCCTCTCTACCCCCTTGGCCGCCACCCAGATGGGATCTGGGGGCTGCCGCCACCCCTAGGGAGGGAACCCTATGTGGGGGCGCAGCCCCTCCTCTTCCCCTATATATACTTGAGGTATGGGGGCTACCCAACACATGATTTGCTCTCCCTCTTGGCGCAGCCCTACCCCTCTTCCTCCTCGTCTCTCGCAGTGCTTGGCGAAGCCCTGCTGGAGTGCCACACTCCTCCACCACCACCACGCCATCGTGCTGCTGCTGGACGGAGTCTTCCCCAACCTCTCCCTCTCTCCTTGCTGGATCAAGGCATGGGAGACGTCACCGGGCTGCACGTGTGTTGAACGCGGAGGCGCCGTGGTTCGGCGCTTAGATCGGAATCAACTGCGATCTGAATCGCAACGAGTACGACTACCTCATCCGCGTTCTTGCAACGCTTCTGCTTAGCGATCTACAAGGGTATGTAGATGCACTCCCCTTCCCTTGTTGCTAGATTACTCCATAGATTGATCTTGGTGATGCGTAGAAAATTTGGAATTTCTGCTACGTTCCCCAACAGTGGTATCAGAGCTAGGTCTATGCGTAGTTTCTATGCACGAGTAGAACACAAAGTAGTTGTGGGCGTCGATTTTGTCAATTTACTTGCCGTTACTAGTCTTATCTTGATTCGGCGGCATCGTGGGATGAAGCGGCCCGGACCGACCTTACACGTACACTTACGTGAGACAGGTTCCACCGACTGACATGCACTAGTTGCATAAGGTGGCTAGCGGGTGTCTGTCTCTCCCACTTTAGTCGGATCGGATTCGATGAAAAGGGTCCTTATGAAGGGTAAATAGAAATTGGCATATCACGTTGTGGTTTTGGCGTAGGTAAGAAACGTTCTTGCTAAGAAACCTATAGCAGCCACGTAAAAATTTGCAACAACAATTAGAGGACGTCTAACTTGTTTTTGCAGCATATGCCGTGTGATGTGATATGGCCAAAAGGATGTGATGAATGATATATGTGATGTATGAGATTGATCATGTTCTTGTAATAGGAATCACGACTTGCATGTCGATGAGTATGACAACCGGCAGGAGCCATAGGAGTTGTCTTAATTTATTGTATGACCTGCGTGTCAATGAAAACGCCATGTAATTACTTTACTTTATTGCTAACTGTTAGCCATAGTAGTAGAAGTAATAGTTGGCGAGACAACTTCATGAAGACACGATGATGGAGATCATGATGATGGAGATCATGGTGTCATGCCGGTGACGAAGGTGATCATGCCGCGCCTCGAAGATGGAGATCAAAGGCGCAAGATGATATTGGCCATATCACGTCACTTTATGATTTGCATGTGATGTTTGTCATGTTTACATCTTATTTGCTTAGAACGACGGTAGCATAAATAAGATGACCCCTCACTAAAATTTTAAGAGATGTGTTCCCCCTAACTGTGCACCGTTGCGAAGGTTCGTTGTTTCGAAGCACCACGTGATGATCGGGTGTGATAGATTCTAACGTTCGCATACAACGGGTGTTGACGAGCCTAGCATGTACAGACATGGCCTCGGAACACAAGCAAAACACTTAGGTTGACTTGACGAGCCTAGCATGTACAGACATGGCCTCGGAACACAAGAGACCGAAAGGTCGAACATGAGTCGTATAGTAGATACGATCAACATGGAGATGTTCACCGATGATGACTAGTCCATCTCACGTGATGATCGGACACGGCCTAGTTTGACTCGGATTATGTATCACTTAGATAACTAGAGGGATGTCTATCTAAGTGGGAGTTCATTAAATAATTAGATGAACTTAGTTATCATGAACATAGTCAAAAGGTCTTTGCAAATTATGTCGTAGCTTACGCTTTAGTTCTACTAAGATATGTTCCTAGAGAAAATTTAGTTGAAAGTTGATAGTAGCAATTATGCGGACTGGGTCCGTAAACTGAGGATTGTCCTCATTGCTGCACAGAAGGCTTATGTCCTTAATGCACCGCTCGGTGTGCCGAACCTCAGCGTCGTCTGTAGATGTTGCGAAACATCTGACATACACGTTTTGATGACTACGTGATAGTTCAGTGCGTAATGTTAACGGTTTAGAATTGTGGCACCAAAGACATTTTTGAAACGTCGCGGAACATATGAGATGTTCCAAGAGCTGAAATTGGGATTTTAGGCTCGTGCCTGCGTCAAGAGGTGTGAGACCTCCGACAAGTTTCTTAAGCCTACAAACTAAGGGAGAAAAGCTCAATCGTTGAGCGTGTGCTCAGATTATCTGAGTACTACAATCGCTTGAATCGAGTGGGGTTATCTTCCAAATGAGATAGTGATGGTTCTCCAAAGTCACTGCCACCAAGCTACTGGAGCTTCGTGATGAACTATAACATATCAGGGATAGATATGATGATCCTTGAGCTATTCGTGATGTTTGACACTGCGAAAGTAGAAATCAAGTAGGAGCATCAATTGTTGATGGTTAGTAAAACCACTAGTTTCAAGAAGGGCAAGGGAAGAAGGGATACTTCATGAAACAACAAATCAGTTGCTGCTCTAGTGAAGAAACCCAAGGTTGAACCCAAAACCGAGACTGAGTGCTTCTGTAATGAGGGGAACGGTCACTGAAGCAGTACTACCCCAGATACTAGGTAGATGAGAAGGCAGGCAAGGTCGACAGAAGTATATTAATGTGTCACTAGTACTCCTAGTAGCACCAGGGTATTAGATACCGGTTCGGTTGCTAAGTGTTGGTAACTCGAAATAAAAGCTACGGAATAAACGGAGACTAGCTAAAGGTGAGATAACGATATGTGTTGGAAGTGTTTCCAAGGTTGATGTGATCAAGCATCGCATGCTCCCTCTACCATCGAGATTGGTGTTTGCGTTGAGCATAGACATGATTGGATTATGTTTATCGCAATACGGCTATTCATTTAAGGAGAATAATGGTTTCTCTGTCTATTTGAATAATACCTTCAATGGTCTTGCACCTAAAATGAATGGTTTATTGAATCTCGATAGTAGTGATACACATGTTCATGCCAAAAGATATAAGATAGTAATGATAGTACCACATACTTGTGGCACTGCCACTTGAGTCATATTGGTATAAAACGCATGAAGAAGCTCCATGTTGATGGATCTTTGGACTTACTCGTTTTTGAAAAGATTGAGACATGCGAACCATGTCTATTGGTATATATGCATGAAGAAACTCCATGCAGATGGATCGTTTGGACTCGCTTGATTTTGAATCACTTGAGACATGCAAATCATACCACATGGGCAAGATGACTGAAAGGCCTCGTTTTCAGTAAGATAAAACAAGAGAGCAACTTGTTGGAAGTAATACATTTGATGTGTGTAGTCCAATGAGTGCTGAGGCATGCAGTGGATATCGTTATGTTCTTACTTCACAGATGATTTGAGTAGATGCTGAGTGTATTTACTTGATGAAACACAAGTCTGAATTATTGAAAGGTTCAAGTAATTTCAGAGTGAAGTTGAAGATCGTCGTGACAAGAGGATAAAATGTCTGTGATATGATCATAGAGATGAATATCTGAGTTACGAGTTTGGCACACAATTAAGAAATTGTGGAAATTGTTTCACGACTAATACCGCTTGGAACACCATAGTGTGATGGTGTGTCCGAACATCATAACTGCACCCTATTGGATATGGTGCATACCATGATGTCTCTTATCGAATTACAGCTATCGTTTATGGGTTAGGCATTAGAGACAACCGCATTCACTTTAAATAGGGCACCACGAAATTCCGTTGAGACGACACCATATGAACTATGTGTTGGGGAACGTAGTAATAATTCAAAAAATTTCCTACGTGTCACCAAGATCAATCTAGGAGATGCTAGCAACGAGAGAGAGGAGTGCATCTACATACCCTTGTAGATCGCGAGCGGAAGCGTTCAAGAGAACGGGGTTGATGGAGTCGTACTCGTCATGATCCAAATCACCGATGATCCTAGCACCGAACGGACGGCACCTGCGCGTTCAACACACGTACGGAGCAGCGACGTCTCCTCCTTCTTGATCCAGCAAGGGGGGAGGAGAGGTTGATGGAGATCCAGCAGCACGAAGGCGTGGTGGTGGAAGTAGCGGCATTCCAACAGGGCTTCGCCAAGCGCCGCGGGAGGAGGGAGATGTGTCACGGGAGGGAGAGGGAGGCGCCAGGGCTTGGGTATTGCTGCCCTCCCTCCCCCCACTATATATAGGGCCAAGGGAGAGGGGGGGGGGAGCAGCCTTGGCCCTTCCTCCAAGGAAGGGTGCGGCCAGGGAGGAGTCCATCCTCCCCAAGGCACCTCGGAGGTGCCTTCCCCCTTTAGGACTCTCCCTTTCCCTTATCTCTTGGCGCATGGGCCTCTTGGGGCTGGTGCCCTTGGCCCATATAGGCCAAGGCGCACACCCCTACAGCCCATGTGCCCCCCTGGGGCTGGTGGACCCCCTTGGTGGACCCTCGGACCCCTTCCGGCACTCCCGGTACAATACCAATAATGCGCGAAACTTTTTCAGCGACCAAAATAAGACTTCCCATATATAAATCTTTACCTCCGGACCATTCCGGAACTCCTCGTGACGTCCGGGATCTCATTCGGGACTCCGAACAACTTTCGGGTTACCGCATACTAATATCTCTACAACCCTAGCGTCACCGAACCTTAAGTGTGTAGACCCTACGGGTTCGGGAGACACGCAGACATGACCGAGACGACTCTCCGGTCAATAACCAACAGCGGGATCTGGATACCCATGTTGGCTCCCACATGCTCCTCAATGATCTCATCGGATTAACCATGATGTCAAGGATTCAATCAATCCCGTATACAATTCCCTTTGTCTATCGGTATGTTACTTGCCTGAGATTCGATCGTCGGTATCCCAATACCTCGTTCAATCTCGTTACCGACAAGTCACTTTACTCGTACCGTAATGCATGATCCCGTGACTAACTCCTTAGTCACATTGAGCTCATTATGATGATGCATTACCGAGTGGGCCCAGAGATACCTCTCCGTCATACGGAGTGACAAATCCCAGTCTTGATTCGTGCCAACCCAACAGACACTTTCGGAGATACCTGTAGTGCACCTTTATAGCCACCCAGTTACGTTGTGACGTTTGGTACACCCAAAGCATTCCTACGGTATCCGAGAGTTGCACAATCTCATGGTCTAAGGAAATGATACTGGACATTAGAAAAGCTCTAGCAAACGAACTACACGATCTTGTGCTATGCTTAGGATTGGGTCTTGTCCATCACATCATTCTCCTAATGATGTGATCCCGTTATCAATGACATCCAATGTCCACGGTTAGGAAACCATAACCATCTATTGATCAACGAGCTAGTCAACTAGAGGCTTACTAGGGACATGTTGTGGTCTATGTATTCACACATGTATTACGGTTTCCAGTTAATACAATTATAGCATGAACAATAGACAATTATCATGAACAAGGAAATATAATAATAACCATTTTATTATTGCCTCTAGGGCATATTTCCAACACTATGGTTTAGAGAAACCTAAGCTGTCGTTTCTTAAAAGTTTGGGGCTGCGACGCTTATGTGAAAAGTTTCAGGCTGATAAGCTCGAACCCAAAGCGGATAAATGCATCTTCATAGAATACCCAAAACAGTTGGGTATACCTCCTATTTCGGATCTGGAAGCAAAAGTGATTGTTTCTAGAAACGGGTCTTTTCTCGAGGAAATTTTTCTCTCTAAAGAATTGAGTGGGAGGATGGTGGAGACTTGATGAGGTTATTGAACCGTCAATTCAACTAGTGTGTAGCAGGGCACAAGAAGTTGTTCCTGTGGCACCTACACCAATTGAAGTGGAAGCTTATGATAGTGATCATGAAACTTCGGATCAAGTCACTACCAAACCTCGTAGGACGACGAGGATGCGTACTACTTCAGAGTGGTACGTAATCCTGTCTTGGAAGTCATGTTGCTAGACAACAATGAACCTACGAGCTATGGAGAAGCGATGGTGGGCCCAGATTCCGACGAATGGCTCGAGGCCATGAAATCCGAGAGAGGATCCATGTATAAAAGCAAAGTATAGGCTTTGGAAGAACTACTTGATGGTCGTAAGGCTGTTGGGTGCAGATGGATTTTAAAAGGAAGACAGACAATGATGGTAAGTGTCACCATTAAGAAAGCTCGACTCGTCGTTAAGATGTTTTCCGAGAAGTTCAAGGAGTTGACTACGATGAGACTTTCTCACTCGTAGCGATGCTAAGAGTCTGTTGGAATTATATTAGCAGTTACTGCATTATTTATGAAATCTTGCAGATAGGATGTCAAAACATTGTTTCCTCGACGATTTTCTTGAGGAAAGGTTGTATGTGATACAACCAGAAGGTTTTGTCAATCCTGAAAGATGCTAACAAGTATGCAAAGCTCCAGCAATCCTTCTAAGGACTGGAGTAAGCATCTCGGAGTTGGAATGTACGCTTTGATGAGATGATCAAAGATTTGGGTTTGTACAAAGTTTATGAGAAACTTGTATTTCCAAAGAAGTGAGTGGGAGCACTATAGAATTTTGATGAGTATATGTTGTTAACATATTGTTGATCAGAAATGATATAGAATTTCTGGAAAGCATACAAGGTTATTTGAAAAGTGTTTTTCAATGGAAAACCTGGATTAAGCTACTTGAAGATTGAGCATCAAGATCTATAAGGATAGATCAAAAACGCTTAATAGTACTTTCAAATGAATACATACCGTGACAAGATTTTGAAGGAGTTCTAAATAGATCAGCAAAGAAGGAGTTCTTGGCTGTGTTACAAGGTGTGAGTATTGAGTAAGACTCAAGACCTGACCACGGCAGAAGAGAGAGAAAGGACGAAGGTCGTCCCCTATGCTTTAGACGTAGGCTCTACAGTATGCTATGCTGTGTACCGCACCTAAAGTGTGCCTTGCCATGAGTTGGTCAAGGGGTACAAGAGTGATCCGGGAATGGATCACATGACAGCGGTCGAACTTATCCTTAGTATCTAGTGGACTAAGGAATTTTTCTCGATTATGGAGGTGGTAAAAGAGTTCGTCGTAAAGTGTTACGTCGATGCAAACTTTGACACTAATCCGGATGACTCTGAGTAGTAAACCGGATTCGTATAGTAGAGCAGTTATTTGTAATAGCTCCAAGTAGCACGTGGTAGGTACATCTACAAGATGACATAGAGATTTGTAAAGCACACACGGATCTGAATGTTGCAGACCCGTTGACTAAAACCTCTCTCACAACCAGAACATGATCAAACCCTAGTAAACTCTTTGGGTGTAGTCACATGGCGATGTGGACTATGAGTGTTAATCACATGGCGATGTGAACTAGATTATTGACTCTAGTGCAAGTGGTAGACTGTTGGAAATATGCCCTAGAGGCAATAATAAAATGGTTATTATTATATTTCCTTGTTCATGATAATCGTTTATTATCCATGCTAAAATTGTATTGATAGGAAACTCAGATACATGTGTGGATACATAGACAACACCATGTCCCTAGTAAGCCTCTAGTTGACTAGCTCGTTGATCAATAGATGGTTACGGTTTCCTGACCATGGACATTGGATGTCGTTGATAACGGGATCACATCATTAGGAGAATGATGTGATGGACAAGACCCAATCCTAAGCATGGCACAAGATCGTGTAGTTCGTTTGCTAGAGCTTTTCTAATGTCAAGTATCATTTCCTTAGACCATGAGATTGTGCAACTTCCGGATACCGTAGGAATGCTTTGGGTGTACCAAACGTCACAACGTAACTGGGTGACTATATATAAAGGTGCACTACAGGTATCTCCGAAAGTGTCTGTTGGGTTGGCACGAATCGAGACTGGGATTTGTCACTCCGTGTAAACGGAGAGGTATCTCTGGGCCCACTCGGTAGGACATCATCATAATGTGCACAATGTGACCAAGGAGTTGATCACGGGATGATGTGTTACGGAACGAGTAAAGAGACTTGCCGGTAACGAGATTGAACAAGGTATCGGGATACCGACGATCGAATCTCGGGCAAGTAACATACCGATAGACAAAGGGAATTGTATACGAGATTGATTGAATCCACGACATCGTGGTTCATCCGATGAGATCATCGTGGAACATGTGTGAGCCAACATGGGTATCCAGATCCCGCTGTTGGTTATTGACCGGAGAACGTCTCGGTCATGTCTGCATGGTTCCCGAACCCGTAGGGTCTACACACTTAAGGTTCGATGACGCTAGGGTTATAGGGAGTAGATATACGTGGTTACCGAATGTTGTTCGGAGTCCCGGATGAGATCCCGGACGTCACGAGGAGTTCCGAAATGGTCCGGAGGTAAAGATTTATATATGGGAAGTCCTGTTTTGGTCACCGGAAAAGTTTCGGGTGCTATCGGTAACGTACCGGGACCACCGGGAGGGTCCCGGGGGTCCACCAGGTGGGGCCACCAGCCCCAGAGGCCTACGTTGGCCAATAGTGGGAAGGGACCTGCCCCTAGGTGGGCTGGGGCGCCTCCCACCAAGGCCCAAAGCGCCCTCAAGAGGAGAGGGGGCAAACCCTAGGAGCAGATGGGCCCTAAGGCCCATCCTAGGTGCGCCCCCCTCTCTCCCCCTTGGCCGCCACCCAGATGGGATCTGGGGGCTGCCGCCACCCCTAGGGAGGGAACCCTATGTGGGGGCGCAGCCCCTCCTCTTCCCCTATATATACTTGAGCTATGGGGGCTACCCAACACATGATTTGCTCTCCCTCTTGGCGCAGCCCTACCCCTCTTCCTCCTCGTCTCTCGCAGTGCTTGGCGAAGCCCTGCTGGAGTGCCACACACCTCCACCACCACCACGCTGTCGTGCTGCTGCTGGACAGAGTCTTCCCCAACCTCTCCCTCTCTCCTTGCTGGATCAAGGCATGGGAGACGTCACCGGGCTGCACGTGTGTTGAACGCGGAGGCGCCGTGGTTCGGCGCTTAGATCGGAATCAACCGCGATCTGAATCGCAACGAGTACGACTACCTCATCCGCGTTCTTGCAATGCTTCCGCTTAGCGATCTACAAGGGTATGTAGATGCACTCCCCTTCCCTTGTTGCTAGATTACTCCATAGATTGATCTTGGTGATGCGTAGAAAATTTTGAATTTCTGCTACGTTCCCCAACAAATACAATGGCTCATCCATAGCCAAAATTTCATTTGACCATGTTCCCATCCATATTCAAATTGGCAGTGAGATCCCAAGAGCCTCTATCTTCAGGTTTGAAAATTATTGGTTTGAGTTTGGTGGATTTTATGAGACTGTGATACAATGCTGGAACATAAATCAATAATTGAGTAATTCTGCTAAAGATGTCTCTGCCGGATTTAAATGTCTCAGACAAGGTTTAAGAAAATGTAGCAATAACCTTTCCAGACTGAACACCACTACTGCTGCTTGCAACTTTGTTCTCACCATCTTGGATGGTATTGAGGACCAAAGGCCACTTTCTGTTATGGAATCTAATTTAGGAAAATACAAAGAAAACACACCTCCAAACCCCTGGAAGAAAAAAGAATTTATTGGAAGACCAGGTTTGAAATGAGAAGTGTCAGACTTGATGAAAGAAAACACTGATTTTTTCCATGCCATGGAAACTCAGAGTTTCAAGAAGAATTACATTACTTCCATCCTCAATGATGATGGCATCACATACCAAAACCATGATCATAAAGCTGCCATCATCTGGTAATCTTGCAAAGACAGACTTGGCAAATCCATTAACCCTACTATGCTTTTCAACCTTGATGAACTCATCCAGTCTCATGATCTCTCTGATCTAGATGCACCTTTTTCCATTGATGAAATTGACTCGGTTGCTAAAGATTTCCCTGTTGACAGAGCACCAGGGCCTGACAGTTTCAATGGATTATTCTTGAGAAAATGCTGGGATTTTATTAAACAGGATTTCTACACTATGATTTGGGATTTATTTGAGGGCAATTGTGATATTCAAAGCATCAACACTGCATTTATCACCCTCGTTCCTAAAATTGCTGATCCTGAGACAATGAATGATTTTCGGCCTATATCCCTGGTTAGTTTACCACTAATTTTTTTACCAAGTTAATGGCCAACAGAGCTCAAAAGATTATCACCTCTGTTATTCATTAGAACCATTATGGGTTCATTAAAGGTAGAAACATTCAGGACTGCCTGGGCTGTGCTTTTGAATATCTACACCTATGCCATCAATCCAAGAAGCCTATCATCATTCTCAAGCTTGACTTTGAAAAGGCTTTTGACAAAATTGAATACAAGGCTATTATTGCTATGCTTAAGGCTAAATGTTTTGGCCCTAAATGGATTAATTGGGTGTCCAACATACCGAACTCTGCCTCCACTTCTGTTCTACTTAATGGAGTTGCTGGCAAAAAATTATGTGCAAAAGAGGTGTTAGACAAGGGGACCCTTATTCCCCTCTTCTCTTTGTTATTGCTGCTGACCTACTTCAGTCTGTTATCAATGTTGCATGGGCAAATGGTGAAATTACACTCCCAATAAACCATGATTATGGTCAAGATTATCCAAGTATTCAATATGATGATGATACATTAATGATCATGCCAACAAATGAAGATCAACTTGTTCATCTCAAATACCTGCTCCATTTATTTAGCCTATCCATTGGTCTCTTTGTGATTATAGCAAGTCATCCATGGTTCCTACTAACATTGATATGCAAACAGTCTCTAAACTGACCAACATTTTTGGATGCAATGCAAATTTGAGAGTCTGCCATTTACTTACCTGGGACTTCCCCTGGGTACAACTAAGCCCATTGTACAAGATCTTATACCAGTGATTACTAAGATAGACAGAAGATTATCTGGGGTGGCCAGATTTATGAACCACTCTGGTAGGCTCACATACATTATCTGTGGTTGGAGTGCATAATCTCAGAACTCAAAACAAAGCTCTTCTTATCAAACATCTCTATAAGTTCTACAATCATGCGGATATACCTTGGGTAAAATTACTTTGGAAGGCATATTACCAAAATAATGAGGCCCGCCGTGCTTGCAACAACAAGGGCTCTTTCTGGTGGAAGGATTGCATCAAGCTATTTGATTTATTCAAAACAATAACAACCTGCCATGTCAATTCTGGTCCACCCAAAACGCGTCCAAAAAAACTAAATCCAAATGAAGCGCCCAGCAGGCGACGCGTGGTGGCGGCTTGATGCACCACTTGGCACACTCCTAGGAAAAAAGAATGACCCTTGCGGGAGCCCCCCAAAGGGTAACCATTGGTTAGGGGCGTGTTTGGTTGCCGTTGTTAACAGTTCCTGCATCGCATGCACTTCTCAACCCAGCCTGGTTGAGCAAAAACAGGCCCTAATACGCCATCTGCTAGTTGTTTGGTTGCCTGCATATGGACTGCCTGCATTAGGAGATCAACTTTGGCACGTTGTTTGGTTGCCTGCATTGTCTCGGCGCATGCAACTACACGCTGTTTGGTTGCCCGCATGGGGTATGATTAAGAGCTAGCACTTGCACTTAGCACACAGGATTAAGAGATAGCAGAGGAAGTGGAAGAAGAAATGCAGTGTGCGCCGGACCATGGTGACTGCGGTGGATAGTGGCCGTGGCGCCGTGTCCGACATGACGAGCATGGAGTCGTGGACGAGCGACCCCGTCGGCGGCACGGCGAGCGACACCGTCGGCGAACTAGTTGCGGTGCTCGCGCAAAGACAGTCGACAGAGGAGGAGAATGCAGTGCCCGCGCCATGGTATCGTCAGTGCAGTGGAGAGGCCGAGATGATCGACACCGGAAATGACTCCAGTGTAGTAGGGCGAGAGAGAGGAGGCCAAGATGATCGACTCCGTCGGCGGCGTGGCGAACTGCAGTGTGCACGGAGGCAGAGGACACAAGAAAGCAGTGTGCACGCCATTGCAGCATCAGTGCAGTAGGAAGACGACAGAGAGTAGGCCGAGATGAGCGACGCCTGAAACAACTCTAGTGTAGTAGGACGTGGGCAAGGAGATCAAGGGGAAGGGCTACGGTGTCGAGAGGGACGAATAGGAGGGCTCTGAGCAGAGGACAGAGGAACTCGACATGGCGGTGTCAGTGCAGTAGACTGCTGCTCAAAGAGAGATGAAGCTATGTCGTCGAAACCAAAAACTTACAACACGAATGTTGTGAGGAACTGCGAGATTAGGCTGCTGGTCAAAGGAAAATTCAACCGATCGATCGTGTGCGACGAATCTGACAAAATTCGTCAAGAACAGCTTCAAACGGGAAGACGAAATTAAGAACTTACGGCCGATGAAACTACGAACCGATCGCCTGAATGGAACCGTAGCATCTAGGTGCATCTTTTTCGTGTAGAGCATACCTCGAATCGAAGCACCGTTGTGTAGATCGGAAGGGGTTAGGAAGAACAGAATTAGAGGGATGGTTACTGGAGGCAGGAGAAGATAAGCACGCACAGGCTGCATACCAGCTCGTATCTCTCCCATCTTCCCTCCTGCAAGTGGCCCACCTTGTGCGCTCGCCTCAGCCAGGCTCGCGAGCTAGTGCCGATTTGGACGTTTCTCATGAGCTTGGCCTGGACGTGCTTTAAGGTTCGTGCGATGCGGGCCGCACAGTGAACGCATGCCGCCAAACAGGCCACTTTCTTCCCGCGCGGGCCAGGCTGGGCCTAATGCGGGCAACCAAACACGCCCTAGTTGGGCTCATCATCCTTTCATATGCCTTGCAAGGTGCCTCTTCCAATTCTTCTGACGTAGTAGCCCACAGAAAAAAAAGAAAAAAAACGCCAGCATGCAACCAGCAATTTTTTGTTATTGTATCGGGATCCGGTTTATTGATCATTAATCATCGATTGTACTGCCATGATTAATGATGTAGTTTATTGGAAGTTTTCTTGGAAAAAAAAACTGTATGTATCACACAATAAATTAAGATCCACACGGCAGCGGTGGTCAGTTCTTGTATCTCCCGGCGAAGTAGGCGAGGCAACCTACGAGGGGCGCGTTGGTGTAGGTGACGGGCTCCGACCGCGCGTAGTCGGCGCGGTCGTCCGGGAACGCGTCGTTCTCATCCGGCCCGCCGACGACGGCGCCGGTATGCACGTTGGGATTAGGGCCGGCGGCGTTGAGGTAGCTCCGGTAGCCCTCCTGGCAGCCGATGCGCGCCGGGTGCGCGGCCACGGACGGCATCGAGGACGCCCTGTGGTGGATCCTCTGCGGGTAGCGCGCGCCGTAGCCCACCATGTACGACATCCCCAGCGGGTTGTCGCCCAGCACGTAGTCCACCTGCCGCTTGGCCAGGGCCCTGAGGGCCCTGTGGGTGACGGGGTGGCTGTTCTGGCAGGAGAAGGCGCGGCGGCGGGAGGCGGCCATGTACTTGGCGTAGGTGGTGAGCAGGAAGCTGGCCGAGGCGACGTACTGCATGTTCACGTTGCCCCGCCGGTGCATGAGCCCGCCGGGCGTGTACGCCGTCGTTGACGACGGGGAGCTGGAGTTGGGCAGGATGTGGCAGATGAACTCCTCCGCTTGGCGCGTGAACGGCTCCAGCCTCTTGTCCCCGTCCAGCAGAGCCCTCTGCATGCAGACACAGACGCGCGCAATGTGTTAGCTGAGTGGATCTGTGTGGCTGGCAATGGCCTGTTTTCGTTCGTTACCGTACCCGTGACAGAAGCACGCGCGCCCCGGCGAGCTTGTTGTCCCAGCTGAACACGTCGACGTCGTCGTTGGCGCCCAGGGAGATGAGATCGTTGAGGTAGGAGCTGTTCTTCGTCGCCCACAGCAGCCATGCACATCCCCACAGGAGCTCGTCCTGCACACCGTGCACGCACGCTCGTTACAAGAAACACGTACGCACAAGGATTACACAAAGCTTTTCAATTCGTTGCACTTGCACGGTGTGATCTTTGAATTGCACCTTGTAGCCGGAGTGGGATGGGTAGTAGTTGCCCACGCCGCCGCCGACGTGGTCGCTGTACTTCCCCTGGTGCTGCCAGGAGAACGCCATCACGTCCCTCGCCGCCGCGACCAGCCTCCTGGAGTAGGCACGGTCGGCGGCCCTGAACACCACGCTGGCCGCGGCGAGCGCGGCCGCGGTCTCCCCTGCGACGTCCGACCCCGGGGCGGACGCCGACACCGCGTACACGTCCCGCGGCGTGTCCATGTCCTCCGGCCGCTCCCAGCACCGGTGGTCGGCGTCGGCATCGCCCACTCCGACGTAGAGCTTGCCCGGGGTCGTCCTCGCCGCCTTCAGGAGGTAGTCCGTCGCCCACCGTACCGCGGCGCGCGCGTCGTGGACGCGCCCGTCCATCCGCCCGCCGTACTCGATGATGCTCCAAGACAGCATGGTCGCGGTGAACGCCATGGGGAAATTGAACTTGACGTTGTTGCCGCCGTCGTAGTACCCGCCGGTGAGGTCAACCTGCCGCCAACAAAAGTCAAGCTCAACACGTTGAATCAAGCATGCGCCACAAGGATAAGTGGTACTACAGTGGAGACTGGAGACATCGGTTGCTCACGTTTGCGGCCGAGCCGTCGGACATGGCGGAGTTGGATCAACACTTGACGGCCTGGTCCGGCGGCAGGCGGCCGGACCGCTGGCCCTGGAAGAAGAGCAGCGACTTGGCGAGCGCGTCGGCGTAGTGAGGGTGTCCAGAGGCGAGGACATGGCCGGAGAACCAGACGACGAGGGAGAAGGCGAGAAACACAGCCGCGCGTGAGCGTGATGATGGTGCCAAAGCAGCCGAATTGCTCATGTTTTCTCCCTGCTGCTACCGTCCGGGCTAATGCCACATTGCAATGCATGGCGATGATTTATGGAGCCCGTAGAACTCACCTAGATGAGACATAGTCTGGTATCGTTCAACTGAGAACAGCTAATATCATTTTCAAAAGAGAACAGCTAATATCATGTTTTTTTAGCCCGTTTTTGTTGGCAGGCCACACTAGAGTTTGTTTCCTGTTGTGTCTTTTTTTTGTGTCACTCGTACAAGAAAAGGAGGGGGAAAGAGTTATAGTTGGTTAGTTTGTTTGCTTTTTTTTTTTTGAGGGGGAGTCTACAGCAACTGAAAGACAAATAAAAAAGGAGAACACATTGTATATTAGGCCTGCTGATGAATTACTGAACACATGGGTAATGACTAGAAGAAAGTGAGAGAAGGATGTGAGGATTTTCCATAGCAGGCTATAACATGAATTAATAAAAAATTATTTTAAAAGAGAAACGTTCCCCTCAATGAAAAATAAGCATTTTCCGTCAAGTAAGTACTATTTCGCTTAGGAAGTCATTTCCATGTGGTTGACAAAAAAAAGGACAGAAAGTATGAAATGGAGAGAAAATTATGAAAAATTGCAGCTGAAATCCCATTTAAAAATTGCAATTGCAACCCCTTTGAAATCTTACAGTTGTGATCTCACTTCAAAACTTAAAGTTACGCTCTACTTTAAAGTATGCTGTTGCCACCCTATTTGAGAAATGCCTTGCAACCCCATTTTAAAAGTCTGCAATTGCGATCTCATTTTAAAAACAATGAGGTAATGTAGTCGGGAGTCCTAAAACTTGCGTCGCATGTTCAGTTTGGTTCTAGAACTTTGAAAATATGATTTTATGGTCACATAACTTGACTCAAGCATGCAGATACAGTCATAATACACGTATCATGTGTATGGCCCCACCCGTAAGTGAGGGATGGCGCTTGGCGCGACGTATTTTTACACAGAACACCCTCACATTTTTTTATTTGCAGAAAAAAGTCAACTACCATGAGGCATTATTCCCACTCACTTTTTTATTATTACAGAAGAAAAACTGGACCACAGTAGTGCACATATATGCACAAATTAACAAAAAAAGGGTACTGGCGAGCGTGACGCGAAACCACGACCTACAGTTTCAACACGACATGATGTAGCCACTCCTAGAGACCGAATGCCCAACGTGGATAAATAATTTATACTCCCTCCATTCGAAAGCTTTTTCGGACGGAGGGACTATGTACTAAACAAAGACTCATGTGGAGATTAAATAGGCAGCTGATAACGTGGCCAGTTTTGCGCGTGCTATTTTTTTAAAGATAATTGTATTACAAATTATGGTCAAATATTTGTGTTTTAAAAGTACTGTACATATACAAACAATGATTAGTAAATAAAAACATTTAAATGTAAACATATGTATTATATAAGAAATATTTAGTTAATACGGACACTGAATTTTTTATTAAATAAATATGTCTAATAAATCCAAAAACAATGTACACTTGCAGCTTATATATAAATTATACAAAATGGTGAATACAAACATTTACTAAATATATATGAATATTCGCTTCTGTATAATGTTTACTCAAGACTTGTTGTAAAAAATTATAATTTAAATATTATCCATGATTCAATATCCTATCTGCAATTCAAATTTTAAAATTATGAATATTTTTAATTATACAAACATTAAACTATACAAATGTGCATATAATTATTGAAATGATTGTATCATTAAATTTATTTCTGAATTGTAATTTTGAAAATCAAATATGTAATACACACATTTATATAACAAAAATGTGTATATAATACTCAGGTTTATAAAATATTTTACTAAATATTATTCACATAATACCCAGGTCTATATTAACACCTTTTATTTACTAATCATTGTTTATATGTATAATATTTTTAACACACTAGTATTTGAATATAAATTTATTACTTACATTTTACAAATATCATAAAAAATAGCGCACGCAAAATGGGCCGCAGTATCCGCAGACCATTTAAACTCCACATGAGTCCTAGTTCTTACTCCCTCCGTTCCAAAATAGATGACCCAACTTTGTACTAATACTTTGTACTAAAGTTAGTACAAAGTTGGGTCATCTATTTTGGAACGGAGGGAGTACATCGGAGTTAATTATGCTTCTTGCACATTTAGATCTAAACGGCGTAGTGTCTAGACCGTCTCGTAATAAAACCATTGGCCGTTGGTTCAAGTCTAGGCCGACCCAATTTTGTTGTTAATTTTTGCATATCTGTGCACCATTGTGTCGGATTTTTCTGTAAATATAAAAAATGCGAGTGGGTTTTGTGCAAAACTGTGTTACGGTGGTTGACTTTTCCACAAATAAAAATAATATAAGGGTGTTTCGTGTAAAAAATACGTCGTGCCTAGCGTCCTCTCCCACTGACAGGTGGGGTCATACACATGGATACGCCCGCATACACGTATTGTGACCGTATCTGCATGCTTGAGTCAAGTTAGATGAAAACCGTATTTTTAAAGTTCTAACACCAAACTGAACATGCGACGCAAGTTCTATGACTCCCGATGATATTACGTAAAAAATCATGATTTTGAAAAAAAAATCACCGATTTTAAAAAAGTTCAAGATTTCCTTAAAATAAAATGGAAAATAAAAAATAAATTATCCCTCTTGTCGGCTCAGTTCCAGCCATGTTTTGGAGGTATGCATTTGCAATCATGTTACAATGCTTGTTGTTATAACTTTAGTGGTGGGCATATAACTAGCCAACCCTCCCTCCTACCTGCCCAGTTGCAGCTGTGCTTGGGGTTGTGCTGTTGCAATCGGGTTACAATGCTTGCAATTACAATTCTAGTGGCAGACATGCTACTAGCCGACAACAGTTGCAATTGGCCCTTCTGGGTCAGCTGCAGTCGTTTTATGCTTGCACAATTGTCGTCAAGTTACAATGCATGCGATTGCATGTCTAGACGTGGACATGCAACCGACTCACACAACTCCCCCCGTCCCTAGTTGCAGTCAGGTTTTGACGCTTGGAGTTGCATGTCTAGTGGTGGACATGCAACTGCCCCGATAATTCCTTACCCGACCCTAGTTGCAGTTCTTTTGTGCATGTGTAGTTGCAGTCGATTATAGTTGCGGTTGCTTGTCTAGTGGTGGACATGCAACTCGCCCGACAACTCCCCACCCAACCCTAGTTGCATTCCTTTTGTTGCCATGCAACTGCGGTCAAATTACAAGCTTTGGTTAGACTTCTAGTGGTTTGAATTTGCATTTTTAGTGATGGACATGTGACTAGATTAACAACTCCTTGTTCGCCGGCGAGGCGTCCATTTTCCACGTCCTGTTCTTCCCCACGTCTGACGAGCTCAACAGTCGTGAGCTCCAGGAAGTGAAGTTGCGGGTCGCTGGTAGAGGGATGCCTCCTCCATCACCGCCGACGAAGGGACGGATGTGCCGACACGGGACATGGATGCCCATCTCCCATGTACTACTCTTCCTCGCTGGAGTTCACAGTGTGGACGTCGCCAGTCAAGGTGTGGTCCACGATCAATGTGGACGGGTCGGCCTCGTGGTCGTTGCTGCCCGGCGCGAACCCATAGAAAATAAAATCAAAACCGACGTGGACTTGGATACAAAGAAAAGGCATGATCAACCAAATTTCAAACACACATAGAGCAAAAAAACTTATGATCTCTTGAATGTTGCACCACTTGGTCAACGGACTTGCAATAATTCGAAATAGTCACAATTAACTGTAGGAAGAGAAGTTGATTAGTTGCTACTAGTAATTTAGCGTGGATCGAGTTTGTTGATGTACTACGGGCGTGTTTTGTTTCCCGCATCGAGCCCAATCAGGCCCGCGCGGGAAGGAAGAGACATGTTTGGTTGCCTGGTTTCACTGTTGGACCTGCATCGCACGCTTCTTAAAGCAGCCCAAAGCCTGGTTCGCTGGAAACACTCGAATCGGCAGTTTCTCACAAGCCAGGCCGAGCCGAGCGCAAGCGAGCGGGCCATTGCACGAGTGGAGACGGGAGGATGCGAGGTGATTACGTGAGGTCTTCTTCAACCTCAAGTAAGCTCCTATCTAATCTCCCCCTCTGATCTACACAACGGTGCTTCGATTCGAGGTAAGCTCTACACGAAAAAGATGCACCTCGATGCTACGGTTCCATTCAGGCGATCGGTTCGTAGTTTTGTCGGCCGTAAGTTCTTAATTTCGTCTTTCCGTTTGGAGCTATTCTGGACGAATTTTGTCAGATTCGTCGTGCACGATCGATCATTTGAAATTTCCTTTGACCAGCAGCCTAATCTCGCAGTTCCTCACAACATTCGTGTTGTAAGTTTTTGGTTTCGACAATCGTAGCTTCATCTCCCTTTGAACAGCAGTCTACTGCACTGACGCCGCCATGCCGAGCTCCTCTGTTCTCTTCTCAGAGCCCTCCTATTCGTCCCTCTCGATGCCGAAGCCCTTCCCCTTGATCTCCTTGCCCACGTCCTACTACACTAGAGTCATTTCCGGCGTCGCTCATCTCGGCCTACTCTCTGTCGTCCTCCTACTGCACTGGCGCTGCAATGGCGCACACACCGCTTTCTTGTGTCCTCTGCCTCCGTGCACACTGCAGTTCGCCACGCCGCCGACGGGGTCGATCATCTTGGCCTCCTCTCTCTTGCCCTACTACACTGCAGTCGTTTCCGGCGTCGATCATCTCGGTCTCCTCTCTCGTCCGCTGCACTGACGATACCATGGCGCGAGCACTGCATTCTCCTCCTCTGTCGACTCTCTTGGCTGCCTGCACCGCAACTAGTTCGCCGACGGTGTCGCTCGCCGTGCCGCCGACGGGGTCGCTCGTCCGCGACTCCATGCTCGTCATGTCGGACACGGCGCCACGCCCACTATCCACCGTAGTTGCCATGGTCCGGCGCACACTGCATTTCTTCTCCCCCTTCCTCTGCTAGCTCTTAACCCTGTGTGCTAAGTGCAAGTGCTAGCTCTTAATCATACCCCACGAGGGCAACCAAACAGCGTGTAGTTGTATGCGCTGAGACAATGCAGGCAACCAAACAACGTGCCAAAGTTGATCCCCTAATGCAGGAAGTCCATATGCAGGCAACCAAACAACTTGCAGATGTCGCATATGAGGCTGTTTTTCCAGAGCCAGGTTGGGTTGAGATGTGTATGCAATGCAGCTACTGTTCACTACTGCAACCAAACACGCCCTACGTGTGTAGCATGTCCATCACGCATGCATGTGCGTGCGTGCGTTTGGTTTGATGGGAAGCCGCCTCTAGCAGCAGTGTTGGTTGTGTACGTGCACGCAACAATAATCTAGGTACGTACGATCTCGATCCTAGCTATGAATCTCTGCGGCGGCGTGATGACCCACAAGTATAGGGGATCTATCGTAGTCCTTTCGATAAGTAAGAGTGTCGAACCCAACGAGGAGCAGAAGGAAATGATAAGCGGTTTTCAGCAAGGTATTCTCTGCAAGCACTGAAATTATAGGTAACAGATAGTTTTGTGATAAGGTAGTTTGTAACGAGCAACAAGTAACAAAAGGAAATAATGTGCAGCAAGGTGGACCAATCCTTTTTGTAGAGAAGGACAAGCCTGGACAAACTCTTATATAGAGAAAAGCGCTCCCGAGGACACATGGGAATTATCGTCAAGCTAGTTTTCATCACGCTCATATGATTCACGTTCGGTACTTTGATAATTTGATATGTGGGTGGACCGGTGCTTGGGTGCTGTCCTTACTTGGACAAGCATCCCACTTATGATTAACCCCTATTGCAAGCATCCGCAACTACAAAACAAGTATTAAGGTAAACCTAACCATAGCATGAAACATATGGATCCAAATCAGCCCCTTACGAAGCAACACATAAACTAGGGTTTAAGCTTCTGTCACTCTAGCAACCCATCATCTACTTATTACTTCCCAATGCCTTCCTCTAGCCCCAAACAATGGTGAAGTGTCATGTAGTCGACGTTCACATAACACCACTAGAGGAGAGACAACATACATCTCATCAAAATATCGAACGAATACCAAATTCACATGACTACTAATAGCAAGACTTCTCCCACGTCCTCAGGAACAAACGTAACTACTCACAAAGCATATTCATGTTCATAATCAGAGGGGTATTAATATGCATAATAGATCTGAACATATGATCTTCCACCAAATAAACCAACTAGCATGAACTACAAGGAGTAATAAACACTACTAGCAACCTACAGGTACCAATCTCAGACTTAGAGGCAAGAATTGGATACAAGAGATGAACTAGGGTTTGAGAGGAGATGGTGCTAGTGAAGATGTTGATGGAGATTGGCCCCCTGCCAATGAGAGGAGCGTTGGTGATGACGATGGCGATGATTTCCCCCTCCCGGAGGGAAGTTTCCCCGGCAGAACAGCTCCGCCAGAGCTCTAGATTGGTTCCGCCTCGTGGCGGCGGAGTCTCGTCCCGAAAGCTTGCTTATGATTTTTCTTCGGACGAAAGACTTCATATAGCAGAAGATGGGCACCGGAGGGCCACCAGGTTGCCCACGAGGCAGGGGGCGCGCCCAGGGGGTAGGGTGCGCCCCCGCCCTCGTGCCCAGGGTGTGGGTCCCCTCTGGTATTTTCTTCGCTCAGTATTTTTTATTATTTCCAAAAATAACTTCCGTGGAGTTTCAGGACTTTTGGAGTTGTGCAGAGTAGGTCTCTAATATTTGCTCCTTTTCCAGCCCAGAATTCCAGCTGCCGACATTCTCCCTCTTCATGTAAACCTTGTAAAATAAGAGAGAATAGGCATAAGTATTGTAACATAATGTGTAATAACAGCCGATAATGCAATAAATATCGATATAAAAGCATGATGCAAAATGGACGTATCAACTCCGCCAAGCTTAGACCTCGCTTGTCCTCAAGCGGAAGCCGATAACGATAAATATGTCCACATGTTTAGAGATAGAGGTGTCGATAAAATAAAATACGGACATGAGGGCATCATGATCATTCTTATAACAGCAACATATATGGATATTGTCATATTATTTCTTATGCTAAAGTAACAATCTATTCACAATTTCAAGTATGAATCAGAAACTTTATTGAGAACTAACAAACTATAACCTCAGTCATTGAAGCAATTGCAATTTATCATAACATCGGAAAGAGTCTATGTAAGAGCTTTTCAGCAAGTTCACATACTCAACTGTCATTTAGTCTTTCACAATTGCTAACACTCACGCAATACTTGTGGTTAGGGAGTTTTAATCAGACACAGAGAAAGATAGGGGCTTATAGTTTCGCCTCCCAACCTTTTACCTCAAGGGTAATGTCAACAATAATAGTTCATGCTAACTTACATCCAATTAGATATATATATCAGGATCTTTCCAACACACTGTGCTTGCCAAAGGATAAACTGTAAAAAGGAAAGGTGAAGATCACCATGACTCTTGCATAAGGTAGAAGATAAAAGTAAAACATAGGCCCTTCGCAGAGGGAAGCAGAGGTTGTCATGCGCTTTCAGGGTTGGATGCACAAAATCTTAATGCGAAAGAACGTCACTTTATATTGCCACTTGTGATATGGACCTTTATTATGCAGTCCGTCGCTTTTATTTCTTCCACACCACAAGATCATATAAAGCTTATTTTCTCCCACACTAATAAGTCATACATATTTAGAGAGCAATTTTTATTGCTTGCACCGATGACAACTTACTTGAAGGATCTTACTCAATCCATAGGTAGGTATGGTGGACTCTCATGGCAAAACTTGGTTTAAGGATATTTGGAAGCACAAGTAGTATCTCTACTTGGTGCATATATAGAATTTGGCTAGCATGAGGGGAGAAGGCAAACTCAACATGTTGGATGATCCATGACAATATACTTTATCTCATATATAAGAAAACATAACCCATTACATTGTCTTCCTTGTCCAACATCAACTCTTTAGCATGTCATATTTTAATGAGTGCTCTCAATCATAAAAGATGTCCAAGATAGTATATTTATATGTGAAACCTCTCTTTATTTATTACTTCCTATTAATTGCAACGATGACCAAAACTATGTTTGTCAACTCTCAACAACTTTTAATCATCATATGATCTTCCACCAAATAAACCAAGTAGCATCAACTACAAGGAGTAATCAACACTACTAGCAACCTACATGTACCAATCTCAGACTTAGAGGCAAGAATTGGATACAAGTGATGAACTAGGGTTTGAGAGGAGATGGTGCTGGTGAAGATGTTGATGGAGATTGGGCCCCTCCCGATGAGAGGAGCGTTGGTGATGACGATGGCGATGATTTCCCCCTCCCGGAGGGAAGTTTCCCCGGCAGAACAGCTCCACCAGAGCCCTAGATTGGTTCCGCCAAGGTTCCACCTCATGGCGGCGGAGTCTCGTCCCGAAAGCTTGCTTATGATTTTTCTTCGGACGAAAGACTTCATATAGCAGAAGATGGGCACCAGAGGGCCACCAGGGGGCCTACAAGGCAGGGGGCGCGCCCAGGGGGGTAGGGCGCGCCCCCACCCTCGTGCCTAGGGTGTGGGTCCCCTCTGGTATTTTCTTCGCTCAGTATTTTTTATTATTTCCAAAAATAACTTCTGTGGAGTTTCAGGGCTTTTGGAGTTGTGCAGAATAGGTCTCTAATATTTGCTCCTTTTCCAGCCCAGAACTCCAGCTGCCGGCATTCTCCCTCTTCATGTAAACCTTGTAAAATAAGAGAGATTAGGCATAAGTATTGTAACATAATGTGTAATAACAGCCCATAATGCAATAAATATCGATATAAAAGCATCATGCAAAATGGACGTATCACGGCGCCAGATTGTCGTGGTAATATATTAACCATGGAACAAGGGGAGAGAGAGAGAGGAGTAAAGTGGGGAACAAGATGTTTTGTTTGGCCTCCATAGTCCAGACGTACGTAGTGCAATTGCCGAGAAAGAAGAGAAGAAGAAAATGATAGAGATTGATGACACTAGTAGAAAAAGGCCCATTTTGTCCTGGTTCATAAGGCCCATTTGTCCCGGTTCCGGAACCGGGACTAAAGGGTCGGTACTAAAGCCCAATACCTTTAGTCCCAGTTCGCCTATGAACCGGGACAGATGGGGCTCCACGTGGCCGCTGCGGCTTGCCCAGGAAGGAGGGCCTTTTGTCCCGGTTGGTAGCACCAACCGGGACCAAAAGGCATCCACGCGTCAGCAGTTTAGGGGCTGGGGTTTTTTTAAGGGGGGGGGGGGTTGGGGGTTTTGGGGATTTTGTAGGGTTAATTTAGGGGTTTCATATATTGTGTTAGCTAGCTAATAGAGAGAAGTGTCCTCTCTTATCTCCGTGCTTGGTCGACGCTACGTACTATACGTATAGAGAGGACTCGACACGCTAGCTAGTAAGCAAATGAAGGAAACCGTTAAGTATAGAAGATCGTCATGAACATATACAGAGAGAAGTGATTGACCTCTCCTTCTCCGAGAGATTGGTCGAACAACAAGTTTTCGTATATCTATCCGATGCTACTGGCTACATATATACAATATAAGATCTCTTACAATCCCCTAACATCTGAACTCAAGTTCCACATGGTATTCTCCGGCTTTATCGATGACGTGGTCAAGAAAGAATCCTGCCAATTCCTCTTGAATTGCTCGTATGCGATCTTGTGGTAGGAGTTCATCCCGCATCTGAAGCATCTAATTTGAAGAAGGGGGTCAATACATATATATGAATGAAAATCAACACAAATGATGGTAATAAAATAAAATTGTGAATATTATTGCTTACGCACTTCATATTATTTTTTAGAGTAGCCCCGCTCACAGGTCATGTGGCGGATGAACTCGCAAACTTAGTATCCACAGTAATTATTCCCGGGTTCCTCCACAACCACTTTACAAGAAATAGAGGTCAATCGAACTGATAAGCAAGCATGCTAAATGGTATTGATGAAACTAGCTAGAATCAATGGGAGATGCGCGGAACTAGCTAGTAGTACTTACTTTCGGGTGTGTAAATCGCAGCTCCCCCGGCAGTCCCGGAGCTTCTGCGGTGAACTTTTTCCAAACCCTACCAGACAAAGAAAACAATTACTTGAGATCAGGAAATGAACAAAGTTGCCGATATGGTGCGATAATGATCAATTGAACTTACTTCTCGAGCATTTTAGTCATGGCCGCATACTCCTCGGGATCTTTTCGCCTCGAGTCTATGACGGTTACTAGTCCCTGCTCAAGCTTAATCTCTAGCAGAATAAAGTGGAAGCTGCGCACGCATGCATAACTCATCAATTACATTACTATAACCTCGAGTAATAAGGGAAACCGAATATGCACAAGACAGTAACACTCACTTGAAGTTGTAAGGAAAGAGTATTTTATCTTTGTTTTGATTTTGAAGCAACGATCATAGCAAGTTGGCCTCGGTTTATTTGGCACCATATTTAACATTCCATTCATCTATGAGATTTGTGTTAATGAACCCAATATCACCGATTTGTCTTTTGTTGCATTCGGCGATCTTCACTCAGCATAATATAATGAGGATAATTATATATACATGCAATGAAAGAGCTGAGCTATATATAGAGACTTAATTACAAAGTAGTACTTACAGAAAGTAGCAAGTGACGATTGTTTTATCGAGGGCCTTTTGATTGAAAAACTGGAATAACTCCTCAAATGGAACAGACAATAGATCAATTCCAACTAGGTCGTCCTCCTCTTTAACTCTCAGCGTCAAAGTATCCTTCCCAGACTTGCTGCAGGTGTCCATGTACCACTCATGGAATCTTCGCATCATCGTTGTTAGAGGAGGATGACCAGGTTTGACGAGAGGCTTCCCGTGCCGGTATTTGAATTCGTCCACCTCCATTGTATCAAAATGTGCATCGTCGGGCAGGTAATCTCCAGGATTGGTACCGGGCACCATCCTCGGATGATTAGCGACGATATCGCTAGACACCTTGAGTGGGGGGCACGATTGGTTCACTTGGTCGCTGAGCTGGGGATTTTTTCCCTACTTCTTCGTTCTGCTAACCTTCGATCACTGCAAGTACTTCCCGACCAGGACGCTTCCTTATATGACCTTTCAATAATGCGATCATAGTTGGTTTGCGGCGGAGAAGGTGGTGGTCACTTCAGGGCATCCAAAGTGCGCTGAACTTTCACTTTATCTATCTTCTCCTCCGGAGGTGGATGTTTCTTTGCAAAAAGTCCTTCACATAGGCTTGACAGATCTTCGTGTTTTCCTCCTCGATCATCTCTTATGGTAACTTCTCTAGAGGCTTGAGAGATGGTCCAAATCTGTATTGCCTTCCGCCTCTGGCTGTACTGCTAGACGCCGGAGTAGCCGGAGCGGCTGCGGCTGACTTCTTTCATTGCTTACGAGGCGCTAAAGAAGGAGGCGAAGTGCTACGACGCGCCGGAGCAGCCGGAGCGGCGGCTGCTGCCTTCTGCCGTTGCTGACGAGGCGGAGGAGGAGGCGGGCTGCTCTGACGTGCCGGAGCAGGCGGAGTGCCGCCATGCACCGGAGCAGCCGGAGAAGGAGGCGGAGTGCCCTGATCACTCGCCAGAGGAGGAGGCAGAGTGCGCTGACTTGCCGGAGGAGGAGGAGGAGGCGGAGGCGTCCAGTTCGGAAGCTTGATGTGCTCCTTCCGCCATAGACATGGAGTCTTCAGAGCAAGACACAGCTGAGTCTCCCCTTCACCGGTAGGGTGGTGAAGATCGAGCTCCTCACATCCCTCCGTTATTTCATCGCCCATCACAACAGCATAACCTTGTGGAATCGGAAGGCAGTGAAAAGTTGCGCCGGGTTCAGGAGGTGCAACAGAGTCGACAGCCGCCTTGACTTTGAGGTTCTGCCATTGCGTCATAAGGTGGCAATCTTGAGCCTCCGTGATAGCATCCATGGGGTAGCTAGGAGCCGTCAAGTCAGGCTGCTGAAGGAGCTCAGTGGAAGCCACGCTGCTTCTCCATTGAGATGGCGGGGTAGCTTCTAGGGTAGCTCCGGCAGGTCGCTGGCTCTGAACTAGTGCTTGTTCCTCTAGCGCTCGTACCCTTGCATTCAGCTTCTGCAGTTCGGTCAGCTCCACTTTCCTCCTCCTCTCCCGGGTTTTGTAACCGCCGGTGCTGGGAAACCCAACCTTCCACGCAACAGAGCCTGCCATGCCTCGTGTTCGTCCTGGGTGCTTAGGATTCCTGAGAGCCTGTGTGAGCTCGTCGTTCTCTCTGTCGGGAATGAACGTCCCTTGCTGCGCTGCGGCGATATACTTCTGAAGCTTATTGACGGGTATTTCAAGTTGCTCCTCCGTCCAACGGCACTTCCCTGTTTCAGGGTCCAAGGTTCCCCAACCCCGAAGAACCAAATCCTTGAACGGTCTGGCCAGTTCAATGTCTCTAGTTCGACCCCTTTATCAAGCAAGTCCTTCTCAGCCTTGTCCCACAATGGTCGGGCTTTGAGGTAGCCACCTGACCCCGTGCGATGGTGATGCTCCTTCTTTGCAACATTTAACTTTTTTGTCGCTGGCATCTTCTTACTCTTCTCCGATGTCTTGTGGGCCACAAATGCGGGCCAGTGATCTCTTATCTTCTCAAATTGGCCGATGAATTCTGGAGTCTTCCCTTTGTCGACAAACATTGATTTCAACTCATTATTCCACCTCCTGAATAGATCTACCATCTTCTTAAGAGCATGAGCCTTGACCAATAGCTCTATAACAGGCTTATCCGGATCCTCCTCTGGTGGTAGGGTTAAATTTGCCTTCAGCACGGTCCAAAGATCATCTTTCTATCTATCGTTGACATAAGACACTTGAGGGTCTTCGCTCTTATGCTTATTCCATTGGTGGATGCTGATCGGGATCATGTCCCTAACAAGAACCCCGCACTGAGCATAAAATGCTTCCTTGGTCCGGCTGGGTCCAATCGGTTGGCCATCGCCCTTGATTGCTGTGATCGTGAACCTTTCATCCTGTCACAACCTTTTCTTCGGGCCTCGTCTCGTTACCGAAGTTTGGCTCGATCCGGAGGGCTAGAAAAGAAGAAAGAAGAGAGTTAATATGTGTACATACCAAAACAATTAATGCATCAATTAGCTAGTCAGCACATGCTTAATTAATATATATACCTCGCCGGACTTTGCAACACCTCCTTCCTCCGTTCGCTCACCGGAGCCGTCATCACGGTCTTCTTATTCCACCGGCATTCGGTCACCGGAGCCATCATGTCCTTCCACCTCCATTGTTCGATCACTGGAGCCTGCTTCACCCTCTCCTTCCAGACCATCGGTGTCGTTGAGATACGACATGACATCACCTCCGCCGAGGATTATGTCCCCCAACTACTGTTCTGTTTCCATGTCTCGGTGCTCCATATATAGTTTCTCCAAATATTACAACATGGCAATTAATATACAAACATGACAGATGGATATATTAGTGGAAAACATAGACCTAGCTAGCTCGACGCTTCTACGGTTTGGGGTGGCCTCGACAACGCTTCTAGGGTTTGGCGTGGCCTCGACGACAACGCTCTTTTAATTTGGTAAATTTGGGTGGCCTCGACGCTTCTAGGGTTTGGGGTGGCCTCGGCAACGCTTCTAGGGTTTGGGCTGGACCGCCTCTCTCATGAATGTCCGTCGTCCGGACCGATAAGGGATTTAACAAAATGGCGCCATTCTGGATGTGCAGAAAATGGTCCATATTTTTCCTAATCTCTGCTACCCTTCTATATGTCACGTTCTCTAGTGTCAAAGAATTCAAGAAAACCATGACTTCATCATTAGCCGGAAATGACAGGCGCATAATGGTACAAAGCTCTTCAAAGTTGTTTTGGAACGGAGTTCCTGATTGAATAATTCGCCTTTTGGTACAAAGTTCAGCAAGAGCCTTCTGAATATCGCTATTTGGATGGCCTTTGCTGAAATTCGTACCAAAGGCAAATTATTCTATCAGGACTCCGTTCCAAAACAACTTTTAAGAGCTTCGTAGCATCATACGCCTGTTACTTCTGGCAAATGATGAAGCCATGGATTTCTTTAAAGACTTTGACAGACAACGTGACATATAGAAGAATATATATATATATATGAGATCAGAAAAAATTGGATCAACTTGTGCACATCCATAATGGGGGCATTCTTGATAAATCTGGACCCTCGACCCCTGGACGACCCTCAACCCCTGGACGACCCTCGACCCCTCGGCGACCCTCGACCCTCTACCCTAGTTCACGACCCTCGACCGCTCGGCTATCCACAACCCTCTACCCTAGTTCCCGACCCTCGACCCCCTCATGTCATGTTCGACGTCCCCCCTCATGTCATGTCCGACGTTCGGACCGACAAGGGATTTAACAAAATGGCGCCATTCTGGATGTGCAGAAAATGGTCCCTATTTTTCCTGATCTGATCTACCCTTCTATATGTCACGTTTGTCTAGTGTCAAAGCATTCAACAAAACCATGGCTTCATCATTAGGCGAAAGTAACAGGAGCATGATGGTACGAAGCTCTCCAAAGTTATTTTGGAACGGAGTCCCAGATAGGATAATTCGCTTTTTGGTACAAACTTCAGCAAGAGCCTTCCGAATATCGCTATTTGGAAGGCCTTTGCTGAAATTCGTACCAAAAGGCGAATTATCCTATCCGGGACTCCGTTCCAAAATAACTTTGGAGAACTTCGTACCATCATGCCCTGGTTACTTCTGCCTAATGATGAAGCCATGGATTTCTTCAATACTTTGACACAAGGCAACCTCTGGACCCCTCAGCGATCCTCGACCCTCGACCCCTCGACGAACCTCGACCCTCAAACCCTCGGCGACCCTCGACCCCTCGGTGTTCCTCGACCCCTCGATGACCCTCAACCCTTGAACCCTCGGCGACCCTCGACCCCTCGGTGACCCTCGACCCTCTACCCTAGTTCCCGACCCTTGACCGCTCGGCGATCCTCTACACCCTCGTTCCCAATAAAAATTAAGAAGAGGAAGAAGAAGAAAAAAAAGAGGAGAAGAAGAAAAAAAGGAGAAGAAGAAGGAATAGAGGAGAAGAAGAAAAATAAATCTATTTTTTCTTCTTCTCCTCTATTCCTTCTTCTTCTCCTCTTTTTTTTCTTCTTCTTCCTCTTCTTATTTTTTTCTCCTCTTCTCTTCTTCTTCTTCTTCTCCTTCTTTCTCTTCTTATTTTTTTCTCCTCTTCTTCTCTTTTTTCTCCCCTTTTTCCTCTCCTTCTTTTTCTTCCCTTCTTCCTTCTTCCTTCTTCCTCTTTTCCATACATATAAAAAGTTCAAAAAATACATACATACATACCAAAAATACATACATACATATAAAAAGAAAGCATATATAACAAAAAAAGCATATATAACAATAAAAAAGCAACGCGGCGGCGGCGGCGGGGGGGGGGGGGGCAGGGCAGGGGCGCGGTGCTCACAGAGGAGGCGTCGGGGCGGGCTGGGGCGGGGCGGGGCGTGCGGCGTCAGGGCGGGCGGCGGCGACGGAGACGGCGCGGTGGAGCAGCCTGACAGCGTCGGCGACGACGCGGTGGAGCAGGGCTCGGCGGCGACGGCGATGAGGAGCAGGGCTCGGCGAGGGCGCGGTCCGGCAGCCTGGCGGCGTCGTGCTGATCGGCGCGGCATGGGGGGTGGAAGATGAACTGGGACTGAAAATTCCTAAGTGTTGGCTTATATAGCCAGAACATTGGTCCCGGTTCGTGGCACCAACCGGGACTAATGCCCCCCTTTAGTCCCGGTTGGTGCCACCAACCGGGACCAAAGGTCTCTTTTCAGCAGCCCAAAGGGCGGGAAATAGAGACCTTTAGTCCGGGACTAAAGGGGGGCATTGGTCCCAGTTGGTGCCACGAACCGGGACCAAAGGGGGGCATTGGTCCCGGTTCGTGGCACCAATCGGGACCAATGTCCTTGCATAGCGGCGCGGTGGGAGTTTAGTCCCACCTCGCTAGTTGAGAGAGTGCCACACCTGTTTATAAGGCGCGGTGCGCCTGAGCCTTCGAGCTCCTATCCAAAGTAGGCTTCCGGGCCTAACCACTCTGTATCTGCCTGTGGGCCTGCTGGGCCTTCTGCGGGCCTAAATCCTGGCCCAACAGGCTGGTTGGGTTTCTAGTCGTATTCAGGCCGTGTGGCCTAGTAGGCGGCATTTTTTTATTTTTTCCAGTATTTTTGTTTCATTTGTTTCATTATTTATTTTATTTCGTTTTTGCTTTATTTTTTAATTCTTTTTGCTTTTAGGTCAAAAAAATTATAAACTTTCTGTTAGTGCCATTAGTTTTCAAATTTGAATAGTTTAAATTTGAATTTTTTCAAATTTGTGTGAATCACTAGTTTGTGATTAACTTTACTATAAAAATATATTTTGGAGTGATTCTTTTTTCCTTCTATTTAATATTACTGTGTTTTATCTTTATATTCAAAAACAGTTTTTGTTATTTTAGTTTCTAACAAAAAAAATCTTTATGATAATTCTTTTTGCTATTAAAGTTTCTAACAAAAAAGTTCTTGATGAAAATCTTTTTGCTTTTAATGTTTTGAACAGAAAATACTTTGATAATTTTAGTTGCATAATTTTTTTATAATTTTAGTTTCAATACTACTAGAGGTTTATAAAAGCTTTTTAGTTGATTCCTTTTGCTATTAGAGTTTCATTTAAGTTTTCTAGTTCATTCTTTTTTCTGTTAGAGTTTCATTAAAGTTTTCTAGTTCATTCTTTTAGTTCATTATTTTTGCTATTAGAGTTTTATAAAAGTTTTCTAGTTCATTCTTTTTTATATTAGTTCATTCTTTGAGCTAAATGACCCTGAAATTGAAAAGCACTTCAGATGAACTCTGTAGAGGTTGAAAATTGGCATGGTATCATCATTTCATCCACATAGCATGTGCTAAAAAGTTGAGAGGGTTACGGCTGGATGCACTTCGTGTACAAAATGGACAATCTCTTTCGAAGTATCAGGTTTCGGACGAAAACTCGTCTGTTACAAAGGGATTTCATTTTTTGAACTTATTTGTACTCCAGACTTTTTGTGTGTTCAAAATGTACCATTCAAAGCCACATCATCAATTTTCAACCCTTTTTGACTTCATCTGTGTTTTTTCATGCATTTACTGTTTTTGAGCTAAATGACCCTGAAATTGAAAAGCACTTCAAATGAACTCTGAAGAGGTTTAAAATTGGCATGATATCATCATTTCACCCACATAGCATGTGCTAAAAAGTTGAGAGGGTTACGGCAAAAAACTGGATGCACTTCGTGTATAAAACGGACAATCTCTTTCGAAGTATCAGGGTTTCATATTGAAACCTGTCTGTTACAAAAGGCATTTCATTTCTTCACATGTAACTGTAGTGATATTCTAGATCAAAGGCATCATCATAATAGTTGTGGAGAGAAAGTCTTCACTTTTTCTTCGCTTGTGTCCTTTGCTTATTGCACCGTAACCATGGATATTCTTCATCGCTTAACAGGGTGCTTGGGTCAGCCTTGACTTTGAAGGGAGGAATTTCATAAAACTTTTCATAATCTTCAGACATGTCTGTCTTTCCCTCCAATCCCACGATGTCTCTTTTCCCTGAAAGAACTATGTGGCACTTTGGCTCATCGTATGATGTATTCGCTTCCTTATCTTTTCTTTTTCTCGGTTTGGTAGACATGTCCTTCACATAGAAAACCTGCGCCACATCATTGGCTAGGACGAATGGTTCGTCTGTGTACCCAAGATTGTTCAGATCCACTGTTGTCATTCCATACTGTGGGTCTACCTGTACCCCGCCACCTGACAGATTGACCCATTTGCACTTAAACAAAGGGACCTTAAAATCATGTCCGTAGACAAGTTCCCATATGTCCACTATGTAACCATAATATGTGTCCTTTCCCCTCTTGGTTGCTGCATCAAAGCGGACACCGCTGTTTTGGTTGGTGCTCATTTGATCTTGGGCGATCGTGTAAAATGTATTCCCATTTATCTCGTATCCTTTGTAAGTTAATACAGTCGAAGATGATCCCCTGTACAACGAGTACAACTCATCACAAATAGTGTTGTCACCTCTGAGACATGTTTCCAACCAACTACCGAAAGTCCTGATGTGTTCACATGTAATCCAGTCGTCACACTGCTCCGGGTGTTTGGAGCGCAGACTGTTCTTGTGTTCATCGACATACGGGGTCACCAAGGTAGAGTTCTGTAGAACTATGTAGTGTGATTGAGACCAAGAATGCCCGTCCCTACATATTATTGAGTCCCCTCCAAGCATGCCTTTTCCAGTCAGTCTACCCTCATACCGCGATTGAGGGAGACCAATCTTCTTAAGGCCAGGAATGAAGTCAACACAAAACCCAATGACATCCTCTGTTTGATGGCCCATGGACATGCTTCCTTCTGGCCTAGCGCGGTTACGGACATATTTCTTTAGGACTCCCATGAACCTCTCAAAGGGGAACATATTGTGTAGAAATACGGGGCCCAGAATGACAATCTCGTCGACTTGATGAACTAGGATGTGCATCATGATATTGAAGAAGGATGGTGGGAACACCGGCTTGAAACTGACAAGACATTGCGCCACATCACTCCTTAGCCTTGGTAGGATTTCTGGATCGATCACCTTCTGAGAGATTGCATTGAGGAATGCACATAGCTTCACAATGGCTAATCGAATGTTTTCCAGTAGAAGCCCCCTCAATGCAATCAGAAGCAGTTGTGTCATAATCACGTGGCAGTCATGAGACTTTAGGTTCTGAAACTTTTTCTTGGCCATATTTATTATTCCCTTTATATTCGACGAGAAGCCAGACGGGACCTTCATACTGAGCAGGCATTCAAAGAAGATTTCCTTCTCTTCTTTGGTAAGAGCGTAGGTGGCAGGACCTTCATACTGCTTTGAAGGCATGCCGCCTTTTTCATGCAAACGTTGGAGGTCCTCCCGTGCCTCCGGTGTATCTTTTGTCTTCCCATACACGCCCAAGAAGCCTGGCAGGTTCACGCAAAGGTTCTTCGTCACGTGCATCATGTCGTTTGAAGCGCGGACCTCTAGGTCTTTCCAGTAGGGTAGGTCCCAAAATATAGATTTCTTCTTCCACATGGGTCCGCGTCCCTCAGCGTCATTCGGAACAGATAGTCTGCCGGGACCCTTTCCAAATATTACGTGTAAATCATTGACCATAGCAAGTACGTGATCACCGGTACGCATGGCGGGCTTCTTCTGGTGATCTGCCTCGCCTTTGAAATGCTTGCCTTTCTTTTGACATTGATGGTTGGTCGGAAAAATCGACGATGGCCCAGGTACACATTCTTCCTGCATTTGTCCAGGTATATACTTTCGGTGTCAGCTAGACAGTGCATGCATGCGTGGTATCCTTATTTGTCTGTCCTGAAAGGTTACTGAGAGCAGGCCAATCACTGATGGTTACAAACAGCAACGCATGCAGGTCAAATTCCTCCTGTTTGTGCTCATCCCACACACGTACACCATTTCCATTCCATAGCTGTAAAAGTTCTTCAACTAATGGCCTTAGGTACACATCAATGTCGTTGCCGGGTTGCTTAGGGCCTTGGATGAGAACTGGCATCATAATGAACTTCTGTTTCATGCACATCCAAGGAGGAAGGTTATACATACATAGAGTCATGGGCCAGGTGCTGTGATTGCTGCTCTGCTCCCCGAAAGGATTAATGCCATCCGCGCTTAAACCAAACGATACGTTCCTTGGGTCACCTGCAAACTCAGCCCGGCACTTTCTCTCCATTTTTCTCCACTGCGACCCGTCAGCGGGTGCCGGTCCTCTCTATGCCATCGCATCAACTTGGCATGCTCTTTGTTTCTGAACAGACGTTTCAACCGTGGTATTATAGGAGCATACCACATCACCTTGGCAGGAACCCTCATCCTGGGGGGCTCGCCGTCAACATCACCAAGGTCATCTCGTCTAATCTTATACCGCAATGCACCGCATACCGGGCATGCGTTCAAATCCTCGTACGCATCACGGTAGAGAGGGCATGCATGTATCTTCTACACCTCCAATCCTAGAGGGCATAGGACCTTCTTTGCTGCGTACGTACTGTCGGGCAATTCGTTATCCTTTGGAAGCTTCTTCTTCAATATTTTCAGTAGTTTCTCAAATCCTTTGTCAGGCACAGCATTCTCTGCCTTCCACTGCAGCAATTCCAGTACGGTACCGAGCTTTGTGTTGCCATCTTCGCAAGTGGGGTACAACCCTTTTTTGTGATCCTCTAACATGCGATCGAACTTCAGCTTCTCCTTTTGACTTTCGCACAGTCTCCTTGCATCAACAATGACCCGGCGGAGATCATCATCGGGCACATCGTCTGGTTCCTCTTGATCTTCAGCAGCTTCCCCCGTTGCAGCATCACCGTATTCAGGGGGCACATAGTTGTCATCGTCCTCTTCTTCTTCGCTGTCCTCCATCATAACCCCTATTTCTCCGTGCTTGGTCCAAACATTATAGTGTGGCATGAAACCCTTATAAAGCAGGTGGGTGTGAAGGATTTTCTGGTCAGAGTAAGACTTCGTATTCCCACATATAGGGCATGGACAACACATAAAACCATTCTGCTTGTTTGCCTCAGCAACTTCGAGAAAATTATGCACGCCCTTAATGTACTCGGAGGTGTGTCTGTCACCGTACATCCATTGTCGGTTCATCTGCGTGCATTATATATAATTAAGTGTGTCAAATACCATTACAGAACATCATGAATAGATAAGTGACCAAATTAATAGAAGTTCATCATCACATTAAAACCAAAGTACATACATAGTTCTCATTGAACAACATATAGCTCTCTAGAGCATCTAATTAAACCATACATTGAAACTATGTAAAACATTCAATGCAACAACAAATGCGATCATAATCGCAACCAAGGTAACAATTGATCCATCGGCATAATGATACCAAGCCTCGGTATGAATCACATTGTTTCTAATCTTTCTAATCTTCAAGCGCATTGCATCCATCTTGATCTTGTGATCATCGACGACATCCGCAACATGCAACTCCAATATCATCCTCTCCTCAATTTTTTTATTTTTTCCTTCAAATAATTGTTTTCTTCTTCAACTAAATTTAACCTCTCGACAATAGGGCCGGTTGAAATTTCCAGTTCACATACCTCCTAGATAAATAAAATCTATGTCATGTTGGTCAGCATAATCGTCATAAACAATAAATGAACCAAATAGTTATAAAAGATAATATATACCACATCCAAATCATAGACAGGACGAGGGCCGACGGGGGCGGATACCAAAACCATCGCACTATACAATAACAAGCAATAATAAAAGTAAGAAAATTAGACAAGTATCTATCTAATCATACAAGTAAGAATTTTTTCCTTTCAGAAAGAAGATAAGAACAAGAGGCTCACCACGGTGGTGCTGGTGACGAGATCGGCGCGGGCGATCGACGGCGGTGAAGACGGGGACGGGACGTGACGGACCGCTAAACCTAGACAAATCTTGAGGAAAATGGAGCTTGGAGGTCGAGTTTGGAGAGGAGAAAGCTTAAGTGGTGTGGCTCGGGCATTTCATCGAACACCTCATGTGCATAGGAGGTGAGCTAGAGCACCACAAAGCCCTCCCCTTGCCGTCCAGAAAAAAACAGAGAAGTGGAGTGGTCTGCTCGCGGGCAAGGGGGTATATATAGCCACATCATTGGTCCCGGTTCGTGGCTGGAACCGGGACTAAAGGCCACCCTTTGGTCCCGCACTACTAGGGAAATGCTTATAAACAAGAGTTCACCAGTAGCGCTTGTCCAAGGAAAGCGCTGCTGCTACATAGCAGGAGCGCTTGGGCAACACGGGCGCTCCTACTATGATCATAGCAGCAGCGCTGAACCTATAAAATGCGCTACTACCAGAATTGACAGACCGTTCCAGGTATGCTAGGGATAGTGGTAGCGCTCACATTTTGAAAGCTCTACTACTATGCATCTTAGCAATAGCGCTTTTTCCCCGACCAGCGCTACTAATAAATTCAGTCCCCCTCCTAGACCAAAGTTTAGTCCCACCTCGGTCCGCGAACAGAATTTTTACCACCTTAAATATGGTGCTTCTCAAACCATCACAACCACTTGGTCTTCATTGAACTCTATCTGTAGGACCTGTGGCCGCAATAGGAATCTTCGTCGGTTCTTAAACCGTCAAAGATTCCTATTGACAATTCAGATTCTACACAAAAAGATCATTGATGACCAATGTATTTTTGATTTTTTTTACATTCTTAGCCTTATCAATAGCGCCTTTCTTCAGAAAGCGCTACTCCTACAGATTTTAGCAGTAGCGCTTTTTAGAGACAAGCGCTACCACAATGGGCCCTTATCCAAATTAACCGGCCCGTGCGTCCTCTCACTCTTCCCCTCACACTCTCTGTCACCTCCGTCGCCTCTGTCGCCCTCGCCGCCGTCGCCGTCCTCCTCCTCCACCCCAAGGTCGATCCCTCCCTCCTCCTCCTCCCCCTCCTCCTCCCTCCTCCTCCTCCCTCTCTGGCGCCGGCGGCCCCCTCTTCCTCCTCCCTCTCCGCTGGCAGCCCCCTCCTCCTCCCCCCTCTCTGGCGGCCCCCTCCTCCTCCTCCCTCTCCGGTGGCCCCCTCCTCCTCCTCCCTCCTCCCTCTCCTGCTCTCTCTCCTCCTCCCTTCTCTCTCCTCCTCCCCCTCCTGCTCTCTCCTCCTCCTCCTTCCCCTCCTCCTGGCCTCCTCCCACACTCCTCCTCCCCCTCCTCCTGGCCTCCTCCCACACTCCTCCTCCCCCTTTCTGTAAATAGGTTTTAGTTTTTGTTAAATGTAGGTTTTTGTTTTTAGTAAATGTAGGTTTTTGTTTTTAGTAAATGTAGGTTTTTAGTATATTTTGTTTTTAGAAAATTTGGAAAAGTAATTTGAATAGAATAAGTAAATGTAGGTCTTTTGAATAGAATATGAAATTTTTAGAAATTTTGAATAAGTAAATTTGAATAGAATAAAATATGAAATTGAAAAAAATAAGTAAATGTAGGTCTTTTGAATAGAATAGGAATTTTTTTAGAAAATTTGAATAAGTAAATTTGAATAGAATAGGAAATAATAAGTAAATTTGAATAGAATAATTAAATGTAGCTTATGGAGTTTCACTAAGTCCTAAGATGACGATAATAATGTTTTTGTTTATGTTTGTTTTTGCAGAAATCAAGGAGCCCCTGCATCATCCCCGATGTTGTCCCCGTCACCGACCCCCTCCGACCTCGATCGAGGTGAGACCAGCCACCCCATGTTGTTAATTTAATTTAGGTATTTTAGGTGTTTAATCTTAGAATAATGTAGTATGAACCGTAGTTATGATCGAATCATGTTCAAAATGTAGGTTTTTAATTAGGTGTAGTTAATAGAATTTAGGTGTTTTAGGTGTCACATTTGTTGTTATTTTTTTTAGTTAAAGCAATTATTCCCGCATCGACGTCGACGATGCCTATCCCGCATCCGCGTCGTCGACTCGGTGGAGGAGGCCTGCTTGATCAGAGGGGCCATGTCCGGGACTGGGCTCCACCGGGCTGGTACTGAGGGGTGCTACCTTCCGGGGGGCGCAGCTTGGTGAGGGCCAGCCCGTCGTTCACCCGAACCTTCTTTGGTGGCGGTCGCGTGGGCCAGTGACGGTGCGGAGGCTTGAGGACCCTGCGGAGGTGGTACGTCACCGTGTCAGCGAGGAGGACGAGCACGTCCGTCGCAACATGGTTGCGTTGGAGGGTGCTACCTCTTGAGCACTGCGTTGGTTTTCCCTTGAAGAGGAAAGGGTGATGCAGTAAAGTAGCGTAAGTATTTCCCTCTGTTTTTGATAACCAAGGTATCAATCCAGTAGGAGGTCACGCTCAAGCCCTTGTACCTACACAAACAAATAAGAACCTCGCAACCAACGCGATAAAGGGGTTGTCAATCCCTTCACGGTCACTTACGAGAGTGAGATCTGATAGAGATGATAAGATAATATTTTTGGTATTTTTACGATAAAGAGTAAAAGTAAAGAAAGCAAAGTAAACAGTAATGGAAATAACGAGAGATTAATATGATGGAAAATAGACCCCGGGGTCATAGGTTTCACTAGTGGCTTCTCTCAAGGGCATAAGTATTACGGTGGCTGAACGAATTACTGTCGAGCAATTGATAGAATTGAGCATTAGTTATGAGAATATCTAGGTATGATCATGTATATAGGCATCACGTCCGTGACAAGTAGACCGACTTCTGCCTGCATCTACTACTATTACTCCACACATCGACCGCTATCCAGTATGCATCTAGAGTATTAAGTTCAAGAACAGAGTAACGCTTTAAGCAAGATGACATGATGTAGAGGGATAAACTCATGCAATATGATATAAACCCCATCTTTTTATCCTCGATGGCAACAATACAATACGTGCCTTGCTGCCCCTACTGTCACTAGGAAAGGACACCGCAAGATTGAACCCAAAGCCAAGCACTTCTCCCATTACAAGAAAGATCAATCTAGTAGGCCAAACCAAACTGATAATTCGAAGAGACATGCAAAGATAACCAATCATACATAAAAGAATTCAGAAGATTCAAATATTGTTCATAGATAATCTTGATCATAAACCCACAATTCATCGGATCTCGACAAACACACCGCAAAAGAAGATTACATCGAATAGATCTCCAAGAGAATCGAGGAGAACTTTGTATTGAGATCCAAAGAGAGAGAAGAAGCCATCTAGCTAATAACTATGGACCCGAAGGTCTGAGGTAAACTACTCACACATCATCGAAGAGGCTATGGTGTTGATGTATAAGCCCTCCGTGATCAATGCCCCCTCCGACAGGACTCCGGAAAAGGCCCCAAGATGGGATCTCACGGGTACAGAAGGTTGCGGCGGTGGAATTAGGTTTTCGTGGTGCTCCTCGATGGTTTGGGGGTACGTAAGTATATATAGGAGGAAGAAGTAGGTCGGTGGAGCCACAAGGGGCCCATGAGGGTGGAGGGCGCGCCTGGGGGAGGTGGGCACGCCCCCTACCTCGTGGCCGCCTCGTTGGTTGCTTGACGTCCACTCCAAGTCCTCTGGATCACGTTTGTTCCACAAATCACGCTCCCGAAGGTTTCATTCCGTTTGGACTCCGTTTGATATCCTTTTTCTGCGAAACACTAAAATAGGCAAAAAAACAGCAATTTGGGATGGGCCTCCGGTTAATAGGTTAGTCCCAAAAATAATATAAAAGTGTATAAATAAGCCCATTAAACATCCAAAACAGAATATATAATAGCATGGAGCAATCAAAAATTATAGATACGTTGGAGACATATCAGAGGGCAGGTTCTCCAATGCCTGGCAGGTTCTTCAGGGATCTCACTAAAGCTATGATCCTGTGATGGTTCCTTCTCTTCGGGTGTCCACCGCCCGCGCCGATACCCGTCGTTCGCTGGGGTTTTAGCTGTATTAGTGATGTTATATGTATGATACTATTCGAGATGTATTACTGATAATATTCGACGATGTACGGACGAAAGAGATGATTTAGTTTTGCTTATTGCATGAATGCTAATTTGAATACTAATTTATTTTACGATTTGGTTTTGCTTATTGAATGCTCAAATTGGAAAACTACTCCATCAAGTTTGAATGCTCATATGATGTAGATATAAACATGTATATCTTCTGTTGCTCAAATAGGATATGTGCTTGCCCAAGTGGCCGGCCATGTTTGTAGGTTACACCTCCTAGTGGCCTATGTTTTGCCGGAGTGTTGATTAATTTCCGTTCCGGCAAATTTCAGGCGCTCGATATGTCCTTTTTTAGCAAAGGTCATGCCAGATTTTTTCGTGAATTCTAGCATGACTTGTGCTAGAATATGTAGGAAATATCGAGTGGCCTGGATTTTTCTAGAAAAATAAATAAACGATTTTTCTAGATCAAGTTTGCATTAGTAATACTTTCGACATGCACCACATGTTGCCTCCACTTGAATCTACTCCACGTTCATTTCACCCACTGCTATATATAATAACTAATCATGGTCATAAAATCATATGTTGAAAGTACTGTATATAAAACCACAACGAAAATAAGCTATATTATTAAAAATACAGGAATAGTTAGCAGCATCGCTTTTCAGAAGAAGCGCTACTGCTACTTAGTACTATCAGTAGCGCTTACCTAAAAAAGCGCTACTGCTAACTAGGTATAGCAGTAGCGCTCCCTTTCCAGCACTACTGCTACTAGTTAGCTGTAGCGCCTTAGTGGTAGCGCTTGCACAAGCACTACTGATAGCTTAAAAACAAGCGCTACTATTAGGGTTTTCCCTAGTAGTGCCGGTTCCAGCCACGAACCTAGACCAATGGCTGTGGGCCAGGAGCGAGGCCCATTGGTCCCGGTTCGTGTCTGGAACCGGGACAAAAGGGTCCAGACGAACCGGGACCAATGCCCCACGAGGCCCGACTGCCCCCTGGGTGCACGAACCGGGACGTATGCCCCCATGGGTCCCAGTTTGTGACTGAACCGAGACTAATGGGCTGGCCAGGCCTGAACCAAAGCCCTGTTTTCTACTAGTGTGAGTGTCTAGGCGAGTCGCCGGCCCTAGTGGAAGAAAACGGTGGACGTCGATTGAGTGGGTGTCGGCCGGCCGTGCTGTCCAATTGTCCATGCGCTACAAAAAAGACACATCCATGACATTTTGGGCCGAACAAAAAAATTTCTGTCATGCTTATGACACTTCTATGACGATAATTGTGACAAAACCCGGTATCATCATAGATGTGGTGGGCTCCTACTTCCATGACAAAAAATCTTGACAGAAAATGGGCTTTTCGTCCTGGGCGGGCCGGAGACGCAGCTGCATGACATTCTTTGGGCCGTCCATGACGGAGAAAACCATGGTATAAGCGAGGGCGAGGAAAATATCGGGGGAGTTCCCGGTTACGGAGGGTGGTCGGGGGCCGAGCGATGCGCGTTACTCTCGTACGTACGCGCGTGTGTGTGAGGCGTTGCGCTCTAACTGATACCGAGCGAGGCGTTGGGCTCTAACTGAACCTGAGCGATTGCACTGTGATACGTCTCCAACGTATCTATAATTTACGAAGTATTCATGCTATTATATTATCTGTTTTGGATGTTTATGGGCTTTACTAAACACTTTTATATTATTTCTGGGACTAACCTATTAACCGGTGCCTAGCCCAAATTGATGTTTTCTTGCCTATTTCAGTGTTTCGAAGAAAAGGAATATCAAACGGAGTCCAAACGGAATGAAACCTTCGGGAGAGTTATTTTTGGAACGGAAGCAATCCAGGAGACTTGGAGTAGATGTCAAGGAAGCTTTGAGGAAGCCACGAGGAAGGGAGGCGTGCCCTACCCCCCTGGGCGCGCCCCCCACCCTCGTGGGCCCCTCGTGGCTCCCCTGACCGACTTCTTTCACCTATATATATATATATATATATATCCATATATCCTATAAACATCAGGGAACACAATAGATCGGGAGTTCCGCCGCCGCAAGCCTCTGTAGCCACCAAAAACCAATCGAGACCCTGTTCCGGCACCCTGCCGGAGGGGGCATCCCTCACCGGTGGCCATCTTCATCATCCCGGCGCTCTCCATGACGAGGAGGGAGTAGTTCACCCTCGGGGCTGAGGGTATGTACCAGTAGCTATGTGTTTGATCTCTCTCTCTGGTGTTCTTGAGGTGGTACGATCTTGATGTATCGTGAGCTTTGCTATTATAGTTGGATCTTATGATGTTTCTCCCCCTCTAGTCTCTTGTAATGGATTGAGTTTTCCCTTTGAAGTTATCTTATCGGATTGAGTCTTTAAGGATTTGAGAACACTTGATGTATGTCTTGCATGTGCGTATCTGTGGTGACAATGGGATATCACGTAATTCACTTGACGTATGTTTTGGTGATCAACTTGCGGGTTCCGCTCATGAACTTATGCATAGGGGTTGGCACACGTTTTCGTTTTGACTCTTCGGTAGAAACTTTGGCGCACTCTTTGAAGTACTTTGTGTTGGTTGAATAGATGAATTTGAGATTGTGTGATGCATATCGTATAATCATACCCACGGATACTTGAGGTGACATTGGAGTGTCTAGGTGACATTAGGGTTTTGGTTGATTTGTGTCTTAAGGTGTTATTCTAGTACGAACTCTATGATAGATCGAACGGAAAGAATAGCTTCGTGTTATTTTACTACGGACTCTTGAATAGATCGATCGAAAAGGATAACTTTGAGGTGGTTTCGTACCCTACCGTAATCTCTTCGTTTGTTCTCCGCTACTAGTGACTTTGGAGTGACTCTTTGTTGCATGTTGAGGGATAGTTATATGATCCAATTATGTTATTATTATTGAGAGAACTTGCACTAGTGAAAGTATGAACCCTAGGCCTTGTTTCAACGCATTGCAATACCGTTTACGCTCACTTTTATTATTAGTTACCTTGCTGTTTTTATATTTTTAGATTACAAAAACCTATATCTACCATCCATATTGCACTTGTATCACCATCTCTTCGCTGAACTAGTGCACCTATACAATTTACCATTGTATTGGGTGTGTTGGGGACACAAGAGACTCTTTGTTATTTGGCTGCAGGGTTGTTTGAGAGAGACCATCTTCATCCTACACCTCCCACGGATTGATAAACCTTAGGTCATCCACTTGAGGGAAATTTGCTACTGTCCTACAAACCTCTGCACTTGGAGGCCCAACAACGTCTACAAGAAGAAGGTTGTGTAGTAGACATCAAGCTCTTTTCTGGCGTCGTTGCCGGGGAGGTGAGTGCTTGAAGGTATATCTTTAGATCTTGCAATCGAATCTTTTTGTTTCTTGTTTTATCACTAGTTTAGTATATAAAAGAAAACTACAAAAAAATGGAATTAAGGTTGCCGCATATGCTTCATCTTTTTAATGTCTTTCATGTAAATGATGGGAAGGAAAATTGTGCTCAAGTACTAGAAGAAGAATTATATAGAATGCTTGGCATAAAATATGTGAATGATGAGCATGATTGCAATGTTGTTAGTATGAATTATTTGAATACCCATGATGCTAATGATATGCAAAGCCACAAGCTTGGGGATGCTATGTTTGATGAAGATGATATGTTTAGTCCCCCAAGTTTTGATGAGCAAATTTATTATGATGATAGCATGTCTCCTATTTATGATGATTATTGTGATGACACGTACGCTATAAAGAATAAAGATAATCATGAAACTTGTCGTCATGACTTTAATTTTCAATTGGATTATGCTTCACATGATAGTTATTTTGTTGAGTTTTCTCCCACTACTATTGATGAGAACAAATTTGCTCATGTGGAGAGTAGTAAAATTTCTATGCAAGTAGATCATGAAAAGAATGCTTTATGTGCTGTTTATATGGTTGAATTCATTCATGATGCTACTGAAAATCATTATGAGAGAGGATCATATGCTTCTACATATTGCAATAATATCAAGTTTCCTCTCTATGTGTTAAAAGTTTTGAAGTTATACTTGTTTTGCCTTCCTATGCTAGTTGATTATTGTTCCCATAAGTTGTTTTCTCACAAAATACCTATGCATAGGAAGTGGGTTAGACTTAAATGTTCTTGCCATGTGTTTCATGATGCTCTCTTTATGTTAAATTCTTATCTTTTATACCTAGCTAGAAATCATCATGCCTAGCTAGAAAGGCATTAAAGAAAAGCGCTTGTGGGGAGACAACCCAATATTTAACACTACTGTTTTTGTGTGTTCACATGATTAATCTACTGTATTAATCATGTTTCATAGCTTTTGTTTCAATAAAGTGCCAAGTAGAACCTTTGGAAAGACTTGGGTGGAAGTTAATGTGATCTTGCTGTAAAAAGCAGAAACTTTGCGCTCACGAGATTAGCTGCCATTTTTTACTGAAGAGTGATTTTGGGTTGATTCTTTTTGCAGATGATTAATAGACAAATTCCTCAGGTCCACCAATTTATTTCATAATTTTGGGAGATCCATAAGTATACGTTTGGTACAGATTACTACAGACTATTCTGTTTTTGACAGATTCTGTTTTTTATGTGTTGTTTGCTTATTTTGATGAATCTATGAGTAGTATCGGAGGGTATGAACCATAGAGAAGTTGGAATACATTAGATTTACACCAATATGAATTTAGAATGAGTTCACAACAGTACCTAAGTGGTGATTTATTTTCTTATACTAACGGAGCTTACGAGTTTTCTATTGAGTTTTGTGTTGTGAAGTTTTCAAGTTTTGGGTGAAGATTCGATGAACTATGGAATAAGGAGTGGCAAGAGCCTAAGCTTGGGGATGCCCAAGGCACCCCAAGGTAATATTCAAGGATAACCAAGAGCCTAAGCTTGGGGATGCCCAGGATGGCATCCCCTCTTTCGTCTTCGTTCATCGGTAACTTTACTTGGAGCTATATTTTTATTCACCACATGATATGTGTTTTGCTTGGAGCGTCATTTTATTTTGTTAGTATTTGCTTTATGTTATTTAGAATAATGTTTTTCATCTCTAGTTTCAATAAAAATGTCAAGGATAGCTTTTACCATGCTTATTTTGCAAGTATACATGTTGCTGTTTCAAAACAGAAAGTTTACCGCTGTTGCAAAAATTCCCTAGAAAAGTCAGAATGTGATAAAATGTTGAAACTTTTTGCATAATAAGCTCTGATAAATTTTCTATAGTGTGGTAGAGTTTCATAATGTTTGGAGTTAGGGAAGTATGATTAATCTTGCATTCTTTACAGACGGTACTGTTTTGGCAGATTGCTGTTATGTTTGCATTGTTTGCATATGTTTGCTTGTCTAATGATTCTATTTGAGGATATGAGTATTAAATATGCAGAGGCATTTAGTATGCAATGTTGAATAATAATTTTTGTGATTTACTACAGTAGAGAATGATAAGGTTTTTGCATTGGTTTATACTAACTTATCTCACGAGTTCTTGTTGAGTTTGGTGTGGATGAAGCTTTCGAGATTTAGGAAACCGTGATATAAAAGGAATTAAGGAGACACAAAAGCTCAAGCTTGGGGATGCCCAAGGCACCCCAAGATAATATTTCAAGAAGTCTCAAGCATCTAAGCTTGGGGATGCCCCGGTAGGCATCCCACCTTTCTTCTTCAACAATTATCGGTTAGTATCGGTTGAGCCTAAGTTTTAGCTTCTTCACATGATGAGTGCTATCCTTGAAATGTCGTTTTATTTTGTTTTGCTTGCTGTTTGAATAATATCCCAAGATCTGAAATTCTTAAATGAGAGAGAGTCTTCACATAGCTACATAATTATTTAACTACTCATTGATCTTCACTTATATCTTTTTGGAGTAGTTTGTCATTTACTCGTGTGCTTCACTTATATCCTATGAGTAAATGGTTGAATGATTTGAATGTCATAAATCTGAAATTATATATGTTTCATATGCCTTTCCCATGGGGAGTAATGCCTTCACATATAAGAAGTAGAGGTGGTAAATTTTTGAAGGTTAGCAAACATTGTATTGGTCACTTGAACAATTCATGAAAGAATATTGAAGGAAGAGAGATTTCACATATAAATATACTATCTTGGACATCTTCTATGATTGTGAGCCCCATTAATTATTTTCAAACCTGAGCAAATTAGTTGAAGTTGGACAAGGAAGACAACATAATGAGTTATGCTTGGGTATATTTGTATAGAAGTTATATTGTTATGGATCCTCTAACATGTGGTGCTTGCTATTTAGAATCCTTTGCTAGCCAAAATATCTGTACTAAGCGGGAATACTGCTTGTGCATCCAAATTCCTTGAACCAAGTTTATTCCATGAGTGTCCACCATATCTACCTATATGCGGTATTTACCTACCGTTCCAAGTAAATTTGCATGTGCCAAACTCTAAACCTTCAAATAATAATCTATTTTGTATGCCCGAATCGCTCATGTAGCGACTAGGGGCTGTCAGTATCTTCCATGCTAGGTGGGTTATTCTCACGATGAGTGAACTCCGCTCATCATTCACGAGAAAATGGCTGGTAACTGGGATGCCCAGTCCTATGATCAAAAGATCAAAAACAAATTCACAAATAATTTAAACAAACTCCCCCAGGATTTTTGAAAGTTGGACGGCACCCGTTGTTTCGGACAAGCCGTGGAGTGTGATTGTTGGTGGAGGGGGAGTAAAATATTTACCTTTCTGTTTGGGAACTGCCTATAATGTATCTAGTATGGAAGATATTGGGAACTCTTGGTCGTTATGTTGACAATGAAAGCATACCTCTCAAAATTATTTTCACCTCTGTTTTAAAGCTTCGAGCTCTGGCACCTCTGCAAATCCCTGCTTCCCTCTACGAAGGGCCTATCTTTTACTTTTATGCAAGAGTAAGTAGTATTCCTTCTCATTCCAACCTACTTTTTAGTTGGCAAGCATCATGTGGTGGAGAAAGATCTAAGCATATATGGCCATTCAAATATATTTGATCATGAATTATTATTGTTGACAATTATCTATATGATAATAAGTTGGGAGGCGAAACATTAAGCCCCTATCTTTCTCTGTGTTTCGATGGATGCTATTTGTTCTAAAAATATGCTTTGAGTGGTAGCAATCATGGAAGACTATGTGATAGTTGAGTATGTGGGATTTGCTAAATCAAAGCTCTTACATAGACCCTTCCTGAAAATAAGATGAATTGCAATTGTTTGATGACTAAGAACATAGTTTGTTAGTTTTCAAGAAAGTTTATGGTCTATGCTTTAACATGTGAATAGCTTGTTACTTGATCATGAGAAGCTTTATGACATGAGCTACTGTTATGACATATAATGATGCTAGAAAAGGTGATTGAAATTATCATTGATCAAACTTGTGCACCTGCTAGCATTCACACTTCATAAATTATTTCTTTTATCATTTACCTACTCGAGGACGAGCAGGAATTAAGCTTGGGGATGCTGATACGTCTCCAATGTATCTATAATTTACGAAGTATTCATGCTATTATATTATCTGTTTTGGATGTTTATGGGCTTTACTAAACACTTTTATATTATTTTTAGGACTAACCTATTAACCGGAGGCCCAGCCCAAATTGCTGTTTTCTTGCCTATTTCAGTGTTTCGAAGAAAAGGAATATCAAACGGAGTCCAAACAGAATGAAACCTTCGGGAGAGTTATTTTTGGAACGGAAGCAATCCAGGGGACTTGGAGTAGACGTCAGGGAAGCTTCGAGGAAGCCGCGAGGCAGGGAGGCGCGCCCTACCCCCTGGGCACGCCCCCCACCCTCGTGGGCCCCTCGTGGCTCCCCTGACCGACTTCTTTCGCCTATATATATATATCCATATACCCTAAAAACATCGGGGAACACAATAGATCGGGAGTTCCGCCACCGCAAGCCTCTGTAGCCACCAAAAACCAATCGGGACCCTGTTCCGACACCCTGCCGGAGGGGGATCCCTCACCGGTGGCCATCTTCATCATCCCGGCGCTCTCCATGACGAGGAGGGAGTAGTTCACCCTCGGGGCTGAGGGTATGTACCAGAAGCTATGTATTTGATCTCTCTCTCTCTCTCTCTCTCTCTCGTGTTCTTGAGGTGGTACGATCTTGATGTATCGCGAGCTTTGCTATTATAGTTGGATCTTATGTTGTTTCTCCCCTCTACTCTCTTGTAATGGATTGAGTTTTCCCTTTGAAGTTATCTTATCGAATTGAGTCTTTAAGGATTTGAGAACACTTGATGTATGTCTTGCATGTGCGTATCTATGGTGACAATGTGATATCACGTGATTCACTTGATGTATGTTTTGGTGATCAACTTGCGGGTTCCGCTCGTGAACTTATGCATAGGGGTTGGCACACGTTTTCGTCTTGACTCTTCGGTAGAAACTTAGGGGCACTCTTTGAAATACTTTGTGTTGGTTGAATAGATGAATTTGAGATTGTGTGATGCATATCGTATAATCATACCCACGGATACTTGAGGTGACATTGGAGTATCTAGGTGACATTAGGGTTTTGGTTGATTTGTGTCTTAAGGTGTTATTCTAGTACGAACTCTATGATAGATCGAATGGAAAGAATAGCTTCGTGTTATTTTACTACGGACTCTTGAATAGATCGATCGAAAAGGATAACTTTGAGGTGGTTTCGTACCCTACCATAATCTCTTCGTTTGTTCTCCGCTATTAGTGACTTTGGAGTGACTCTTTGTTGCATGTTGAGGGATAGTTATATGATCCAATTATGTTATTATTGTTGAGAGAACTTGCACTAGTGAAAGTATGAACCCTAGGCCTTGTTTCAACGCATTGCAATACCATTTACGCTCACTTTTATTATTAGTTACCTTGCTGTTTTTATATTTTTAGATTACAAAAACCTATATCTACCATCCATATTGCACTTGTATCACCATCTCTTCGCTGAACAAGTGCACCTATACAATTTACCATTGTATTGGGTGTGTTGGGGACACAAGAGACTCTTTGTTATTTGGTTGCAGGGTTGTTTGAGAGAGACCATCTTCATCCTATGCCTCCCACGGATTGATAAACCTTAGGTCATCCACTTGAGGGAAATTTGCTACTGTCCTACATACCTCTGCACCTGGAGGCCCAACAACGTCTACAAGAAGAAGGTTGTGTAGTAGACATCACACTGCAGGCTACGCGTTACTGAACCCGAGCGATCAATCGATGGCTGTTAACTGAACCCGATCGAGCGATTCCTTCGCTACTGCTGCTAACTGAAGCCAATCGATGCTGCCTCTGGATGAACAGTGAGCGTTGTTGGGGGGTTTGGATGAACAGTTCTCGGTGGGGGTTGGATGAACAGGAACCCGTGGTAGTAGAGGCCGTTGCCGCTGGATGAACAGTACCCCGATCGATCGAGCCGGTGGATGAACAGGATCCTGTGGAGGGCTGGATGAATAGGACCCCGTGGAGGGCTGGTTGAACAGGAGCCGGTGGAGGGCTAGTTGAACAGTAGCCGGTGGAGGGCTGGATGAACAGTAGCCCGTGGAGGGGTGGTTCAACAGGACCCCCGTGGAGAGGGCTGGTTGAACAGTAGCCGGTGGAGGAGCGCCCGGTGGACGCTGGATGAACAGGAGCCCGTGGATGAACAGTCGCAGGTGGAGGCTGGAGGAGGTCGACGGTGGATGAACAATAGCCCGTGGAGGCTGGAGAAGGTCGGCGGTGGAGATGAACAATATCCCGTGGAGTCCTGTTTTGCGGCACGCCACACCCCTCCCGATGAACAGGACCCCCGTTTCGACCGTAGCGCTCCAACACAAGTCCGTTTCCTCCGTTTTGTGGTACGCCACACCCCTCCCGATCAAAAGGACCCCGTTTCGACCATAGGAGGTCCATTTCCATCATTTTGCGGTACGCCAGACCCCTCCCGATCAACAGGATCCCGTTTCCACCGTGGCCGATCGAACGCAAGGCCGTTTCCTCCGTTCTGCGGTACGCCAGGCCTTGTTTCCATCGCCTGTTCCGTCCAAGCCGGTTGGCTCCCGATGAACATGATGACGCATTCCGTTCCGACCCGGCCGGTTGGCTCCCCATGAACACGACGACGATGCAGTTTCTCCGTTCCGACCCAGGCATGTACATGAGCCCTGGCCATACGTATGCGCGAGTAGGCGTTCGAGACCCCACTAGTATGTACGTATGTGGTCGTATTTACTTTCTTGCACCCTGGCCGTTGTACGTATGTGTACATGCTACGTGCGCGCCTCTACTACGACACGTGCGCACCTCTACTACGACACGTGCGCGCCTCTACTACGACACGTGCGCGCCTCTACTACGACACGCGCGCGCCTCTACATCGACCAGTATGTACGTACACATTCGCGACCAGAATGACAACGCTACGTACGCTTTGACCACGTGGGTCCCGACTGTCAGGCACTTCCTTGCGTGCGAAGATGTAGCTGGTGGGTCCCAGCAGTCAGGGGGGCGAATCATTTTTTTTGCCCATAATATGGACGCACTTCCTTGCGTGCGAAGATGTAGCTGGTGGGTCCCAGCAGTCAGGAAAACGTTTTTTTCATGAAATACGGTGGCCCATCCGGTGGGTCCCTGCTGTCAGGTGGAGGAATCATTATTTTCCGCATAATAAGGAGGCACTTCCTTGCTGCGGCCGTGGACCCAGCTGTTAGCCTCTCCACGTACAGTACTCTTCTGATGGAAGTCATTCCTTGACCATGTTGACCATGCCGTGTCGAGAGCACCAGGGCGGTGCACGACGGCGAGGCCTGGGAAGGGGACGACACGGCAGTGGATGCCCACGCGGAGAGGAGTACGAGGGTTCACTGGTTCGGCTTCGGTGTGAGGCTGCCGTCGCCGTAGAATAACAGGGGGTGTGGGTGAGTGGAGGGATGGCCTGGCCAACGGTGGGGGTAGTAGGGGGCGGTGAGGCCTCCGCGGCAGCACAGCCGGCCACGGAAGGCAGGAGCAGGCGGCACGACCGGCGCTGCTTTGGGCGGCTAGAGCGAGAAGACCAGAGGTTGAAGAAGCACTACGGCCGTTGGATGGACATCGTACGGTCACTGGAGCTAGAATCGTTCATATTGACTAAGTTGACAAAGCCCTCCGTCCCCGTCATCTTAGTAGGCCCACAAGTCAGCCTCCCACAATGGTGGGTCCCAGCTAGCAGGGGGAGTATTCATTTTTGTGCGTAATAAGGAGGCACTTCCTTGTGTGCGAAGATATAGCTGGTGGGTCCGAGCTGACAGTGGGGGGAACTTTTTTTTCAAGAAATACAGAGGCCCTTCCAGTGGGTCCGAGCTATCAGGAGGAGGAATCATTATTTTGCACGTAATGAGGAGGCATTTCCTTGTGTGGACCCCTACTGACTATTGTTAGCCTCTTCCGATGGCTGTTCTTTGTTGACCATGTTGACCTCGCCACGCCGAGAGCACAAACGCGGTGGACGAGAGCGAGGTCCAGGAAGGGAACGACCTGGAGCCGGCGAAGCCACCGCAGCGGATGCCCACGCTGAGGGGTGTACGAGCGCTGACTGGTCGGCTACGGGGTGAGGCTGACGCCACCGGAAAATAACAGGATGTGCGGGTGTGTAGAGAGATGGCCTGGCGGCAGCACAACTAGCCACGGGAGGAGGGAGCAGGCAGTCCCGCCGGCGCTGGTTTGGGCGGGCCGAGCAGGAAGATCAGAGATTGAAGAAGCACGGCGGCTGTTGGGTGGACATCCAACAGTCACTGCTCTATGTTGACTAAGTTGACAAAGCCTTGCGTACGCGTCAAAAAAAATTTAGGACAGCGTCATCGTCAACCTAGTAGGCCCAGAAGTCAGCCTCCAAATCCGTGGAAAACAACATACAACCCATTAGCCATTATTTTCAAAAATTTACAGCCCATTTGCTAATTCTTAAGGATATTTTAAGCCCATATTCTTTTTATTAGCATTACAGACCATATATTTTGGGCACTACTAAAAAATTCAACGAAATTTTTCATATTTCGGTGGGGTCTGAACTCTTTTAATCACGAAATTTCGAGTCGCGTTAAAAATAATTTTTAAAAAATTATATAAAAATAAAATTGAAAAAACAATTCTCCGCAAAAAAATTGAATGAAATTTAAAATCTTAACTAGCAAGATGCCCGTGCGTTGCACGGAACATGAAGATGCATTTGTATGAGTAGTTTATCTTGTGGGAGAAAAGACGATCTTTTAATGTAATTGCCAGTTGGCTTTGGTTTTTATAAGAGTAGAGAGTAGAGAAATCTAGAAAAAATGATATTTTAATGTAATTGCCGGTTGGCTTTGGTTTAAAAATTTACAGCCCATTTCTTACAACTTATAGCCCATTTTTTGGGGAAGCCCATTTCTTACTACTTTACATCCCTCCCTCCTTGTCTTCAAAGATTTGCTGCCCAGCAGGGCTGAGAAAAGCAAGTAGGCCTCGGTTTTGGTGTTCTCCAAAAAAAGAACTGGGCTAGCCATTTTCCGAAAGAAAAAAGATATCAACTGGGCTCGTCATGTGCTTAAATAAAAGCGTAAGCGTGGGCTAGACGGGCCACAGCCCCCGCACAGCGCACAATTGAGCTCCGTCTCTTAAACTATAAAAAAACTGGGCGAGCTGCTGGGTCCCTGGTGTTATCCGCTCGTTGTGTAATTTTAACAAATCTGCCGCCGCGCCGTCCTATGCATCGCCGGTGTCAGATGAGACGTCGATGACTTTTCCTGGCGACATGCCGCCGTTGGTGGACTCCGTGTCCCCCTTGCTGAAGTCGACCGCGTCCTCGTCCTCGTCGTTGGCGCCGCCCTCAAGGTTGTAGTACTTGTAGTAGTGGCTGCGCCAGAGCTCGCGTTGGTACTCCACCGCCGATTCCTCGACGGACAGACTCTTCTCTACCTCGACCTCGGCCACGCGCAACTCCTCCTCCCGGCGCTCCTCGATCTCCGCCACCTCCTGCATCTCCATCTCCCGCTCGGCAACCTCATGAGGAAGCAGGTGCTCCATGGCCGCCGCCGGCTTTTCAGACGTGGGTTGCATGCTGGAGTCCGAGGTGGCCTGGAATATCTTGGCATGTGCATCCTCGATCTTGGCGTAGATGGCCTCGACCCGGGCCAGGGCGACATCGGCGGCACGGATGGCAGCTCGAGCGCTCTCGGCGTTTGCAGGCGCCGTCGCAGCAGCAGCTGCAGCCGTCTCGGCTGCCGCGGCTGCCCTATCGGCTGCCGTAGACGCCCTCCCGGCGGAAGCAGCCACACTCAATGCGGATTCGGCGGCACTCTCGGCGTAGGCGGCCACGCTCTCGGCGCAGGCGGCGGCGCTGGGGGGGGGGCGCAGCCATCGTACAGGCCTTCACGAAGCGTTTCCACGGCGTCATCTTTGCAAGAAGGGGGTGCGGGAATGGGGATTGGGATTCGTGGATTTGGGGGTTGCCGGCACTGGAGCAGACGAGCCGACGAAGCATAAGGAGGGAGACTTAAATAGACCCAGATATTTTCATCGCGAACGGTTCCTAGAAAACAACTGTGTGTTGCGTTGTACATATTTTTTATTAGCTGTGAAAGACGAATTTGGAGTAAAGTGGCAACGGATGGTGTTTTAAATGAACGAGAAATTTTGTAGTACTAATACAACTGTCATGTCAAATTTTGGAAAATTTCAGGGGTCATTTGACCTTTTAAGACATTTAAGTGATTTTCTAGCAGTGAGGAATTAGGAGGAAGTATTTTTTTGGCTTGTAATAACGAGGCACCTGCTTGCGTAATGCAATGACCCTGGTGGGTCCCTACTGTCAGCCTCTCATCGTACAATCATCTCCTGATTCCTCTTGGTTGTTGACCATGTTGACAACGCCAGACGGAGGCGGGCACAGCGAGCGAACCAAGGCGGAGAACGACGGCGAGGCCTCGGACGGGAAGGAACAGCAGTAGTGGAAGATGCGGCAGTGTAGTGGCAAGTGGAGGGGATTACGAGGGCAACAACATGCAACTCAAGCTTACGAACGGTACAAAAAGCCCAAGGATTAATTGTTCATCAAATTTTTAGACAAAACCCAGATTGAACATGCCAGTAACATCTAACCCAACCACTCTTTTTTGCAGTCACAAACAAATGGATCGGTCTGATCCATAAAATCAACATCCTGTGCATAAAAATTTATTGCACGATGACTACAACTTGTTGTAAATAGAAGCCGAGCACGTTTAGAAGCCCATTTGTTCACCTGAAGCTCTACAACTGATAGGGATTTCTATTCCCAAAACAATCAGGAAGCGCTCCAGGGCAGGGCAACTAGAGTGGATGATGTTGTGCAGTGAGGCCTCCAACAGATAAACCACCACACGTGAAAGTCTTTTTAGCAGTGGGAGTCGAAGCATTTGTACCAGATCGTCTGGTAGATGGCACCGGGCGAAGGTGGCGGTGTGGAGAGAGGAGGAAAACCGCGAGATGGACAACGGTGGTGTGGGCACGAATTCTTGGTATGTTCGTGGTATGAAACTTTCGTGGTAATGGTAGAACTCAAACTGCTAGAGTTTTCCGAATTCAGGGGATGTCAGCCAAGCGTCAACCGTGCCGGGTATGGACAGCAGGTAGCGTGTCGGTATGAAGAGGCGTTGAACGGGGCCCTACTGGTGAGAGGAGACGATGGCTCTAAGGAGATCAAATTTAGGAAGGACAAATATCTGATGACAGTCGAGATTGAGGGGCGCGGTGCGCCATAGAGGGCGCCACTGAGTTGAGAGGACTTGTGTGCGGCAGCAATCCTTGGTGGGGAGAAGCGAGATGGTCTCCTCAAGGATGACGTCCGGGAGATCGCTGATGCGGTCCACCGGAGATTCTACCGGTTCCTCAGATCCGGGTAGGGGGGGGGGCTCACCGCTTCTCCCCGCGATGCCGGGTGCGGGATCTACAACCGGCGTCGCTGCTGGCGGGAGCCTCATCTTCTTGGCGCTGGGGCCAGCCGACTCCATTTTCCTTGCGAGCGTCACGCCGAGCTCACGGGTTTGAGCAGAGTAGCCAGAGACGAGCCTAGTGGTAGTGCGAGTGGGGAAGAAGGAGGGCTGGGGTTTTCTGTAGGAGTGGAAGAAGAGGAGCAGGCGTTTTCTGTACGAGTGAGGAAGAAGGTGAGTGGGTTTTTTTTGGCAGAGTGGGGAAGATGGGGAACGGGGGGGATTGGGGCGAGATGGAAGCGTAAGTGGAAGCGAGGAGGAAGGATGGTTTTCCTGGGATCGCCCCTCTTCAAGAAATATGGGCTTCTCCTCGCAAAAAAAACAAATGGGCTTTAAGATGGATAGGCTTTTGTATCGGCCCAGTCGGCTGCCCGTGTTTCGTACTGGAGGGCCTTGTGCTAGAGGCAGCCCGAGACACTCTCCAGCTTATTGCCCATTCGAAAGAAAAAAAATAGACGCCTCCAGCTTATGGCTACTCATCGCTAACCTTTTTCAACTTGGCATCCACCAAATTAGAGGATGCGGTGCTGGATGCAGACACTCACACTGGTCACGTAGCACGGAAAAGTGAGGTGTCAAATAACAGGCCTACAATATACTTACTAGATTGTGAAGGTTCATAGGCTAGTCAACATTTACATTAAACTAAGCTTCAGAAGATACGGTATGCATACTAACATTCAGAAGAACAAAAGTTCAGCATGTTTATGCATCTCAATGATTCACCATACTATAACCAATACAAAGCTGTGAGAAGGTGTGGAAATAAACAAAATCGGTCGATGCTTCTCTGAGCAAAGGGCCTCCCTGCGCACGCATTAATTTCCTTAATTTCCTGGGCATGCTTGTTTCTTCTCAATGTTGCGAGCACTTTGAGCATGTTGGCAACTCCACAGCTAGCTAGCTGCCTCATCTTGCAATTGATGCTGACACATTTGCAGCAAACACATGAGGCAATAGAGATGACTCAACATGAGTCCATATTGTGCAGTTCCCCTGAAATCATCTTCATTGTCCTAAATCTGAAAAGATAGGAAAACAATAGCTATACTTAAACGGTGTTGCAAAACAATAGCACCTATCAATAGCTCGGCATGACAAAACATGATCATCTGGACGAAGGGGATATTGACCTGCCTGAGGAAGATTATATATAATTTCATAAGTCCTTGGTTGATTTCCAGCTTCGGCTGCACTGCCTGTTTGCTACTCCACACATGACAGGATCGTTCCACACTGCAATCAGCAAGTCAATGTACGAATAAGCTTATTTCACCTTGCGGTGGTGATTGTACCTAGTTATGAATGTAGGAATACCTGGAGCACCATGAGGTTAGCTGACAACAGGTAGATGCAGCCATATAAGTTTTGTGCCGTGCTACCAAAATTGAGGTTTGTATCCCTTCCCGTTATGAGAATTCTTCTTGAAGTTGGTAGAATGTGACGGCTTGTTCTTTCCATCAAACTTGCCTTTCCCCTGAGATTTGTTCTTGTTGTTTTGGGGCTGTTTGGGCTGGAAGTTCTTCTCGTGTACCATGTGGGCACTAGAAGCTCCCTCAGCGACCCAAGCACGTGTGTCTTTTGCTCTCGCCTTCTCTTCAAAATGAAGAGTGCTAATGAGATCCGAAAGGGAAAACTCATGTCTCTTGTTTTTCAGAGAAGTAGCAAAATCGTTCAACGAAGGTGGAAGCTTGGCAATGATGGTCCCAGCAACAATTTTTTCTGGCAACACACACTTGAAGTACTCAAGTTCCTTAGCGAGTGAGTATATCTCATGAGTCTGCTGAACAATAGAGTGCTCATTAGTCATCTTGTAGTCACAGAATTGCTCCATGACGTACAACTCGTTGCCAGCGCTAGAGGCCCCAAACGTGGCCTCGAGCGCAGCCCACATGTCTTTGCCGCTGTCAAACGACATATATGAATCCACAATGGAATCGTCAAGAACACTCAGCAGGGCGGCTTTGAAGAGGGTATCCACGTTCTCAAAAGCTTCCTGATGTGTAGGACTAAGATCGCCCTCAGGCTTACCCTTAGTGGCGTCATAGCAGTACATGATCTGAAACCAATATACTGCTCTTGTGTGCCACCTTTTATATTGCACCCCCTTAACAGTAGGCGGCTTCAAAAGCGCAGCAAAACCACTCGGAGTAAATTGCGTATAATCAGGTTTTTGGATTGGATTGTTGAATATATGACCAATTTACTATAAGATGTAATCTGAATCAACCAGTAAATAGATCATGACGACAATTGCAAAGATCAAAGTAATGATGCGGACTAAACCAGGAGGACAGAATCACATACTGTACAGCGGGAGCAGAACCGCTGTGGTTGATGTTGTCACTCATGTCGTTCATGAAGAGGTTACCGAGGTCGAGGAAGATGGCTGTCGTTGAGGAAGTCGTCGTTGGCAGCAGTCACAGGAGTGTGCTCCCCAAAAACCTGATCGCCCCTCTCCTGTACAGGATCACGAAACGCGGGGTTCAGAGGATTGTTGTCCCTTCTCGCGGTGCACGCCGGAAGGAGGGATGGAGAAGAATTGCGTGGCGGCGCTAAGATCTGGAATGGTGCGAAACCATATGATACAGCGGCGGCTAGGGTTGAGCCTGTCAGGTCGGTCGTGCGAGTAAGACCAAGTAGTATAATAGTAGGCCTTTGGCCCAAACCCCACGTCCAAGTCAATAATAACCCCACTATCCAAAAGAATCAGAAACGACTGAGTAATTAAGGCGTCCGTTAATTATTAATTAATGACTTTATAAATTTTCCGACTCACACCACACTTAGAGCATGGTTAATAGTATAGCCAACATCCGGCTATATGAAGTTGACACATGATCTAGAATCAACCTAATACGGAGCCTGCTTACAATAGTTAGTCCCTTTAGTATAATACTATATCATTAATAATGGCCCCACCTTTTGTCTCACAAAATATGTGTAGTCTGAAATGACGGGCGTGTAGCGGGCGGTGCCCTCGGTCGGCGTGCCGCTTCAATGGCGGAAGCAGTGAGAGGTCGCGTCGCCCTGACTTGCCATCAATGTGGAGCGGCGGGCTCAGCTGGCGCCGGGCGGGAAGGTTTCGATATTTGATTCAGTTGATGTGCTACCGTCCAATATTCGCGTGTGGTTGTTTCTAGAATAATAAAAAAAGGAGGTACTCCTACTTATGTTACTCCCACTACGACTAGCCTTGCGCTTTGCTCTTCGCCTCTTCCGGAAGTCAAACAATAATGGTGGTACTACAGTAGTACTTCTGGCAATCTGACACCAAATGAACTGTTGCACGTCCACCGCTTGTAAGCAAAAGTTTCTCCTCGTGCTGAGAGCCACCGCGCACGCGTTGGCAAGGGAGAAGGCATAGTAAGCAAGCTTCTCGTCGTTTTACGAGTTGACGGGACACATCAAAGTTATTTAGTATGTTCTGTCTCCAAAAAAGGGCTGACCATGTCATGGCTACCATCCCGTGCTCCGTCGTTGAGTACGTGCACTATTCACGTGCCATCGAGGAGAAAAAAATATTGCGTATAGGAGTAGGTGCCATCGAAGTGCACGACTCACTTACGCACTGCTTATCTGATTATCTCCATTTTCTTGCATGACACGTGCACCTTGATGCTAGATGTCTCGCGCATTGGCAAAAGGATGAACAAAGCTCACGTAAAAAAAAGAGTGGAAGAACATAGATTCCCGACGACTGAGAAGGAGCAAGGAACCTTGCGGTGGAGCATCTGCAAGGAACCTTGCGCGTTTTCCCCTATTTTTTGCCGCATGTCCGCCTATAAACAAATAAAAGAACATGAACTCTTCGCTAACCACTAGTGACGATACATCAGGATGCTAAGTGGAAGATATTTTATTAGTTTATATTGATAACCACGCAAGAAGCCACGCATGTACAGGACGCATGCGGCCACGCATGTACACACGCCAACGCACTAACTCATGCCGATCCAACTCATGCACAAACGCGCACAGCATGGAGCATACAACGCACGTACACAACACATGCATGCACACACACTCGGCCGCAGAATGCACATGAATAACACATGCATGCGCATAGACTCGGCTGCATGGAGGCGTGCGCCATCTACGGCGACGTTCGATTCGTCGTGCTATGGCGAAGCTCGCACACAACAGCGCCTACGCATCTCTTGCAGCACCTCTTTGCCGTCGTTGCTCAACGACTAGCCGAAGACGAAGACAACCGCAGCCTCGGCCTTAGAGCTAGCACTGATGGAAAAGCACGCACGCTGCACGCACACGAACACGTACAGAGTGCCCACGACGTGGTGCATCCCCAGTAGCCTCTACTCCTTCTGCGCATGTTGTCTATGAAGGCGGCTGCATGCCTAATGATGATGTGGGTGATATCTTCTAGGACTCAGATGATGACGAGGAGGGTGTCTCCAACAGTGTTCCTCGGCTCGCACCTCTTGCATCACGGTGGTCGAGCTTGGAGTCATTCATCTTGTACACGTGGCATCTCAGATCTGGACACAAGGTTGAAGGAAATATGCCCTAGAGGCAATAATAAAGTTATTGTTTATTTCCTCATATCATGATAAATGTTTATTATTCATGCTAGAATTGTATTAACCGGAAACATAATACATGTGTGAATACATAGACAAACATAGTGTCACTAGTATGCCTCTACTTGACTAGCTCGTTGATCAAAGATGGTTGAGTTTCCTAACCATAGACATGAGTTGTCATTTGATTAACGGGATCACATCATTAGGAAAATGATGTGATTGACTTGACCCATTTTGTTAGCTTAGCACTTGATCGTTTAGTTTACTTCTATTGCTTTCTCCAAGACATATACATGTTCCTATGACTATGAGATTATGCAACTCCAGAATACCGGAGGAACACTTTGTGTGCTACCAAATGTCACAACGTAACTGGGTGATTATAAAGGTGCTCTACAGGTGTCTCCGATGGTGTTCGCTGAGTTGGCATAGATCAAGAATAGGATTTGTCACTCCGATTGTCGGAGAGGTATCTATGGGCCCTCTCGGTAATGCACATCACTATAAGACTTGCAAGCAATGTGACTAATGAGTTAGTTGCAGGATGATGCATTAAGGAACGAGTAAAGAGACTTGCCGGTAACGAGATTGAGATAGGTATTGAGATACCGACGATCGAATCTCGGGCAAGTAACATACCGATGACAAAGGGAACAACATATGTTGTTATGCGGTTTGACCGATAAAGATCTTCGTAGGATATGTAGGAACCAATATGAGCATCCAGGTTCCGGTGTTGGTTATTGACTGGAGACATGTCTCGGTCATGTCTACATGGTTCTCGAGCTCGTAGGGTCCGCACGCTTAAAGTTCTGTGAAGATCGATATTATGAGTTTTTGTGTTTTGATGTACCAAAGGTAGTTCGGAGTCTCGGATATGATCACGGACATGACGAGGAGTCTCGAAATAGTCGAGACATAAAGATCGAGAACTTGGACATCAGAATAGTTCCGGGTGAAATCGTGATTTTATCGGAGTGCCGGGGGGGGGGGGGGTAACCTGAACCCCCTCCCCCGGGGATTAATGGGCCTTGTTGGGCCCTAGTGGAGAGAGAGAGGCCGACCAAGGCAAGCCGCGCGCCCCCTCATCTTGAGTCCGAATAGGACAAGGAAGGGGGGTGGCGCCCCCCTTGCCTTCCCCCTCTCCCACTCCTTCCTTCCCCCTCCTAGTGGGACTAGGAAAGGGGAGTCCTACTCCCACTAGGAGGAGGACTCCTCCTCCTGGCGCGCCCTGCTAGGGTCGGCCGGCCTCCCCCTTGCTCCTTTTTATACGGGGGCAGGGGGCACCCTAGAACACACAAGTTGATCATTGATCTCTCTTAGCCGTGTGGGGTGCCCCCCTCCACCATAATCCACCTCGGTCATATCGTAGCGGTACTTAGGCGAAGCCCTGCGTCGGTAACTTCATCAACACCGTCACCATGCCGTCGTGCTGATGAAGCTCTTCCCCGAAGCTCTACTGGATCGTGAGTTCGCGGGACGTCACCGAGCTGAACGTGTGCTGAACGCGGAGGTGCCGTACGTTCGGTACTGAGGATCGGTCGATCGTGAAGACGTACGACTACATCAACCGCGTTGTCATAACGCTTCCGCTTACGGTCTACGAGGGTACGTAGACGACACTCTCCCCTCTCGTTGCTATGCATCACCATGATCTTGCGTGGCATCCGAGCCAGGTTTATGCGTAGATGTTATATGCACGAGTAGAACATAAGTGAGTTGTTGGCGATACAAGTCATACTGCTTACCAGCATGTCATACTTTGGTTCAGCGGTATTGTTGGATGAAGCGGCCCGGACCGACATTACGCGTACGCTTACGCGAGACTGGTTCTACCGACGTGCTTTGCACACAGGTGGCTGGCGGGTGTCAGTTTCTCCAACTTTAGTTGAACCGAGTGTGACTACGCCCGGTCCTTGTTGAAGGTTAAAACATCACTAACTTTACGAAATATTGTTGTGGTTCTGATGCGTAGGTAAGAACGGTTCTTGCTCAGCCCATAGCAGCCACGTAAAACTTGTAACAACAAAGTAGAGGACGTCTAAATTGTTTTTGCAGGGCATGTTGTGATGTGATATGGTCAAGACATGATGCAATATTTTATTGTATGAGATGATCATGTTTTGTAACGGAGTTATCAGCAACTGGTAGGAGCCATATGGTTGTTGCTTTATTGTATGAAATGCAATTGCCATGTAATTGCTTTACTTTATCACTAAGCGGTAGCGATAGTCGTAGAAGCAATAGTTGGCGAGACGACAACGATGCTACGATGGAGATCAAGGTGTCGCGCCGGTGACGATGGTGATCATGACAGTGCTTTGGAGATGGAGATCAAAAGCACAAGATGATGATGGCCATATCATATCACTTATATTGATTGCATGTGATGTTTATCCTTTATGCATCTTATTCCGCTTTGATTGACGGTAGCATTATGAGATGATCTCTCACTAAAAAATTCAAGGTACAAGTGTTCTCTCTGAGTAGGCACCGTTGCCAAAGTTCATCGTGCCGAGACACCACGTGATGATCGGGTGTGATAAGCTCAACGTTCTTATACAACGGGTGCAAGCCAGTTTTGCAGATATGGCCTCGGAACACTGAGACCAAAAGGTTGAACATGAATCATATAGTAGATATGATCAACATAGTGATGTTCACCATTGAAAACTACTCCATTTCACGTGATGATCGGTTATGGTTTAGTTGATTTGGATCACGTGATCACTTAGATGATAAGAGAGATGTCTATCCACTACAAAAAAAGACACATCCGTGACATTTTGGGCCGAACGAATTTTTTTTGTCATACATATGACACTTCTATGACGATAATTGTGACAAAACCCGGTATCATCATAGATGTGGTGGGCTCCTACTTCTATGACAAAAAATCATGACAAAAAATGGGCTTTTCGTCCTGGGCGGGCCGGAGACGCAGCTGCATGACATTCTTTGGGCTGTCCATGACGGAAAAAACCGTGGTAGAAGCGAGGGCGAGGAAAATTTCGGGGAGTTCCCGGTTACGGTGGGAGGTCGGGGGCCGAGCGATGCGCGTTTCTCTCGTACACATACGCGCGTGTGTGCGAGGCGTTGGCTCTAACTGAACCCGAGCGAGGCGTTGGGCTCTAACTGAACCCGAGCGATTGCACTGCAGGCTACGCGTTACTGAACCCGAGCGATCGATCGATGGCTGTTAACTGAACCCGATCGAGCGATTCCTTCGCTGCTGCTAACTGAAGCCGATCGATGCTACCTCTGGGATGAACAGTGAGTGTTGCGGGGGGGGGGGGGGGGGGGTTGGATGAACAGTGAGCGGTGGCGTTGCCTCTGGATGAACAGGACCCCGTGGTGTGGTGGAGGGCTGGATGAACAGTAGACGGTGGAGGGGTGCCCGTGGAGGGGTGGTTGAACAGGACCCCGTGGTGTGGAGGGCTGGATGAACAGTAGACGGTGGAGGGGTGGTTGAACAGTAGCCGGTGGAGTAGCGCGCGGTGGAGGCTGGATGAACAGGAGTCCGTGGAGGCTGGAGGAGGTTGACGGTAGCCCGTGGAGGCTGGAGGAGGTCGACGGTGGAGATGAACAGTATCCCGTGGAGTCCCGTTTTGCGGTACGCCACACCCTCCCGATGAACAGGAACCCCGTTTCGACCGTAGGAGGTCCATTTCGTCCGTTTTGCGGTACGCCACACCCCTCCCGATCAACAGGACCCCCGTTTCGACCGTAGGAGGTGCGTTTCGTCCGTTTTGCGGTACGCCACACCCCTCCCGATCAACAGGACCCCGGTTTCAACCATAGGAGGTCCGTTTCCTCCGTTTTGCGGTACGCCACACCCCTCCCGATCAACAGGACCCCGTTCCGAACGTAGGAGGTCCGTTTCCTCCGTTGTGCGGTACGCCAGGCCTCATTTCCATTGCATGTTCTGTCCAAGCCCTCCCAATGAACACGACCACACATTCCGTTCCGACCCAGCCGGTTGGCTCGCACGCGTTCCGTGGCCTCCCGATGAACACGACGCGTTCCGTTGCCTCCCGATGAACACGACGCATTCCGTTGCCTCCCCATGAACACGACGACGACGATGTTTCTCCGTTTCGACCCAGCCATGTACACGAGCCCTGGCCGTACGTATGCGCGAGTAGGCGTTCGAGATCCCGCCCGTATGTACCCATACGTGGCCGTATTTTCTTTCTTGCACCCTGGCCGCTGTATGTACGTGTACATGCTACGTGCGCGCCTCTACTACGACACGTACGCGCCTCTACTACGACACGTGCGTGCCTCTACTACGACACGTGCGCGCCTCTACATCCACCAGTATATATGTACGTACACGTTCGCGACCAGAATGACAACGCTACGTACGCTTCGACCAGGTGGGTCCCGACTGTCAGGCACTTCCTTGCGTGCGAAGATGTAGCTGGTGGGTCGCAGCAGTGAAGGGGGCGAATCGTTTTGTTTTTTTTGCCCGGACGCACTTCCTTGCGTGCGAAGGTGTAGCTGGTGGGTCCCAGCAGTCAGAGGGGAAACGTTTTTTTTTTTGCGAAATACGGTGGCCCGTCCGGTGGGTCCCCGCTATCAGGTGGAGGAATAATTATTTTGTGTGTAATAAGGAGGCACTTCCTTGCTGCGGCCATGGACCCAGCTGTCAGCGTCTCCACGCACAGTACTCTTCCGATGGAAGTCGGTCGTTAACCACATTGACCACGCCGCGCCGAGAGCACCACGGCGGTGGAGGACGGCGAGGCCTAGGAAGGGGACGACACGGAGGCAGGGAAGACTCGGCAGTTGTTTCCCACGCGGAGGGGAGTACGACTATACGAGGGTTTACTGGTTCGTCTGCCATCGCCGGAGAATAACAGTAGGTGTGGGTGAGTAGAGGGATGGCTAGGCCAGCGTTGGGAGTATGGTGGGGCGGTGAGGCCTGCGCGGCAGCACAGCCGACCGCGGGGAGGAGGGAGCAGGCAGTCCCGCCGGCGCTTGTTTGAGCGGTTGGAGCAGGAAGAGCAGAGATTGAAGAAGCACGACGGCCGTTGGATGGACATCCAACAGTCAGTGCTTGTGCGTCAATCTTATTTTTAGGAAAGCCTAATCTGTGGAAAACAGCATACAGCTCATCTGCCATTATTTCTAATAATTTACAGCCCATTTGCTAATTCTTAAGGTTTTTTTGGAGCCCATATTCTTTTTGTTAGCATTACAGCCCATATTGTGGCCACGGTTAAAAAATTATACAAAATTTTGCATATTTCGGTGCGGTCCGAACTGTTTTTAATCCCGAAATTTCGACTCACATTCAAACTGATTTTAAAAATAAATGTATATCAATATAAAATCCAACAAATTCTCCACGCATAAAAATTAATGTAATTTAAAATCTTGAAATGAAAAAAAAGATATTTGAAACTAATTGCCGGTTTGATGTGTTTTAAAAATGTACAACCCATTTCTCATTACTGATGGGCCATTTTCTCGGCCAGCCGAATGAAAGCTCTCCTCGTCTTGAAAGATTTGCAGCCCAACAGGCCTGACAAAGCGACTTACTTGGCAAATCACAAAAAAACTGGGCTGTGGCCGTGGACCCAGCTGTCAGCCTCTCCACGTATAGTACTCTTCCGATGGAAGTCGTTCCTTGACCACGTTGACCACGCCGCGCGGAGAGCACCACGACGGTGGACGACGGCGAGGCCTGGGAAGGGGACGACGCAGAGCCGGGGAAGACGCGACAGTGGAAGCCCGCGCGGAGAGGAGTACGAGGGTTCACTGGTTCGGCTGCGGTGTGAGGCTGCCGTCGCCGCAGAGCCTGGCCAGCGGTGTGAATAGTAGGGGGCGGTGAGGCCTCTGCGGCAGCATAGCCGGCCACGGGAGGCAGGAGCATGCGACACGACCGGCGCTGTTTTGGGCGGCTGGAGCAAGAAGACCAGAGGTTGAAGAAGCACTACGGCCGTTCGATGGACATCGTACGGTCACAGGAGCTAGAATCGTTCATATTGACTAAGTTGACAAAGCCCTTCGTCCCCGTCAACTTAGTAGGCCCACAACTCAGCCTCCCACCAAGGTGGGTCCCAGCTAGCCAGGGGAGTATTCATTTTTTTGTGCGTAATAAGGAGGCACTTCCGGTGAGTCCGAGCTGACAGCGGGGGGAACGTTTTTTTTTTGCGAAATACGGTGGCCCGTCCGGTGGGTCCCAGCAGTCAGGGGGAAACGATTTTTTTCGCAAAATACTGGTGGCCCGTCCGGTGGATCCCCGCTGTCAGGTGGAGGAATAATTATTTTCCGCGTAATATGGAGGCACTTCCTTGTGGCTGCCGTGGACCCAGCTGTCAGCCTCTCCACGTACAGTACTCTTCTGATGGAAGTCGGTCATTGACCACATTGACCACGCCGCGCCGAGAGCACCACGGCGGTGGACGATGGCGAGGCCTAGGAAGGGAACGACGCGGAGCCGGGCAAGACGCGGCAGTGGATGCCCACGCGGAGAGGTGTACGAGCGTTCACTGGTTCGGCTGCGGTGTGAGGCTGCCGTCGCCGCAGAATAACAGGGGGTGTGGGTGAGTGGAGGGATGGCCTGGCCAGCGGCGGGAGTAGTAGGGGCGGTGAGGCCTCCGCGGCAGCACAGCCGGCCACGGGAGGCAGGAGCAGGCGACACGACCGGCGCTGCTTTGGGCGGCTGGAGCAAGAAGACCAGAGGTTGAAGAAGCACGACGGTCGTTAGATGGACATCGTACGGTCACTGCAGCTAGAATCATTTATATTGACTAAGTTGACAAAGCCCTTGGTACGTCAACTTTTTTTTTGAATGCATGCAGATCAGCTTAGTAGGCCCACAGGTCAGCTTCCGAAACAGTGCGCCCCAGATGTCAGGGGGAGGAATCATTTTTTGGGCGGGTGAAGCTAGATATCCGAGATTGAAGAAGAAGCACGACATTCATTGGATGGACATCCAACGGCCACTGCTTCTAGAACCGTGAGTTGACTATAAGTTGACAAAGCCTTGCATACGCGTCAACTCTGTTTTTTTAGGGGACGCGTCAACTTAGTAAGGCCAGAAGTGTGTGGCAGAGAACTTATAGCCCATTTGAGATTTGTAAGAATGTGTAGCCCATTTTTGAATTCTAATGGAATTTAGTATAACCCATTTACAGTTTGTTAAAAGTACAGCCCATTTCAACCAACCGTTCAAAACAGAATTCAATAAAATTTCCCACATTTTGATGGGATCCGAAATATTTTTATCCCGAAATTTCTAGTCAGGTTAAATACAATTTAAATATAAATTTATATTACGTAAAAATCCAACGAAACATTGCGCTCGCAACAATTAATGAAATTAAAATTTTCAATATCCAAAAATAATATTTTATAAAGTAATCACGTGTTTGGTGCATTTTTTTATAGTTACTGCCCAGTTTTTATAATTACATCCCATTTATTATCTCTTAAAGCCCATTCTCTTGTTAAGCCTAATGCATCCCTCCTAAGAAAGATTTGCAGCCCAGCGGGGCGGAGAATAACAACTTGACCTTGCCTGGGTATTCCTAAAAAAAGTATAGCTGGGCTAGCCATTTCCAGCTTGAAAAAAATTAATATCTGGGCTGGATATCTGGCCTGGGCTAGACGGGCCACAGCCCGCCCAGTTAATACCTGCAGCGATATTTTCGTTGTTGTTCAGAGGAGAAAAATTAATATCTGGGCAAAACATCGAAAAACTCTGCAGTGCTCACACCTCAAAAACACAAATACTGCTCGAGTTGCTTGGTCCCAGTTGTCTACCGCTTCTTGTGCAATTCTCTCGTTTATTGACTACTATGTAGGTTGACAATGGTGTGGGACCGTGATGTCAGGAAACCAGGAGGAAGCAAAATAAATTATAGCTATATATATATAATAAGGAGGCACTTGCGTACGTGAGGCTATGGACCTGGTGGGTCCCCATTGTCATCCTCTCCAAGTAAAGTCATCTCCTCGCCCGCGCGCGCTTTCTGCCCGAAACAGTCAGCGCCGCCCGCCCCGCTTCCCGGTGCGGGCGATTGCTCCGCCTTCAAACGACACAAGTGTCGTCCGTCCGTCCATCTGCCGCCCACATTAATGATACACGGTTGCCGAGGCGGCTACTCCGACGCCACACGTCCATCCCTCTGCCCGCCCACCATTGCTATATAAACTGCTGCGCCGGCCATAGCCGCAGTCATCCGCATCCGTTCCCTTTCTCCTGTCCACACCACTACTACCCACCATGGCTTCCTCGCGCTCCAGCGCTCTTCGAGACGGGCGGACGACGGACCACAAGGAGATGGCAGCCATTGCTGCCGACCGGCTGGCCGGCAGGCAGCCAGAGGACGACGACGTCCCGATGGAGAACATGGTAGTCGACGATCCGGCGCCAACCCCCTCCTCAGCGCCAACCTCGCCGGTGCATTGCACCATGACCATCGGCGAGGACCGTGCCCAATATATGGACAGGGTGAGGTAGATGCGTGAGGAGCAGTTCCGGGAGGCGCAGGCCGACGCCGCCTACAACCACCATGTCCTCCAGGAGCACCTGCAGGCGGAGGAGCAGATCGCCGCGGAGCGGGCGGAGTAGGAGGCGCTGCTCGACTCGTACCGCTCCGCCCGCAAGGGCCGCCTCGAGCGCTGGCGGTACCGCATGCGGGTGGCGGAGGCTGCGGCCGCCTACAAAGAGACTAGCAAAGAGGGCGATGAAGCGGGCGAGGCGCTGTTTGGCGAGACAGAGGACGAGGCAGAGGACAATGCCGGCTCCGACGGGTCCCCGCTCCGCTGGCGTCAACGAGGCCCTGCTCCGCCGAGGCCCCGCGGCGCCAACAACGAGGGAGAGGACACCGCCGGCTTCGCCGAGGCCCCGCCCCGCCAACAACGAGGCAGAGGACATCGCCGGCTCAGCCGAGGCCCCACCCTACCGGCAACGTGGGGGAGGATTTCCACCGCTCCGCTGAGGCGCCGCCCGCCGACAACGAGACAGAGGACATCGTCGGCTCCGCCGAGGCCCCGCCCCGCTGCCAACGAGGCCGCGCCACACAGAAAACGAGGAAGAGTAGAACACGGTAGGTCGCCGCAGCTCGGGTCCAAGTAAGGCCACCGCTGCTACCCTCCGGTTGAAGCCAAGCTATGCGGGTTGACCATTGACGGCCGGTTAGCTTCTTGGCGGCGACGTGGAGTCGGAGAGCTGCGCTGGAGAAGAACGCTGCTTCTACTTAACTGCCGGTGCAGTTGGCTGACTGACACGTGGGCCCAACAGGCCACATGTCAGTTACGCAACTGCACATGCAGTTAAGTCACTGAAGCTTCTGTTCGGCTCAGCGGGACACAGGTGGGTAGCTTTGGTTAATTAATTATACCTCCAGCGCACCCCTTTTTAGTTGAAGAATGTATGAAATGTAATGAAATCTGGCATGTTTATATGAAATCCGACCGTGTATGAATGAATTTATTTCGATTAGTTCGAATTCCTGTATCACTGGCATTGGATGAACATGCAAAATAATACGTACTAGCATTATTCCCAGGGTGATCACCTCGTTTGCAGCAGTTTCACATGTACTCCCTCCGGTCCTTTCTAGTCTGCATACAAGTTTTGTCTATAGTCAAAGTATCTCTACTTTGACCAATCTTATACAAAAAAGTATGCACTTTCACAATGTGCGAAGTAAAAAGGAACAGAAGGAGTACAAAGAGTTTGAGCAGCTTTTTAGCGTTTTTGTACATTGCAATCAAACACACAGGCCTGGCAATTCATAGAGAACATTCAAAACAATCGATGATTATGCATCTTAGCTACTCACATGTCAGAGGCAATATTTACTTCACAACTAAAGAATAAAGAAAAAAATTGATCGACGCTGCTGACAGCAAAGGGCGTCCCATTCGAAAATATCAAACGCATGTCTTGCTAAAATCAATGAGCAAAATTTGACAAGGTTGTCCCATTCCAAAATATCAAATGCCTACGATTGTGGAATGGGCAGGGTTTGCCATCAGTTCGGACATTGACATGGCACCTCGTGCTAAATAAACCAGCGGTTCTTTTTGTGCAGTTCCACCAAAATCAACCAAATTCGCGCGTAGCTTTTATGATTTCGCCCTTATATGTTGCAACACCTTGAACTTATCGGCACCTCCTTTCTTGTGGTGGAAATGAATGATTTGATGTATTCATGAACATTTTGTGCAGTTCCCATTGAAATCAAGCTGAGCACCCCTGTTTGCACAAATACAAAAAAGTGATTAGTATAAAGCAAACTGTACTATGAATTGACAGTTTCAACAGGCACATACATGTTCCATGTAGAGCACACTTTTAGAAAAATGGAACTCACCAGAAAGAATCCTAGAACAACATTGTACTCGCGCATCACAGCAAAAAAAATGGAGATTTGTCAGTCCTTCTGAGCTGAAGTTAGTTTGGTCTTGTGGGGAGTAATGTAACCATCCTTCAACTGCTCCTTGTGAAATATCCTTATCTTACCTCGATGGGATATTACGGTGCACATACAGATTGGAAGTCTTGTCTCCATTTGTGCAGTTCACTAAAATCAAGCAACATTATCATACAAGTAGCACAACATATGAAAGCACACTGCAGAATCATGTGAAAGAAGGCTAGTACTGACCTCTCATGATGCTGAATTCAAACAACTCACAAGAAGAAGATCCGAACCAAATTCGCCTTAACGGATAGGAAGTAAGATCTCCTCTTGTGCAGTTCCACTAAGATCAAGCAATCAAGCAACATTGTCGGTGTGACATTTTGGTTGAACTGCACAAAACACTCTTAAAACAAAAGTGTTTTGTCCAGTGCAACAAAAAGGTCACAATGGCAACGAGGTGAAGTAGATAACCCTGTTTACACAGAGGTGCAAAGGAAACAATTAGTGGTCAATAACGGTGGATGACACAGAAGCCAACGAAAAGAAGCATCTACCTTATCTAAATGGGAAAGAAAGCAAGACAGTAGCATTTCTCAAACGGTGGCATTGATTAATATTAACATAGAGATTATATTAACAATAAAATTCGTTAAACATGTAATTTGCTTTTAACTGTGGCATTGCATCAATTTTCCAGCGGCATTATTAGAGGGTGTTTGTTTACAGGGACATTTTGGTGTAGGGACTAAAAAAAACTCCGTGTCAGTCCCATCGAAACCAAACAGGAGGGACTTTTAGGGACTAAAAGTGGGCATTTGGGACTAAAGAAAGAAGACCTCGAGGGAGTCTTTTTGGGACTTTTTCCAACAGTTGCCCCTCCCACGCATCGCACCTTGTCTCTATTAGTTCATTACTAGGGGTAACATGGTCTTTTAGCATGTCATTTAATAACCTCTAGTCCATGTTTAGTCCCTGGAACCAAGCAGGTAGGGACTAGGGAATTTTTAACCAAACAGGGACTTAGATTAACAACAGCTAATGAGTTCCCAGTCAAAAAAACAGCTAATGAGTTGCACGGGACAGTGGACGCACCAGCACCATGTGCATCTACCGATGTACTGTGGTCATGCACAGTCTGTTGCAACAAAGAACAAACAACCAAGGAGCTTATTTGTGTTGGTCCCAGTTTTGTTATCTTTAGACACCTTTCCCTATGTGAGCGCAGCAAATCTAGTCCTGCTCAAACTCTACAGCCTTGTCCCTTCCTTTCCTTTTTGAACCAGTACTTTCGCCCCTTCCTTTCCTCTTTGAACCACGTCCTAGATTTATGCGATACAACTTTCCCCACTACTTTCCCCCATTCCTTTCCTCTTTGAACCACGTCCAAGATTCATGCTATACAACTTTCCCCCTTCATTTCCTCTTTGACCACGTCCTAGATTCATGCTATATACAACTTTTCCCACTACATTCCCCCACTCCTTTCCTCTTTGAACCACGTCCTAGATTCATGGTATACATGCAGCTAGAGCAATGCATGTGGAGTAAGTAAATTATACATTAAGGTACTTGGGCCGTGTTCGGTGGGCGACGGGACGCCGGCGAAGAAGAAGGGGTCGGAGGCCCTCCCGCGCCGCCGCTGGGTGGAAATTGAATAGCTGCGCCGGTAGTCCCTCGCCGACGGCGACAGCGTTAAGCGTCCTTCCCTTCCAGGCGGATGGATCCTGCCGGCTCTTTGAGCAGCAGTGAGGGGAGAGAGAGGCCAAAGAAGTCTTGTTTAGATCTGGAGAGGGCGAGAGAGTGTGAAGAGAGCAACTACAAGCGCTGAGGCTCCAGCGGGAGAGGGCGAGAGAGTGTGAAGAGAGAAACTACAAGCGCTGAGGCTCTAGCGTGTATATATATACTGGAGAGAGAGTGTGAAGCGTGCAAACCCTAGAAAACATTTTGACCAGTCAAAGAATCCTCCTGGCACAAATTATGCTCAAGTGTAGTTATCGAACCCGAGACCTCAAGTTTGATGAGCGAACAGGCTAACCAGCAACACAACCCACCCGTTATGTTCAACGAGAGGGAAATAACCTTTTATACATTCCTGCACTCGTGTGACAAGCATGCCGTGTTTTTTTGTGTGTGTGTGTGGGAGTCATTGGGATTTCAATCATAATCGTGTCATGTGGCTTTGGTGGTAAGACTATCCATAGTGGTGCAGAAATAATGCAGCCTTAGTCACCTTACCTCTGTCCACGTAGTACGTAGGGTCCCACCAGTCAGAGGGTGAAGCAAACAAATTAATAAGAAAAATTAAAAGCACCAGCGGTGTATCTTACCTCACACATCTCGCTACTGCTCGGGAACACTGTCCAATTGATCCCTCTGTTCGCTCACGTACTATTTTAGGTGAATCCTTATTATAACATGCACACAAATTTTGGGCACTTGTATTCGACTTAAGTCAGTGTGCCACCGTATCTCGTATACTTACTACTCCCTCCGTCTAGGTGTAATAAGTCACGTTAGAAGGTGCAACGGGACCAAGGTGTGTGCGTGTGTGTGTGTGTGTGTGTGTGTGTGTGTGTTTAACAGCATGTGTGTGTTAGAGAGAGTGACAGATCGACCTACTCCTACAGAGAGATGTTGTGTAGTGTATGATTTTAGCCGCGAGAGTCGGTGCATCCTCTCGTTTCCTGGCGTGTCCGGTAGGGACATGCGGACAGCTGCCACGCCCGCTCCTGACCAGCCTGGCCCACCCAAAGCCCCTCCATCGCCCGCGCACGCTTCCCGCCCGAAACGGTCAGCGCCGCTCCAAAGAATCGGTGCCGCATTCATGCCCGGGCAGAGCGGACGCGACCTCTAACTGGCGCAAGAGTGATGGTTGCTTCGTCCGTCCAACTTACTGCTGGGTCTATGTGATTTGACGGCTCATTGGTCTTTATTACTGAGGTGGTAGGACTGCTGGATGTCCCACGCTTTCGACGAAAGGAGGTACTACTACTAGATTACAATTTTCTCCATTCTTACAGCGGAGGCGTGCAAGAGCAGTGAAAACACGCAGGCTCAATGATTACATGGCCCACCTCACACTATCACCGTGCGACACCTAACTCTTTACATAGTACTCCCTCCGTTCCTAAATATTACTAGATGAGTCCCCGTGCGTTGCCGCGGAACAGCGGTATATCTCTCTGCGCAAAATTATCGATTTCATAGAACTAAAAAAACTCTATAACCGCATGACAAATGTGGTAGCCAAACTAAATAAACTCCCATCATCATTTAGATCATCCCACGTAAGGAAAAAAGATCAGCCAACTCCTACTGCATAATGGGATTATATTTTTCTTTTTGACATGTTAATGGGACTTAAAAGCTCACTTACATGCATGCTACCGGTGCATGCTTGCATGCAGACATGTTGATGTGATTTAAAACCCACTCACATGCATGTGCCACGGTATTTCTGCATGCTTGCATGTGGCTTAGTGCGGAGCCTCTCAACGTCTAGATCAGACGGCTATTATGGACTGATTTACTTCATCTAACGGCTACATCAATTTTGATGATGTGGCTCAAGGAGAGGATAGAGAATTCCTAGTAGTGGGGGCTAGCTATTACTAGTAGATAAGTCTTTGTAGAGATTCCACTACATACGGAACAAAATGAATGAATCTACACTTAAAATGCATCTATATACATCCGCATGTGGTTCATGGTGAAATCTCTACAAAGACTTATATTTAGGAACGGAGGAAGTACTAGTATAGTACGTACTGTAATTTATCAGCGAGATAAATTTGTACAATGCTATGAAGCTTCCAGCTTCTGTTACATGTATCTTGCGTCCAAGGTTGCCCGTTGCAACATTTCATCAAATACAAAGGAGACTAACATGCATGCTATTGCATCTCAATGATTGACAGATCATAGCAAATATGTACTCCCTCCGTTCCAAAATAAGTGTCTCAACTTTGTGCAAACTTTAGTACAAAGTTGTACTACTACTAAAGTTGACACTTATTTTGGAACAGAGGCAGCTAAAGAAAAAAACGATCCATGCAGTCCCTAGCCCTTGAACCGTGAACCCTGACCAGGCTTCAATTTGCTGGCAACGTTCGAGCTTCCTAATAAATGAAGTTTGCAACCTTTTGACCATCGGATCATTTTGTGCAGTTTCACCAAAATCGAGATGAGCATCCCTGTGGCAAAGAAATTGAAGAAGCGTGATTAGAATAAGATTACTGGGACTAGTTGATGAGACATAAACTCATCACAAATACAGTACGTAGAAGCCAGTAGAGGTATGTGCGGGGCAAAGAAGTAGAGAAATATCCACAGGGAGTGATGTGGGCAGCTGGAGCAGTGGTGCAAGCCGGCTGTAAAGGGAGTTGTACCTGAGGGACGTAGCACAACCTTGAGGAGGGCGGCGGGAGGCGGCAACTGCCCACGTCGCGGCAGTGAGCAAGGGACGAAGGCAACCTCACCTGCTTTGTGAGAGAGAACGGCGGGGACCCCCGATCGGGACGTGCCGACAGTGGGTTTTCGCCGTCGGCGACGGCCACCGCATCTACACTAAGCATCCACCCCTTCCCCAAGCGGACGTGATCCGCCGGGATGTTAGAGATGTGGCCACAGTCGTTTTGTGCGAGAGAGTGTGAAGAGAGCAACCCCAGCAAGCAACCGTGTAGGCTGGCCCGTCCTGACTATGTATATAGTGGAGCGGTTTCCTTTTCTCTCCATATGAACCTATCATATTGCGTACGTGCCACTGAAGAAAAAAACTTTATTTATAAATGACGCGGCACCTACTACTCGTTCTCCTATAACCTTGCGCTTGGCATCTCCAAAATATTAACCTTGCGATTGGCTCTTCGCCTCTTCGGGAAGTCGAGCAATAATGGTAGTGCAGTATATATCGTTCTGGCTATATGAGACCGAATGAATTGCTGCACGTCCACCACGTGGGCGAGGGTCGAGGGGCGAGGGAGAGTGCTACATACGGAGCAAAATGAGTGAATCTACACTCTAAAATACGTCTATATACATCAGTGTTTGGAGTATGTACTAGTAGTTCATATTGAAATCTACTAAAGGACATATATATTCCAAACAATATGATATAATCTCTATAACCAAGGTAGTAGGGACGAGGAGTAAACGGAGGGAGTAGTAAATTTTTCTCCTCGTCCTGCGAGCCACCGCGCGCATGGGCGAGGGAGCGGGCGTAAGGCGGAGCAAGCTTCACCTCATCCTGCGAGCCACCGCGCCCGTGGGCGGGGGAGACGGCGTACTAAGCAAGCTTCTCCTCGTTCTGCGAGTTGACGGGACACATCAAAAGTACTCCAGTGTATAGAGCCTTGCCTCTAAGGTAGGCCCCACATGGTTTGCCTCTTTTTTAACATAACACGTCAAGTCGCAATTTGTTTGTTCACCCGTGGTAGACGATCCTCCCTCCACCAAGTGGACAACCAGTACACGTGCCAAATTACCACGTGGGCTGCCTTTTTCGTACAGAAATGAGCTCCACCGTGTACCGCGCGGGTGTGGTTGGGAAAGAGACGGGAGTACGTGCGCCGTGCATGCACCTCTTCTCTTCGTGCACGTCCCCCACCTACGTGGGTGTGTGTGAGAGATACAAACCGCGTTCGTGAGTGTTTTTTGTTTTGGGGTGGGGGTGGGGTGGGGGTTGATTTCGTGAATTATTTGTGGGAATATGTGTCGATGACATCTCAAACAAAATTTTGCATGCAATGTGTGTGAAATGGAGGCCTATCCATATCATACATAGAGGGTCGGGCAATCCATGAGAAGAGAGGGAGGGGTCATAGCTATCGATAGAGTCGAAGAGAGGATCAAGTGGGTGGGTGCGAGATCGATGAAGAGAGCCATCGAAATTGTGTGTGTGTGTGTGCAAGTCAAAGATATAGGGCGACTGGCCTACCGGAACGTTAGAGGGCACATGTCAAGTTTGTGTGTGGCAGGGAGACATGACTAGAGCGCTCGATGTATCGGTGTGTGTGGGGGGAGGGGGTGGGGGGAGGGGTAGGCAGAGGCCTAACTATAGAGGTAGAACGACTCGTATATGTGTTGAGAAGGAGAGACCCAGCTATGTCTTGAGGGAGATCGGTCGACATCCATACATAACTGAAGGACGGGAAATATGATGGGACAGAGAGAGAGAGGAGAGAGAGAGGGAGGGAGAGGGAGGGAGAGGGGTAGAGTGCTGGATGGGTGATGGAGTTGCTTCTCGAAGATGGTGGGAGAGGCCTACTAGACAAACTGAGGGTGGAACTGCAATGTTATCAATAAGAGTGGGGATGTGTTTCTGTGTGTGCCTGTGCGTGATAGATCTGTCGGGACGCATCCATGGATGATGAAGGGGAACCATGTGTTTGGTAAGCAAACCTAACTAGATCGGTAGATCAATTGTTGTTTGTTGGAGGAAGGGAGAGACACAACTAATGAGGTAGATCGATTGACGTGTGGGTAAAAACGAGTTATAAGGACCTAGCTAGCTATATGTATAGCGAGAGATCGGTCGGTGTACGTCCATTTGTTAGAGGCAAATAAGGCCCAGCGAGACGGATAGACAGAGAGAATGGAGCTAGGAGGTGGTGCGAGAGCCCCAACTACTAGCTAGATAGGGGGAGGAGTGTGCGGTTGTGAGATCGATGAAAAGAGGGGCGAGAGTTTACACGTGTGTCTGACCGTGTGAGAGACACGAGGCAAGGACACATAAAGGAGGAGATTGAAGGTGTGTGTGTATGTTGTAGGCAGGCATCGCTGGAGAGGTTTATCGATCGGTGTGTGTCGGAAAGGAGTTGTGGAGACTCTGGGAGAACGACCTAAAGAAAAAAAAATGAATGTGCCCGGTGGATAGAATGCCGAGGGAGGGGGAGGGCGAGGAGGGCGTGTGCAAACGAGAGAAAGTTAGTGGTAGCAAAGATCATAATTTGATATGAAAGCGGATTCATATATTTGAATAGGAGATTATAGTGTTTTAAACATTGCATGCATGAATATAGCGGTGATACACGTGTTGTGCACATGTTATACCATAATGTGATAATGCATGGCATTTGCAACTCACAGCTAAATGCCAAACAATCTAAACCATACTATACATCAAACAATCTCACATTTTATTTGAATTTGTGATAATGTGTGGCGTTTGCAGCTTACAACTAAATATCGAACAATCTAAACAATACTATATATCGAACATTCTCACATTTTATTTGAATTTGTGGTAATGTGTGGTGTTTGCAACTCACATCTAAATACTTGTAGGCGTAGGGGGCGGGGCACCATACATAATGTGATAAACACATTATACATATGAGACATGGTTTAGATTATGAAGATCTAGCTAGAGCTAGAAATGTAATGTGATTTGAAATCAAAATAAAGTGGATTCAAAAAATCTAGTTCGAGTTCATATAGTACACATAGTTCATATGTAACTCGAGACTAATCATGTGGTGTGCTGTGAAGATAATACACAAACGATGGTTTAACTTGACAATAATGATGATTGTAGATCTTATTAAAACAGAGAAACGAATTCAAATGCTTTGACTTCACAACAATCATTACTGTAGATCTTATTCAAATAGAGAAACAAATTCAAATTTAGTTCATATTGAAGCGGTAGTATATACGTTTGGAATGCACTAAAACGTTCATTTGAGTAGTAGGTTGCATGCATTATACACGTAGCGAAATATTTTAATTGAACATAACATGAATTCAAAGTTTTGAATGACATTTGTAGTGCGCATTGATTTGGTACAGTACACGTTAGGCTTGTCCGCAAATTTCAACCCGCGCCTTGTTAGCCCGAAATATTTAAGATGTATCTTTGTCTTGTTGTGCTCCGACAACTCCCTCCATCTCAACCCGCGCTTGCTATTCCAAAATTACAACGCGCGCGAAAACTCCCACCTCCTGTGAAATCCCGACACGCGAAATGCCCGTGCTACCCCTGAACCGAAAGAACCGCCTCAAATCGGTGGGGGTACTTTCGTAACTTACCCCACATTTCGGACAAGCGCGTCTCTAAGCCATGGTTCCCCACTGCCATCCCATCCGCCCACCCATTCATACACCGAGGCCGCGAAAACCCACGACGAAACCCCACACCCTGCTCCGTCCGCCACCCAGCCGGAGCCTCTTCCCCGACGACGCGTCCACAGCAACACCTCGACAGCCCTCATCCACCGTACCGGATGAGGATCTGTCGTTGATCTCATTGTCCCGCCGGTTCAGCCACCCCGTCCTCCACCTCCAAGGAGCTGCCCCGACGTTCCCCTCGTCTTTCGCGCCACCTCCATTCCCACACTGCCGTCTTCACCTGCACCACCGGAAGAGCATCATCATCACCGTTTCCTCGGATGAAGCTGCGGCCTAATCGGCGCCACCAAAGAGGTTGTACACTAATCGCCGCATTTTCTTCTTGATTCGATCTCACAGTGCTGCCGGCGCTCGGTCCCGAGCCGACACGGCGCGGCTCCATCCACGGCGGCATCGCCGGCCACTTCCCCCAAGGCGTCGCTCCCTCGGCGGCGACGTCCACATCAGTAGGAGCTGCTGCTTCTTTAGCTCTCGCTCGCGCTGCTGCTCTGCTCTTGCTCTCGGTCCCCTGCCTGGTCTGCTCTTGCTATTGCTCTTGCTATTGCTCTTGCTCGCGCTGCTGCTCTCGCTCTTGCTCTTGCTTGCGATGCTGCTCCGATTTAGCTACACTTCAGTCGACTGAATCGACTTTTGGGTCAGTCGATTTTCAGGGGGTGGGGGGGGCTCGCCGGGGTGAAGGAAGAACCAGCCGCAGCGGGGAGGGGGCTCGCCGGAGAGGTACCCCACTATCTATCTTAGGGTTCAGGATGGGGGCGGTGGTCGCCGGCGATGGGGGGGCGTTGGCGGGGCGGTGGCGTGGGGATCGCCGGAGAAAAAGCTCGGCACGGGGGGGCCTAGAGGGATGGCCGGGGCGGCGGCGGACCGGCGGTGGGGAGTGTTTTCGGGGCGGGCGGGGCGGCGCACCGCCGGCCGCGGGCGGCGGGGGGCTGCTGTTTGGCCGGTGGTGGCTGGCGGCTCAGGGGGGTGGAGGTTGAAGATGAACCGCAGGCCCTTGATTTCGTATCCAACGGCTGCAAAATCGACTGACCAGAGATGAAAAAGTCAGTCGACCGACGTGTAGCCTCACCTTGCTAGTGCGTTCAGTTTCGACAGCAAAATTCAGTTTCGACAGCAAAATTCAGTTTCGACAGTTAAGTTCAGTTTCGACAGTTAAGTTCAGTTTCGACAGTTAAGTTCAGAGATGAGCGGCTGATGTATTTTACATCTAGCACTTTGTGGTTATGTATTTTACGTCATGTATTGGAGATGCTATTAGAATTCCACTCAGGTTAACGTTGTTCGTTGTCTCTCTTGTCCTGCTTCAGCCTCGGCGTCGTACAACTCACCGGAGCTGCTCCAACGACGAAACCCTCCATCACAGCGGAGCAGTACCTCGGGCTCCATCTCCAGACGCCTAAGATCTTCTTCCCCTCCTCCGACAGCAAAGTCAGCCGGAGCATCCTCACCGGCCAACCCAATCACGCTGAGATCGACATGGCTTCGCCAAAGAGGTTGTACACTTGTTGCATCTCTTTTTTACTCTACATGTTATATATATTGTCCACTGAGCACACGGATTTGTTCCTTTAGTGTCTCCTTGAAAGAAAAAACGTAGGAATTTTAATTTTCACTTGTCCTCCTTTTCAAATTCCTATTCATGAAGCACAAGACTAAGAGATAGTAGCATAATAGCATTATAACCGTACATTTTCTTGTGGTTTGACTTAATCTCACCATGCTTCTTTGCATCCTGTGATCTTCCAATTGTTGTGAATCAAACACCCAGATTGGCAGAAATCCTGTGTTTTTAAATTCTCTGTTTTGCACGTGCATTCCTATCCTATTCCTGTCTATTTCCTATCCCTGCATTGTTGGAATCCTCCAATTCAAACGAGCCCTTACAGAATTACTTCTCTTACAGATAGTTGTCAAAGAAAACCTTGCGTGGTTTGTCCCGCTCCTGCTGCGCCGTCGTCCACCCCAGCTCAGCTGCTCCAACGACAGAAGGGTCCAGCACAGCAGGGATCCGGCCTCCAGACTGTCTTTCGCCGCCTCAGATCTTCTTCCCCGCCGCTGGCAGCCATGAAAACTGCATTACCATCATCAACCGAGCAGATGACCTCGAGGACTACACGGGTCCGCAAGAGAGGTCGCACTCTTTCGTGTCTGCTTACGTTATGCATCGCTTAATATTACATGCTACTTTATCGTCCTGTTCACCGATTAGACTCTGAGTCAGCTCCAAACTAATGGTCAAACTTGAGTTTTTAAATGGTTGTGGGGTACATATCGGGGCCGCTATCAATAGTATCTATCTACTATCTGGTTAATCTCCGGTGTCTACTATGAGTTTCATGTTGGGTGGGAAACAAACAGTAAAGAAGCCATTATCTGTATTTTTTAACTGAAGCCATTATCTGCCTGCTATTATTGGTTTTGGGTCTATCCACAGGTTGCTACCATCACTCTGGATTTCTGCATGCACTCCTTACATAATCTCACTATGTTTTATTCCTATGCATGACAGTTATTGTAAACAATGGAACTGAACATGTAGAGCAAAAGAGACGAGCCTTGCGTGGCAATAAAATTTCATGCAGACGTCGCTCCATGGTAGGCGCAAAGGCAGCCCCCCCTCCACGCATTTCGGATTGTAATCGAGAGGAAGATATCTGTTCTGAGGGGGATTCAGAAGGAGAAGACAACTCCTATTTACCCCCTGAGGTCTTCGCTCTAACTTGGCATGCTGATGTTGGTTATATCATGCATATGGTGTCTTGCATTGCTTACTTTATACATCAAATATGTCATCTGCTTAGTTTAGACATCCTTTGTGCGAATGCCATCTGTTTAGTTTATTCATCGTTTATGTGAATTATGCAACGCCATCTTGTTTAGCCAGGCATCATATATGTGAATTTTGCAATGCCATCCTGCTTAGCCAGTCATCTTATATGTAAATTATATCAGGCCATCCTTTTTTTCGTTACATATTACATTTGTCAACAATGTTAGTACATTCAACTGCTCTTCGTGTGCATCAGCCATTTGACACGGTGATGGCAAATTCTGGAGTGAAAACAAGGTCTTCAGAGCAGACTATGCTATCTGACGAAGCGCATATCTCGCTGGTTACGGATAGCTCCTCAGAGGAGGATTCAGACAGATGACCAGTCCTATTCCCCCCCCCCGAGGTGTATGCTCTAACTTGGCAGGGTTATGTTGCTCATATCGTGCGTATGGTGTCTCGCATTGCTATGTCATTTGATTAGTTTAGACATGCTTTGTGTGAATGCCACCTGTTCAGTGTCTAATTACCATATATGTGAATTATGCATTGCCATCTTGTTGCAAGACATTATATATGTGAATTATACAATGCTATCTTGTTGCAAAGGCATTATATATGTGAATTATGCAATGCCATGCTGTTTAGCCAATCATCATGTATGTGAATTATATCATGCTATCATTTTTTTGTATTACGTGTTCCATTTGTCGACAACGTTTGTATATTCAACTACTCTTCCTGTGCATCAGCCATTTGAAGCGGTGATGGAAGTATCTGGAGTGAAAACAAGGTATTCAGAGCAGACAATGCTACCTGCTGAAGCAGACATCTTGCTGGTTACAGAGAGCTCCTCAGAGGAGGATTCAGAGACTGATGACCAGTCCTATTTCCCCCCTGAGGTCTATGCTCAAACTTGGCAGGGTTATATTACCCATGTCATGCATGTTGTCTTGCATTGCTTAGTTTTTACATCATATATGGATTGCCATCTGCTTACTTGCTTACTATATAAATCATATATTTGAATTATATCATGCCATCATGTTTACATAGTACATACACATCATCTATCTGAATTATGGCATGGCAACCCATTTAATAAAGACATCATATAGTTATATCATCTCATCCTGTTTAGTGTTTACAGTCATCATATTTTGAATTATGGCATTCTATCCGTGAATGTATGTGAATTATGGCATGCCAACCTATTTAATAAACACATTATATAGTTATGTCATGTCATCCTGTTTACATAGTCTCATATTTTGAACTATGTCTTTCCATCTTTTTTAGTTAGCCATCATAATGTGAAATTGTGTCATGCTATCCTGTTTAGTTAGCCATCATATATGTGAAATTGTGTCATGCTATCCTGTTTGGTTAGACAACATAAATATGAATTATTTCATGCCCTCTTTTATTCCCCACTATCCATTGCACCTGTCTATCATACAATGTCTATACTTTCAATTACTTTTCTTGTTTATCAGCCATTTGAATTGGAGAGCGTGATGGCAGTATCTAAGGGAGTAACAACACGGTCTTCAGAAAAGATAGTGCTACCAGTTGATGCAGATAGAACCACGGTTGTACTTGCCCAAGGACCAGATCCACCACACATAACCCAGACTCTCGCAGATTGTACCCCTACCCAGTTGGACAGAGAACCAGCTACACCCCTTCTAACCCCAACCCCGGCAGATAGTAACCCAGTTCCAGTTGACACAGCACCGTCTCCACCACAGAGCACCCAAACACGAGCAGTTAGTAAGGGAACTGCAGTGCCCAAAGCACGAGGACCACCACTCTGAATCCCAACTCAACGCTTAAAGGAGAAGAAGATTTGTTCTCAGGTCAGGTTCTGTAGCTATGGTTCATACTCCTTTGCTCTTGCATTACTGTATTTACTCATACCAACTATTTTCAATTTGAAGGATGGAATTGAAACTCCAATGGCGCAACAGGTATGTTTTAAACCTGTTTCTTTAACTGGTTTGCTGTTGTAACCTGCTCTATGTTGATTTCAGTTTCAATTGAATAAACAGTTATGTTCTCATGTCATGCACATTACAAGTGTTGTTATTGCTCTATAGTTACCCACACTTATATTCTGTCTATTCTGCTTTGTCTTGAACAAATATTATTTGAACTGTGTCTCTATCTTGATTTGGCAACAAAAACTAGAATGATATAGACCATAAAGTGACCATGGTACATAGATATATGTTTGTTTCATGCTGTTATCCTGTCCACTTTACTACTGAACTCATTTACCAAAATGAGTTTCATATACAACATGGTAAACATGTGATGTGTCTGCTTGTTTCTCTTTTAGAATGCGGACAAAATATTGGAGAACAGTACCGCGTTATCCAATGGTAAAGGAAGTAATGCAGATAAGGTTCAAGATAGTGAGACATCCCTGTTGGTCTCCAAGAAAGCTGATAAAAACTATCTTGACGACAGTGAGGGAACCCAAAAGTCCTGTCTTGATGTAGTGTTCGAGTTACTGGCCACTACTGCTGGCACAAGCTCTTCGAACTCGCTGCCTGAATCAGTTCGTCTTCTTGAGTCTCAACTTCAAGTTGAAAGACATCGATCAGATGTGCTGCGACAGGAAGCTGAAGGACTGAGGAAGTCCCTGCAGAATTCAGATGCATATTTTCTGGTGCAACAGCAAGCGCTGGAGGATTTAAGCGCCAAACAAGAGAAAGTTAATAAGCTTGCTAAGCATCTTGCCAGCATTATGGGTACCCAGGATATTGTTTCTTGAGATCTTCTGAAGTGGTTTCAGTTCTGGATTTGTTTTGCTGCGGCGTTTATTTGCGCTGGTCGCCAACTTTGACAACCAGTGTATATGATATGCTGCTTTGTTCCCTATATTTGCACTGGTGGCGAACTTTGATGCCCAGTGGATGTAATATGTGTAATAGCCGTGATAGCCTAGCGTTAGTTGCTTGCTTATTTATTTCCTTGTTGTCTTGTTTATTTGTTTGCTTGTAGTCATTGCAGTTCTTTTTCCGCGGTTAGCTAGTGGCTGCAATAACCTATTTTTTAAAACTAGGCCACAATAACCATGGGCTAATATTTACTGTAGTGACACTGGGCCTCCTACTGGCCGTAGAAACAGTGGGCCTTCTACGGGCCGTAGAAACAATGGGCCTTCTACGGGCCGTAGAAACAATGGGCCTTCTGCGGGCCGTATCATCAATGGGCCTTATACGGGCCGTATGATCGATTGGCCAAACATGGGCCAAACAGACCGCATTATGGCCGTAAACGGGCTAGAGTTGGAATCGTCCGTTCATGGGCCGACCATAACGGGCCATCGTTAATAGGCCGTATTTGATGACGCTATGAAAACGGCCCAACGTATTAACGGACCACAAACGGGCCGACTGTAACCACGGGCTGAATTTGGCCCACAAGCAGAAAATGACAGTAACGGGCCGTAAGTAAACGAATGCTGGAAATGAGCCCAAGAATAAATGGGCTCTGAGAAGGCCGAAAGATAACATGGGCTGGAAACGGCCCAATGGAATAATGGGCCCTTAATGGGTATAAAGTGATACACTGTTCATTACGGGCCAGTTTCACCACGGGCCGTTAATGGGTGTAAAGTGATACACTGTTCATTACGGGCCAGTTTCACCACGGGCCGTTAATAGGCCAAGAGTTACATAGGGCCTCATATGGGCCGAAAGACGTCATGGGCCATACATGCGCCAGAAGTGAAAACGGGCTGGAATCATATTGGATGGCCCAGATGACGCTACTGGGCCTAATTCGGATAGGGCGTAACGGGCCTTAGGTTAGCGGGTTGTAAATGGGCTATATGCGAACAGGCCGTTAACAGGCTTTCCATGGGCCGGCCCGCCACCTTTGACCAAGTCAAACAGGCCGGCCTTTTCACAGGAATGGGCCTCTGTTGGGCCGTGCCACGTGTCGACGTATCATAGGCGCCTTCCGTCCAATGAGTGGATGACATCTGTCCCAACGATGAGCCGACACGTGTTTCCTCCAGCCAATGATGATTTTACACGTGGAAAATCCCCATTGGTCGGGGCTGTTAACGGGTTATCGGATCCAAAACCCGACCCGGTAGCTTAACGGCGTTCCGTTACGGTGGATGCCACGTGTCCGTCACCCTTGACGAAAGCACTTCTGTGACATGCGATCTATCGTCATGGAAGTGGACACTTCCATGATGATAATTTTGGCAATGTCATGGAACACTTCTACGACAGCACAGGTATGACTATCTTGATTCTGTCATAAATTTGTCATGGATGTACATGCATGACAGAAAACGCGGCCTACTGTGACAAACACGTATCATCACGGAAGTGTATTTTTTTGTAGTGATCTAAGTGGGAGTTCTTAAGTAATATGATTAATTGAACTTAAATTTATCATGAACTTAGTACCTGATAGTATTTTGCTTGTCTATGTTGTCGTAGATAGATGGCCCGTGCTGTTGTTCCATTGAATTTTAATGCGTACCTTGAGAAAGCAAAGTTGAAAGATGATGGTAGCAATTACACGGACTGGGTCCGTAACTTGAGGATTATCCTCATTGCTGCACAGAAGAATTATGTCCTGGAAGCACCGCTAGGTGTACCACCCGCGCCGGCAACTGCAGACATTGTGAATGCCTGGCAGTCGCGTGTTGATGACTACTCGATAGTTCAGTGTGCCATGCTTTATGGCTTAGAACCGGTACTTCAACGACGTTTTGAACGTCATGGAGCATATGAGATGTTCCAGGAGTTGAAGTTAATATTTCAAGCAAATGCCCGGATTGAGAGATATGAAGTCTCCAATAAGTTCTACGGCTGCAAGATGGAGGAGAATAGTTCTGTCAGTGAACATATACTCAGAATGTCTGGGTACTGCAATCACTTGATTCAACTGGGAGTTAATCTTCCGGATGATAGTGTCATTGACAGAATTCTTCAATCACTGCCACCAAGCTACAAGAGCTTCGTGATGAACTATAATATGCAAGGGATGGATAAGACAATTCCTGAGCTCTTCGCGATGCTAAAAGCTGCGGAGGTAGAAATCAAGAAGGAGCATCAAGTGTTGATGGTCAGCAAGACCACCAGTTTCAAGAAAAAAGGTAAAGGGAAGAAGGGGAACTTCAAGAAGAACGGCAAGCAAGTTGCTGCTCAAGTGAAGAAACCCAAGTCTGGACCTAAGCCTGAGTGCTTCTACTGCAAAGGGACTGGTCACTGGAAGCGGAACTGCCCCATGTATTTGGCGGATAAGAAGGATGGCAAGGTGAACAAAGGTATATGTGATATACATGTTATTGATGTGTACCTTACTAAAGCTCGCAGTAGCACCTGGGTATTTGATACTGGTTCTGTTGCTAATATTTGCAACTCGAAACAGGGACTACGGATTGAGCGAAGATTGGCTAAGGACGAGGTGACGATGCGCGTGGGAAATGGTTCCAAAGTCGATATGATCGCCGTCGGCACGCTACCTCTACATCTACCTTCGGGATTAATTTTAGACCTGAATAATTGTTATTTGGTGCCAGTGTTAAGCATGAACATTATATCTGGATCTTGTTTGATGCGAGACGGTTATTCATTTAAATCTGAGAATAATAGTTGTTCTATTTATATGAGTAATATATTTTATGGTCATGCACCCTTGAAGAGTTGTCTATTTGTGTTGAATCTCGATAGTAGTAACACACATATTCATAATGTTGAAGCCAAAAGATGCAGAGTTGATAATGATAGTGCAACTTATTTGTGGCACCGCCGTTTGGTTCATATTGGTGTAAAGCGCATGAAAAAACTCCATACTGATGGACTTCTAGAATCACTTGATTAGGAATCACTTGGTACTTGCGAACCATGCCTCATGGGCAAGATGACTAAAACGACGTTCTCCGGAACAATGGAGCGAGCAACAGATTTGTTGGAAATCATACATACTGATGTATGTGGTCCAATGAATATTGAGGCTCGCGGCGGGTATCGTTATTTGCTCACCTTCAAAGATGATTTGAGCATATATGGGTATATCTACTTAATGAAACATAAGTCTAAAACATTTGAAAAGTTCAAAGGATTTCAGAGTGAAGTGGAAAATCATCGTAACAAGAAAATAAAGTTTTTACGATCTGATCGTGGAGGAGAATATTTGAGTTACGACTTTGGTCTACATTTCAAACAATGTGGAATAGTTTCGCAACTCACGCCACCCGGAACACCACAGCGTAATGGTGTGTCCGAACGTCGTAATTGTACTTTACTAGATATGGTGCGATCTATGATGTCTCTTACTGATTTACCGCTATCATTTTGGGGTTATACTTTAGAGACGGCTGCATTCACATTAAATAGGGCACCATCAAAATCCATTGAGACGACGCTTTATGAACTATGGTTTGGCAAGAAGCCAAAGTTGTCATTTCTTAAAGTTTGGGGTTGCGATGCTTATGTGAAAAAGCTTCAACCTGATAAGCTCGAACCCAAATCGGAGAAATGTGTCTTCATAGGATACCCAAAGGAAACTGTTGGGTACACCTTCTATCACAGATCCGAAGGCAAGACATTCGTTGCTAAGAATGGATCCTTTCTAGAGAAAGGAGTTTCTCTCGAAAGAAGTGAGTGGGGGGAAAGTAGAACTTGATGAGGTAACTGTACCTGCTCCCTTATTGGAAAGTAGTTCATCACAGAAATCTGTTCCTCTGACTTCTACACCAATTAGTGAGGAAGCTAATGATGATGATCATTTAACTTCAGATCAAGTTACTACCAAACCTCGTAGGTCAACCAGAGTAAGATCCGCACCAGAGTGGTACGGTAATCCTATTCTGGAGGTCATGTTACTTGACCATGATGAACCTACGAACTATGAGGAAGCGATGATGAGCCCAGATTCCGCGAAATGGCTTGAGGCCATGAAATCTGAGATGGGATCCATGTATGAAAACAAAGTGTGGACTTTGGTTGACTTGCCCGATGATCGGCAGGCCATAGAGAATAAATGGATCTTCAAGAAGAAGACTGACGCTGACGGTAATGTTACTGTCTACAAATCTCGACTTATTGCGAAAGGTTTTCGACAAGTTCAAGGGGTTGACTACGATGAGACTTTCTCACCCGTAGCGATGCTTAAGTCTGTCCGAATCATGTTAGCAATTGCTGTATTTTATGATTATGAAATTTGGCAAATGGATGTCAAAACTGCATTCCTGAATGGATTTCTGGAAGAAGTGTTGTATATGATGCAACCAGAAGGTTTTGTCGATCCAAAGGGTGCTAACAAAGTGTGCAAGCTCCAGCGATCCATTTATGGACTGGTGCAAGCCTCTCAGAGTTGGAATAAACGTTTTGATAGTGTGATCAAAGCATATGGTTTTATACAGACTTTTGGAGAAGCCTGTATTTACAAGAAAGTGAGTGGGAGCTCTGTAGCATTTCTAATATTATATGTGGATGACATATTGTTGATTGGAAATGATATGGAATTTCTGGATAGCATAAAAGGATACTTGTGTTGGAAATATGCCCTAGAGGCAATAATAAATGGTTATTATTTTATTTCTTTGTTCATGGTAATTGTCTATTGTTCATGCTATAATTGTGTTATCCGGAAATCGTAATACCTTTGTGAATACATAGACCACAACGTGTCCCTAGTAAGCCTCTAGTTGACTAGCTCGTTGATCAATAGATAGTCATGGTTTCCTGACTATGGACATTGGATGTCGTTGATAACGGGATCACATCATTAGGAGAATGATGTGATGGACAAGACCCAATCCTAAGCATAGCTCAAAGATCGTGTAGTTCGTTTGCTAGAGCTTTTCCAATGTCAAGTATCTTTTCCTTACCCCATGAGATCGTGCAACTCCCGGACACCGTAGGAGTGCTTTGGGTGTGCCAAACGTCACAACGTAACTGGGTGACTATAAAGGTGCACTACGGGTATCTCCGAAAGTGTCTGTTGGGTTGGCACGGATCGAGACTGGGATTTGTCACTCCGTGTGAGAGGTATCTCTGGGCCCACTCGGTAATGCATCATCATAATGAGCTCAATGTGACTAAGGAGTTAGCCACGGGATCATGCATTACGGTACGAGTAAAGAGACTTGCCGGTAACGAGATTGAACAAGGTATTGGGATACCGACGATCGAACCTCGGGCAAGTAACATATCGATTGACAAAGGGAATTGTATACGGGATTGATTGAATCCTCGACATCGTGGTTCATCCGATGAGATCATCGTGGAACATGTGGGAGCCAACATGGGTATCCAGATCCCGCTGTTGGTTATTAACCAGAGAGGCGTCTCGGTCATGTCTGCATGTCTCCCGAACCCGTAGGGTCTACACACTTAAGGTTCGGTGACGCTAGGGTTGTAGAGATATGAGTATCACTACTGGAATAAGCTAATTTGCCATCTGCCAGCTCTTTGCCGTCTGCTAGCTGACGGCAAAGAAGCTCTTTGCCATCAGCTACACATAAACAGACGACAAAGAAAAGGCTGACGGCAAAGAAGCTCTTTGCCATCTGCCAGCTCTTTGCCGTCTGCCAGCGGACGGCAAAGAATCTTTGCCGT
>NC_057811.1:69236997-69444906 GCF_018294505.1 Triticum aestivum
AAGGATGTGTCTTGTTTAGGCTTGACTATGCGGACTTGAACTGTTGTCCCATTTGCAAGTCTTCCAGGTATGTTGTGGTAGACAACGGTATGGGTGAGAAGACACAGACCAAAATCCCCGTTAGTGTTCTTCGGTATATGCCAATCGTACCAAGACTTCAACGTCTTTTCATGGTCGAAGAGACGGCCAGACAGATGACATGGCACAAAACGGGCAAAAGAACCGAACTAGATGCAGATGGGAATCTGATGATTGTACACACATCGGATGGTGTTGCGTGGAAAAAGTTTGATGAATTACATGGTGACAAAGCGGCAGATCCGAGGCATCCTCGAGTCGGCATCAGCACGGATGGGTTCAGTGTGTTTGGTATGACGGCAGCCCAATACAGTTGTTGGCCCGTATTTGTATTTCCACTCAATCTCCCCCCCCCCCCAGACAGATTATGCAAAGAAAGAACATTTTCCTGACGTTGATAATTCCAGGGCCCAACTATCCGGGGAAAAATATGAATGTGTATATGCAACCGCTTAAGGACAAATTGCAAGAAGCCTGGGATAATGGGTTCAAGACATACGATGCCTATAGCAAACGGAACTTCATAATGCGTGTCTGGTACATGTACTCGACACATGACTTGCCGGCGTATGCGCTATTCGTTGGCTGGTGTGTGCATGGAAGGTTCCCGTGCCCCACATGCAAGGGAGCTCTTGAGTTTCGTTGGCTTCAGGCCGGTCGCAAGTTTTCTTGCTTCGACATGCATAGACAGTTCCTGAATCCTCGCCATAAGTTCAGGAAAGACAAGAAGAACTTCATCAGAGGTAGAGTTGACAAAAACTCTGCACCACATGCATTGACAGGCCAACAGACCCTGAATCAGTTAAACGCTCTCGAGCCAGATCCAGAGCGTCCAGGGTACTTCAAGGGGTATAATTCTAAGCACGCCTGGACTCACAAAACATGCTTATGGGATCTGCCTTACTTCAAAGACCTCCTTTGCCCACACAACATCGACGTGATGCACACTGAGAAGAATATCGCCGAGGCACTTTTTGGTACATTGTTCGGCATAGATGGGAAGTCAAAAGATAATACTAAGGCTAGAGTCGATCTGGAGGCGCTATGTGACAGGCCGTTACAAAACATGAAAGAACCGAAAGGAAAGCAGAACTGGACGAAGCCAAAGGCATGGTTCAATCTTGGAAGGCCAGCTATGAGGGAAATTATCTTGTGGGTGAAAATGCAGTTGATGTTCCCCGATGGGTATGCAGCGAATCTACAGAGGGGAGCCAGTCTTGATAAATTGAAGATATTTGGTCTCAAGAGTCATGATTGGCACATATGTATTGAGCGGGTAATGCCGGTGATGTTGCGTGGCTTCATCCCTGAGGATGAATGGCTAGTACTGGCAGAACTCAGCTATTTCTTCCGTGTTCTTTGTGCGAAAGAACTATCGCCTGGCGTGCTAGAACAAATGGAAGAGTTGGCGCCGGAGTTGATCTGCAAGTTAGAGAAGATCTTTCCACCGGGCTTCTTTAATCCAATGCAACATTTGATTTTGCATCTCCCGACCGAGGCAAGATTGGGGGGGCCCGTGCAAAATCGTTGGTGCTACCCAACTGAGAGGATGCAGAAGACACTTCGACAAAAATGTAAAAAATAAACGTAGAATTGAAGCATCGATGGCTGAGGCATTCATCACTGAGGAGGCGGCAAACTTCGTGACAGCACACTACGAAGCCAAAAATCGTCATTTGCATAATCCGAAGCCTCGGTACAATGCTGACGACCCTAAAAAGGGTGGATCCAACCTCAGCCTATTCAAAGGGAATCTCGCACCAGCCAGTGTTTCAAATCCAGTATCTTTGGATAACGAACAATGGCGGACCATTTCGTTGTATATCTTCAACAACCTGATAGAAGTGCGGCCGTACATCGAGTAAGTTCTCGGTACATAGTTTCGCAACTTCTATTTCCTTTGAACTTCTCTTATTCCTGGATATTTCATACAGTCGATACGTCGCCTTATTCTCGTATGGAGCGGTGATCCAAAAGGATTCTGTCGAAGAGTATGAGCTTCTCGCAAAGCAAGGAGGCGGCTATCCCGGTTTCATCTCTTGGTTCAAACAAACGGTAATTTCTATTAGACTTGTAGGCTAATTTGTAGGCGGCTATCCCGGTTTCATTCGCTAATTTGTGCGTAATGCAACAATCCTTTCATATTAAACTTGTAGGCTAATTCAGAGTCTATGGACGCCGAATTGAGACAAGTCGCTAATGGTTTTGACTATAAGGTCCGTTCATTTGACAAATACGACATCAACGGGTATCGCTTTCGTACCTATGGCAAAGAGCTATCTATGGCCGACCGAAAGTCTACAAATTGTTGTGTATCTGCTATCGGCGAAGGAGGTACCGAGTATTATGGGAGAGTTGAAGCAATTTATGAACTTCTATTCTATGGTGAAAACCCACCGAATGTCGTAGTCTTCAAATGTTATTGGTTTCAGCCGAAGGAGACTAGAAGGACTCATGAACATATAGGGCTAGTTGAAATCAACAAGCACCCATTTAGATGTTCCTGGTGTCTATATTACGGCTCAACAGGCGACCCAAGTATTCTATCTACCGTGGGCCTGCCAAACTAATCCAAATCTGAAAGGTTGGGATGTCGTTTATGAAGTGCCGCCACGTGCTAGACTATCTCCCCCAAAGGAAGAGGATTATGAACCTCACATTAACCCAGACACATATGAAGGAGAATTCTTCCAAGAGACACGTCTTTCCAAAAAGCGTTTCAAGAACCGCTATACTTCACCCCAAAACATTGAATTAGACAGCGACAGTGAATCCGACATCACCCCAGAGGAGGAACAAGAAGAGCCGGAACAAGAAGAGGTTACTGCTGCAGATGACCTGTCATTGCTTGACCGATTACATCAAGGTGGCCTTGCACATGTTGATGCCACTGAACCCTATGAGCCCGTCATTGATTATAGTGATGATGATGATTATGCATTTATTGATGATACTGATCGAGATTATTAGTAGTGTCAGGTATTAAATTTTTTAATGTTGTACTTGATGATGATACACTTAAGTGATACACATATTATTATCCATGTCGGTCTTTTTTTTATGTTGTACTAATTTCGTTTACTGTTTCTCATGGCAGGTGTTGAAAGATGGTGGGCGCTGGTCGGGAGCGCGCCAAGGCCCCTTCTTCGTCGGCGCGTGGTCTGAGGTCTTCGATTCCAGACGTACCTCTCCGCCGAGCGTTGCTGGACAGTATGTCCACACCGCCGGGCCCTTCTTCGTCGACCGTGGTGCCCAGCAGGGGACGAGGTAGGAATAGAGGAGGTAGGGCACGTGGTCGCGGGAGAGGAGGTAGGGTGACTGCTAGGGCACCTTCCTCGCCGCCACCCCCAGCTGTTTCACCCGAGCACGTGACTGCTAGGGTGGACTCGTCCGAGGAGGAGGCTACACGGACTCCGGTCCACGAGCCTCCGGTCCACGGGTCTTGGGCCCACGAGCCTCGGGTCGACTGGCCTTCGGCCCACGAGAGTTCGGCCCACGAGACCCCGGAGGAGCACACGTCCGGATGGGGTACCTGGCCGGATCAGCCCGAGGAGCCGAGTGGCCATGCTGATGATGGCGGGGAGCCGACTGATCTTGAGGAGGAGGGTGGCACCGTGTACCAGCGTGGTGCTACACGGCTCCCGTCCGTGCCGGCGACCCGCGAGCAGAGGTGGTTGATCTTCCCTGATGGGGAGAGGTACGTAAGTGCATTTAATATTTTTGTACCTTCTGCATTCACGTTTCTTCAAATAACTAATGTGTTGGCCTTGTCATGCTGCAGGGGTTGGGACCACCATCATAGTGTCCGCCGGCCCAACTCCGTCCTTGGAGTTCTTTGCCGGCAAAACTTCCCGGGGTTTGTCACGTTGCCTGGTGAGGGTCGGCTTCCAGAGCTTGGGTTGAGCTGGGAGCACTACGTGGCTGCCCCGGCCCCGCCGGATGTCATTATCGACGGTGTCTTGTGCGACACGAGGGCAGACATGGTGATCAGGACGTTCTGGGTAATTTCTCCTTTACACATTTCAAAATCTTCAACTAGCTAGTTATTAATTGTACTAATCAATATTGTCTCATTTGATTGCAGACATTCTACAGGTGTGAGGAGGGATACGAGGAGGACAGCGCAAATGTTATCCAGAACGTCTGCAAGCGCCTACTCCAGAACTTACGACACGAGGCTCGGGTGCAGGCTGTTCGAGACTACTACGCCTTGCGTGGTATCAAGAAGACCAAGCCGGCGTGCCGCGATAAGTTCCTGAGTAAGGAGCAGTACATGAAGGTAATTCTTAAGGCCTTCTACTTAAGTTCCTTCATTTAGTAATTCTTAGCCGTAGCGCTCAAGTTTCTATTTGCTAACTTAGGCGCCTCCGAGATGGTGTGCGGATCGGATGGATTGTTGGGAGGTGTTGGTCGATGAGTGGTGCTCACAAGAATGGCTAGCCCTCCACAACCAGGCCAAGGACAAACGTGCCCAAATGGAAGGTGTGCCACACCATCAAGGCAGCTCCAACTTATATCAGTTCGGGCGCAACTGGGTATGTGGTTTGCTTCATGATTCATGCAGTTCATTCATCATGCTAGCTTGAGCCCTTTAATTACTAATTTTCATTGTTTCTCTCTTTCAGGCACGCCACAATAAGGCGGATAAGGTGCCAGAGGTGTACGACCTGTATGCCATGGCCCACACTAGCTCTTTCAAAAAAGTCAAGGCTTTCTCTCACTCTGACCTCGATGATGCAAACAACTTCACCAACATCTCCTCCCACAACAAGCTCGTGAGATATAGAGATGAGGGGAAGGCGAGGAAAGGGGAGGACTTTAACCCGAGCCAGGGTCCCATTGATCCAGAGCTGGTGATGATATCTGGTGGCGGGAGGTCCCATGGCTCCATAGCCACTGGAGATGGACTTATCCGTTGTCCTAGCACTCTCCCGGAGATCAAGGCGCGCCAGTCGAGCTCCGCTCCTGAGATAAGGCCTCGTGAACGGCCAGTGCAACTCACCATCAAGGTTAGTGATACGTACTCAGTTATCTTTCTCCATTACATTGTGTGCGCTTCCATCAATGATTACAAATGGTCATGTGAGTGGTGTTGCAGGCTGCTATACAGACTGAGAGAGATAGAACGGAGAAACTTCTGGCGGAGGCGGCGGAGAGGCAGCGGGAGATGGAGGAGAGGACGAGAAAGATGATGGAGGAGGAGAGGGCATGGAATGACATGCAGGCAAGGGCCATGTACGAGCTCCTTGTGGTAAGTTTCTTCTGCAGATTACTTGCTAGTCTTAACATTTGAGTCTCATTACTAACTAGTATGACTCTGTTCTGAAAACCAAATGTGCAGTCTGTGTGCGAGAAGTCCGGTCAGCCCGCTCCGCCGATGCCAGTGATTGCTCCTGGGAGCACGGTGAGTTTAGTTTGAATGGACATTAGTTGGTAGTCTTAACATTTGAGTGTCGTAATGCTAACGAGACATTGGAAATGATCTTTGTTGCAGCTTAACTCCAGAAACGCATCGCAGGATCCTTCTCCAGGTAGCGGCACTAGCCACCCCGCTCCTACATCTCCCTGATCACGGTAAGTTTCTCTAGTGTTTTGCTTAACAAATGCATAAAGACCTAGACTTAGCTTTATTTCCTCCAATATGCTTACCATAATGACCTAGAGTTAGCTTATTTTCCTCCAAAATGACCCATTTTACCTAGGTTAGCTTATAAATGATGCAGTTCATCCAAGTTAGCTCAAAAATGACCCATTTTACCTAGATTAGCTCCTAAATGATCCATTTTACCTACGTTAGCTTTAAAATGGCCCATTTCACCTACGTTAACTCCAAAATGACCCATCTTACCTAGGTTATCTCATAAACGATCCATTTCAACTAATTTAGCTCATAAACGATCCATTTGACCTAAGTGAGCTAAAAAACAATCCATTTCACCTAAATTAGCTCTTAAATGATCCATTTCACCTAAGTTAGCTGAAAATGATCCATTTCAACTAAATTAGCTCAAAAATGATCCATTTCAACAAAGTTAGCTCAAAACCGATCCATTTCAACTAAGTTAGCTCAAAAACGATCCATTTGACCTAAGTGAGCTAAAAAAGATCCATTTCACCTTAGTTACCTCAAAAACGATCCATTTCACCTTAGTTACCTCAAAAACGATCCATTTCTAACTTTCTTATTTTGCCATTTTGCAGATTTGATTATGTGCTGGATGGAGTGCTTGTTCTACTCTTCTTCTTCTTGTCTTCTCATTCTTGTCTTCTCATTCTAGTCACCTTAGCTATGGAGTGCTACTTTATGTATGGATGGAACTTCTTTATGTATGAAATGATGGATGGAACTTGTTTATGTATGAAATGATGGATGGACCTTGTTTATGTATGAAATGATGTATGAACTTGTTTATGTGATGAATGCCTGTGAAATATATCTATATGTCATATATATTTTCTGTGCAAATTGTGGGATTTAACAAAAAACAGAAAAAACAGACAATATGCAGGCTCTTTGCCGTCTGCCACCGACGGCAAAGAGCTCTTTGCCGTCTGCCGCGGACGGCAAAGAAGCCACGTGGCAGCCAACTGTGCTTCCTGGGAGCTGACCCATTTGGTCAGTTTGCCTACAGTGGCAGACGGCAAAGACTTTGCCGTCCGTGGCAGACGGCAAAGAATCAGTGGCAGACGGCAAAGAACCTGCCATTTAGTGACGTGTAGATGACATCATAAGGCGGACGGCAAAGACCAGAGAAATTTTGCCGTCTGCGGCGGACGGCAAAGGTCTGCCGTTAGCCACTTAACGGACTGACAGCGCAATTATTGCCGTCCGCCTTCTTTGCCGTCCGCCGCAGACGGCAAAGAGCCACTGATTCTTAATTATGTGAACTTAATTATCATGAACTTAGTCTAAAATCTTTACAATATGTCTTGTAGATCAAATGGCCCATGTTGTCCTCAACTTCAACGTGTTCCTAGAGAAAACCAAGCTGAAAGATGATGGCAGCAACTATACGGACTGGGTCCGGAACCTGAGGATCATCCTCATAGCTGCCAAGAAAGATTATGTCCTAGAAGCACCGCTAGGTGAAGCACCAATCCCAGAGAACCAAGACGTTATGAACGCTTGGCAATCACGTGCTGATGATTACTCCCTCGTTCAGTGCGGCATGCTTTACAACTTAGAACCGGGGCTCCAAAAGCGTTTTGAGAAGCATGGAGCATATGAGATGTTCGAAGAGCTGAAAATGGTTTTCCAAGCTCATGCCCGGGTCGAGAGATATGAAGTCTCCGACAAGTTCTTCAGCTGTAAAATGGAGGAAAATAGTTCTGTTAGTGAGCACATACTCAGAATGTCTGGGTTACATAACCGCTTGTCTCAGCTGGGAGTTAATCTCCCGGATGACGCGGTCATTGACAGAATCCTCCAGTCGCTTCCACCAAGCTACAAGAGCTTTGTGATGAACTTCAATATGCAGGGGATGGAAAAGACCATTCCCGAGGTATATTCAATGCTGAAATCAGCGGAGGTGGAGATCAGAAAAGAACATCAAGTGTTGATGGTGAATAAAACCACTAAGTTCAAGAAAGGCAAGGGTAAGAAGAACTTCAAGAAGGACGTCAAGGGAGTTGCCGCGCCCGGTAAGCCAGTTGCCGGGAAGAAGTCAAGGAATGGACCCAAGCCTGAGACTGAGTGCTTTTATTGCAAGGGAAGTGGTCACTGGAAGCGGAACTGCCCCAAATACTTAGCGGACAAGAAGGCCGGCAACACCAAAGGTATATGTGATATACATGTAATTGATGTGTACCTTACCAGTACTCGTAGTAGCTCCTGGGTATTTGATACCGGTGCGGTTGCTCATATTTGTAACTCAAAACAGGAACTGCGGAATAAACGGAGACTGGCAAAGGACGAGGTGACGATGCGCGTCGGGAATGGTTCCAAGGTCGATGTGATCGCCGTCGGCACGCTACCTCTGCATTTACCTACGGGATTAGTTTTAAACCTCGATAATTGTTATTTAGTGCCAGCTTTGAGCATGAACATTGTATTTGGATCTCGTTTAATTCGAGATGGCTACTCATTTAAATCTGAGAATAATGGTTGTTCTATTTATTTGAGAGATATGTTTTATGGTCATGCCCCGCTGGTCAATGGTTTATTCTTGATGGATCTCGAACGTGATGTTACACATATTCATAGTGTGAATACCAAAAGATGTAAAGTTGATAACGATAGTCCCACATACTTGTGGCACTGCGGCCTTGGTCACATTGGTGTCAAGCGCATGAAGAAGCTCCATGCAGATGGACTTTTGGAGTCTCTTGATTACGAATCATTTGACACGTGCGAACCATGCCTCATGGGTAAGATGACTAAGACTCCGTTCTCTGGAACAATGGAGCGAGCAACCAACTTATTGGAAATCATACATACCGATGTGTGCGGTCCAATGAGTGTTGAGGCTCGCGGAGGATATCGTTATGTTCTCACTCTCACTGATGACTTAAGTAGATATGGGTATGTCTACCTAATGAAACACAAGTCTGAAACCTTTGAAAAGTTCAAGGAATTTCAGAGTGAGGTTGAGAATCAACGTGACCGGAAAATAAAGTTCTTACGATCAGATCGTGGAGGAGAATATTTGAGTCACAAATATGGTGCACACTTAAGGAAATGTGGAATCGTTTCACAACTCACGCCGCCTGGAACACCTCAGAGAAATCGTGTGTCAGAACGTCGTAATCGCACTCTATTGGATATGGTGCGATCTATGATGTCTCTTACCGATTTACCGCTCTCATTTTGGGGCTATGCTTTAGAGATTGCTGCATTCACTTTAAATAGGGCTCCGTCGAAATCCGTTGAGACGACACCGTATGAATTATGGTTTGGGAAGAAACCTAAGCTGTCGTTTCTAAAAGTTTGGGGATGCGATGCTTATGTCAAGAAACTTCAACCTGAAAAGCTCGAACCCAAGTCGGAAAAATGCGTCTTCATAGGATACCCTAAGGAAACCATTGGGTATACCTTCTACCTCAGATCCGAAGGCAAGATCTTCGTTGCCAAGAACGGGTCCTTTCTGGAGAAAGAGTTTCTCTCGAAAGAATTGAGAGGGAGGAAAGTGGAACTTGATGAGGTGATAGTCACCCCTTCCGAACCGGAAAGTAGCGCAGCGCGGGAATATGTTCCTGTGGTGCCTACACCGACTGGGGAGGAAGTTAATGATGATGATCATGAAGCTTCAGATCAAGTTACTACCGAACTTCGTAGGTCCACCAGGACACGTTCCGCACCAGAGTGGTACGGCAACCCTGTCCTGGAAATCATGTTGTTAGACAACGGTGAACCTTCGAACTATGAAGAAGCGATGGCGGGCCCGGATTCCGACAAATGGCTGGAAGCCATGAAATCTGAGATAGGATCCATGTATGAAAACGAAGTATGGACTTTGACTGACTTGCCCGATGATCGGCGAACCATAGATAATAAATGGATCTTTAAGAAGAAGACAGACGCGGATGGTAATGTGACCATCTATAAGGCTCGACTTGTCGCTAAGGGTTATCGACAAGTTCAAGGGGTTGACTACGATGAGACTTTCTCACCCGTAGCGAAGCTGAAGTCCGTCCGAATCATGTTAGCAATTGCCAAATACTATGATTATGAGATATGGCAGATGGACATCAAAACGGCATTCCTTAACGGCTTCCTTAAGGAAGAATTGTATATGATGCAGCCGGAAGGTTTTGTCGATCCTAAGAATGCTAACAAAGTATGCAAGCTCCAGCGCTCAATCTATGGGCTGGTGCAAGCATCTCGGAGTTGGAACATTCGCTTTGATGAGATGATCAAAGCGTTTGGGTTTACACAGACTTATGGAGAAGCCTGTGTTTACAAGAAAGTGAGTGGGAGCTCTGTAGCATTTCTCATATTATATGTGGATGACATACTATTGATGGGAAGTGATATAGAATTCTTGGAAAGTATAAAGGCCTATTTGAATAAGTGTTTTTCAATGAAGGACCTTGGAGAAGCTGCTTATATATTAGGCATCAAGATCTATAGAGATAGATCAAGACGCCTCATTGGTCTTTCACAGAGTACGTACCTTGACAAGATATTGAAGAGGTTCAATATGGATCAGTCCAAGAAGGGGTTCTTGCCTGTATTGCAAGGTGTGCAATTGAGCACGACTCAATGCCCGACCACGGCAGAAGATAGAGAAAAGATGAGTGTCATCCCCTATGCCTCGGCCATAGGGTCTATTATGTATGCCATGATGTGTACCAGACCTGATGTAAACCTTGCCGTAAGTTTGGTAGGAAGGTACCAAAGTAATCCCGGCATGGAACACTGGACAGCGGTCAAGAATATCCTAAAGTACCTGAAGAGGACTAAGGATATGTTTCTCGTTTATGGAGGTGACGAAGAGCTCGTCGTAAAGGGTTACGTCGACGCTAGCTTCGACACAGATCTGGATGACTCGAAGTCACAAACCGGATATGTGTATATTTTGAATGGAGGAGCAGTAAGCTGGTGCAGTTGCAAGCAAAGCGTCGTGGCGGGATCTACATGTGAAGCGGAGTACATGACAGCCTCGGAGGTAGCACAGGAAGCAGTCTGGATGAAGGAGTTCATTACCGACCTAGGGGTGATTCCCAATGCGTCGGGCCCGATGACTCTCTTCTGTGACAACACTGGAGCTATTGCCCTTGCGAAGGAGCCCAGATTTCACAGGAAGACCAGGCATATCAAGCGTCGCTTCAACTCCATTCGTGAAAGTGTTCAAAATGGAGACATAGATATTTGTAAAGTACATACGGACCTGAATGTAGCAGATCCGTTGACTAAACCTCTCCCTAGAGCAAAACATGATCAACACCAGGACGCAATGGGTGTTCGATTCATCACAATGTAACTAGATTATTGACTCTAGTGCAAGTGGGAGACTGTTGGAAATATGCCCTAGAGGCAATAATAAATGGTTATTATTATATTTCTTTGTTCATGGTAATTGTCTATTGTTCATGCTATAATTGTGTTATCCGGAAATCGTAATACATGTGTGAATACATAGACCACAACGTGTCCCTAGTAAGCCTCTAGTTGACTAGCTCGTTGATCAACAGATAGTCATGGTTTCCTAACTATGGACATTGGATGTCATTGATAACGGGATCACATCATTAGGAGAACGATGTGATGGACAAGACCCAATCCTAAGCATAGCATAAAAGATCGTGTAGTTTCGTTTGCTAGAGCTTTTCCAATGTCAAGTATCTTTTCCTTAGACCATGAGATCATGCAACTCCCGGATACCGTAGGAGTGCTTTGGGTGTGCCAAACGTCACAACGTAACTGGGTGACTATAAAGGTGCACTACGGGTATCTCCGAAAGTGTCTGTTGGGTTGGCACGGATCGAGACTGGGATTTGTCACTCCGTATGACGGAGAGGTATCTCTGGGCCCACTCGGTAATGCATCATAATAATGAGCTCATTGTGACTAAGGCGTTAGTCACGGGATCATGCATTGCGGTACGAGTAAAGAGACTTGCCGGTAACGAGATTGAAGAAGGTATTGGGATACCGACGATCGAATCTCGGGCAAGTAACATACCGATTGACAAAGGGAATTGTATACGGGATTGATTGAATCCTCGACATCGTGGTTCATCCGATGAGATCATCATGGAACATGTGGGAGCCAACATGGGTATCCATATCCCGTTGTTGGTTATTGACCAGAGAGGCGTCTCGGTCATGTCTGCATGTCTCCCGAACCCGTAGGGTCTACACACTTAAGGTTCGGTGACGCTAGGGTTGTAGAGATATGAGTATGCGGAAACCCGAAAGTTGTTCGGAGTCCCGGATGAGATCCCGGAAGTCACGAGGAGTTCCGGAATGGTCCGGAGGTGAAGAATTATATATAGGAAGTCAAGTTTCGGCCACCGGGAAAGTTTCGGGGGTCACCGGTATTGTACCGGGACCACCGGAAGGGTCCCGGGGGTCCACCGGGTGGGGCCACCTATCCCGGAGGGCCCCATGGGCTGAAGTGGGAAGGGAACGAGCCCTTAGTGGGCTGGGGCGCCCCCCATGGGCCTACCCCCTCCGCCTAGGGTTGGAAACCCTAGGGTGGGGGGGCGCCCCACTTCCCTTGGGGGGCAAGTCTCCCCCCTGGCCGCCGCCCCCCATGCAGATGGGTTCCTGGCCGGCGCCCCCCTCCCAGGGGGCCTATATAAAGGGGGGAGGGAAGGTAGCAGTACTACAGCCTTTGGCGCCTCCCTCCTCCCCTGCAACACCTCTCCCTCTCGCAGAAGCTCGGCGAAGCCCTGCCGAGATCCCGCTATATCCACCACCACGCCGTCGTGCTGCTGGATCTCCATCAACCTCTCCTTCCCCCTTGCTGGATCAAGAAGGAGGAGACGTCGCTGCTCCGTACATGTGTTGAACGCGGAGGTGCCGTCCGTTCGGCACTCGGTCATCGGTGATTTGAATCACGGCGAGTACGACTCCATCAACCTCGTTCATTGGAACGCTTCCGCTCGCGATCTACAAGGGTATGTAGATGCACTCCTTTCCCCTCATTGCTAGTACACTCCATAGATGATCTTGGTGATGCGTAGGAAAATTTTAAAATTCTGCTACAATCACCAACAACTTGAATAAGAGTTTTTCAATGAAAGACCTCGGTGAAGTTGCTTATATATTGGGCATCAAGATCTATAGAGATAGATCAAGACGTTTAATTGGACTTCCACAAAGCACATACCTTGATAAAGTTTTGAAAAAATTCAAAATGGATCAAGCAAAGAAAGGGTTCTTGCCTGTGTTACAAGGTGTTAAGTTGAGTCAGACCCAATGCCCGACCACTGCAGAAGATAGAGAGAAAATGAAAAGTGTTCCCTATGCTTCAGCCATAGGCTCTATCATGTATGCAATGCTGTGTACCAGACCTAATGTGTGCCTTGCTATTAGTTTAGCAGGGAGGTACCAAAGTACTCCAGGAGTAGTGGATCACTAGACAGCGGTCAAGAACATCCTGAAATACCTGAAAAGGACTAAGGATATATTTCTCGTTTATGGAGGTGACAAAGAGCTCATCGTAAATTGTTACGTCGATGCAAGCTTTGACACTGATCCGGACGATTCTAAATCGCAAACCGGATACGTGTTTATATTAAACGGTGGAGCTGTCAGTTGGTGCAGTTCTAAACAAAGCGTCGTGGCGGGATCTACGTGTGAAGCGGAGTACATAGCTGCTTCGGAAGTAGCAAATGAAGGAGTCTGGATGAAGGAGTTCATATCCGATCTAGGTGTCATACCTAGTGCATCGGGTCCAATGAAAATCTTTTGTGACAATACTGGTGCAATTGCCTTGGCAAAGGAATGCAGATTTCACAAGAGAACCAAGCACATCAAGAGACGCTTCAATTCCATCCGGGATCAAGTCCAGGTGGGAGACATAGAGATTTTCAAGATACATACGGATCTGAATGTTGCAGACCCGTTGACTAAGCCTCTACCACGAACAAAACATGATCAGCACCAAGATTCCATGGGTGTTAGAATCATTACTGTGTAATCTAGATTATTGACTCTAGTGCAAGTGGGAGACTGAAGCAAATATGCCCTAGAGGCAATAATAAAGTTATTATTTATTTCCTCATATCATGATAAATGTTTATTATTCATGCTAGAATTGTATTAACCGGAAGCATAATACATCTGTGAGTACATAGACAAACATAGTGTCACTAGTATGCCTCTACTTGACTACCTCGTTGATCAAAGATGGTTGAGTTTCCTAACCATAGACACGACTTGTCATTTGATTAACGGGATCACATCATCAGGAGAATGATGTGATTGACTTGACCCATTTCGTTAGCTTAGCACTTGATCGTTTAGTTTACTGCTATTGCTTTCTCCATGACTTATACATGTTCCTATGACTATGAGATTATGCAACTCCCGAATACCGGAGGAACACTTTGTGTGCTACCAAACGTCACAATGTAACTGGGTTATTATAAAGGTGCTCTACAGGTGTCTCCGATGGTGTTCGTTGAGTTGGCATAGATCGAGAATAGTATTTGTAACTCCGATGGTCGGAGAGGTATCTCTGGGCCCTCTCGGTAATGCACATCACTATAAGCCTTGCAAGCAATGTGACTAATGAGTTAGTTGCGGGATGATGCATTACGGAACGAGTAAAGAGACTTGCCGGTAATGAGATTGAGCTAGGTATTGAGATACCGATGATCGAAGCTTGGGCAAGTAACATACCGATGACAAAGGGAACAACGTATGTTGTTATGCGGTTTGACCGATAAAGATCTTCGTAGGATATGTAGGAACCAATATGAGCATCCAGGTTCCGCTGTTGGTTATTGACCGGAGACGTGTCTCGGTCATGTCTACATGGTTCTCGAACCCGTAGGGTCCGCACGCTTAAAGTTCTGTGACGATCGATATTATGAGTTTTTGTGTTTTGATGTATCGAAGGTAGTTCAGAGTCCCGGATATGATCACAGACATGACGAGGAGTCTCTAAATGGTCGAGACATAAAGATCGATATATTGGAAGCCTATACTTAGACATCGGAATAGTTCCGGGTGAAATCGGGATTTTACCGGAGTGCCGGAGGGGTTACCGGAACCCCCCGGGGATTAATGGGCCTTGATGGGCCCTAGTGGAGAGAGAGAGGGGCCGGCCAAGGCAGGCGCGCGCCCCCTCCCCTTGAGTCCGAATAGGACAAGGAAGGGCGGGGGGCGGCGCCCCCCTTGCCTTCCCCCTCTCCCACTCCTTCCTTCCCCCTCCTAGTGGGACTAGGAAAGGGGAGTCCTATCCCACTAGGAGGAGGACTCCTCCTCCTGGCGCGCCCTGCTAGGGGCGGCCGGCCTCCCCCCTTGCTCCTTTATATACGGGAGCAGGGGGCACCCCAGAACACACAAGTTGATCATTGATCTCTCTTAGCCGTGTGCGGTGCCCCCCCCCCACCATAATCCACCTCGGTTATATCGTAGCGGTGCTTAGGCGAAGCCCTTCGTCGGTAACTTCATCAACACCGTCACCACACCGTCGTGCTGACGAAGCTCTTCCCCGAAGCTCTACTGGATCGTGAGTTCACGGGACGTCACCGAGCTGAACGTGTGCTGAACACAGAGGTGCCGTACGTTTGGTACTGAGGATCGGTCGATCGTGAAGACGTATGACTACATCAACCGCGTTGTCATAACGCTTCCGCTTACGGTCTACCAGGGTACATAGACGACACTCTCCCCTCTCGTTGCTATGCATCACCATGATCTTGCGTGTGCGTAGGAAATTTTTTGAAATTAGTATGTTCCCCAACAAAGGTGACGTGCATCGTCAAGGGGGTCAGGCGGACGTGACCTCTCACTGCATCCGCCATTTGAAGCGGCGCACCGGCCCAGGGTGCTGCCCGCTGCACTCCCAGCTGTACCCGCCTCCTCGCCGCATTCAAAAACCTACATTTACTAGTATGTATACACGTGCAAGGCACGTCTTGATATAACAGAGTGATTTTGGTAAAAGGGAAAAGAAGTAATATATGTGCTAATATATTCAAAGAAAAAGAAAGTATAGTGATGTATAAATGCTGATGTTAGTTCAATATTGTAAAAGCGGGAAGTAGTATTCATGCCATAAAACTGTACGTTCATTTAAAAAGAACTGCACGTTGCTTCACTTTTTCCATGTGTTCTTTTTTTTTGAGAAATATCCACATTCTCCTACTAAACCATCTCGACTGGGCTCAATCAAACCGTCTGGTGGTCATGTGGAAACACAGCCCATTGGATCTAGTTATGAGCTAGTTATGCAGGTTTAACGGAGGGGTTTGATGGAGGCGAGGAGGCGTGTTCAGCCGGGCGTGCAGCGGACAGCGCAGTACTATTTGATTTGACAGCTACAACTAGTATATTTAAAAAACAAAGAAGAGTAGTAAATATAGAGATAAGAATAGAGACTAGGGAGGAGCACCATCTACTGCTTCGTGGGCTACTCCTGCGCTCCATTCGACGGCCGCAATGTCCCCTACATCCACTCCCTCCTGCGCTCTGATATGTCTCCAACGTATCTATAATTTTTTATTGTTCCATGCTATATTATATTCTGTTTTGGATGTTTAATGGGCTTTATTATAGACTTTTATATTATTTTTGGGACTAACCTATTAACCGGAGGCCCAGCCCAAATTGCTATTTTTTTGCCTATTTCAGTGCTTCGAAGGAAAAAGATATCAAACGGAGTCCAAACAGAATGAAACCTTCGGGAACGTGATTTTCGGCACAAACGTGATCCAGAGGACTTGGAGTCTACGTAAAGCAATCAACGAGGAAGGCACGAGGCAGGGGGCGCGCCCACCTCCCCCAGGCGCGCCCTCCACCCTCGTGGGCCCCTCGTTGCTCCACCGATGTACTTCTTCCTCCTATATATACCCATATACCCTAAAAACATCAGATACGGAGCCAAAACCCTATTTCCACTGCCGCAACCTTCTGTACCCGTGAGATCCCATCTTGGGGCCTTTTCCGGCGCTCCGCCGGAGGGGGCATTGATCACGGAGGGCTTCTACATCAACACCATAGCCTCTCCGATGATGTGTGAGTAGTTTACCTCAGACCTTCGGGTTCATAGGTATTAGCTAGATGGCATCTTCTCTCTCTTTGGATATCAATATAAAGTTCTCCTCGATCTTCTTGGAGATCTATTCAATGTAATCTTCTTTTGCGGTGTGTTTGTCGAGATCCGATGAATTGTGGGTTTATGATCAAGTTTATCTATGAACAATATTTGAATCCCCTCTAAATTCTTTTATGTATGATTGGTTATCTTTGCAAGTCTCTTTGAACTATCAGTTTGGTTTGGCCTACTAGATTGATCTTTCTTGCAATGGGAGAAGTGCTTAGCTTTGGGTTCAATCTTGCGGTGTCCTTTCCCAGTGACAGCAGGGGCAGCAAGGCACGTATTGTATTGTTGCCATCGAGGATAAAAAGATGGGGTTTATATCATATTGCATGAGTTTATCCCTCTACATCATGTCATCTTACTTAAAGCCTTACTCTGTTCTTATGAACTTAATACTCTAGATGCATGCTGGATAGCGGTCGATGTGTGGAGTAATAGTAGTAGATGCAGAATCGTTTCGGTCTACTTGTCACGGACGTGATGCCTATATACATGATCATACCTAGATATTCTCATAACTATGCTCAATTCTATCAATTGCTCGACAGTAATTCGTTTACCCACCGTAATACTTATGCTCTCGAGAGAAGCCACTAGTGAAACCTATGGCCCCCGGGTCTATCTTCCATCATATTAATCTTCCAACACTTAGTTATTTCTATTGCCGTTTATTTTACTGTGCATCTTTATTTACTCTTTATCATAAAAATACCAAAAATATTATCTTATCATATCTATCAGATCTCACTCTCGTAAGTGACCGTGAAGGGATTGACAACCCCTTTATCGCGTTGGTTGCGAGGTTCTTATTTGTTTGTGTAGGTGCGTGGGACTCGAGCATGATCTCCTACTGGATTGATACCTTGGTTCTCAAAAACTGAGGGAAATACTTACGCTACTTTACTGCATCACCCTTTCCTCTTCAAGGGAAAACCAACGCAGTGCTCAAGAGGTAGCAAGAAGGATTTGTGGCGCCATTGCCGGGGAGATTCGCGCCAAGTCAAGTCAAGATTTGACTCCCAACAACAAGCCATTTTTGGTGCCGTTTCCGAGTCTACACAAGTCAAGACATACCAAGTACCCATCACAAACTCTTATCCCTCGCATTACATTATTTGCTATTTGCCTCTCGTTTTCCTCTCCCCCACTTCACCCTTGCCGTTTTATTCGCCCTCTCTTTTCCATTCGCCTCTTTTTCGTGTGCTTCTTGTTTGCTTGTGTGTTGGATTGCTTTCTTGTCACGATGGCTCAAGATAATAATAAATTGTGTGACTTTACCAATACCAACAACAATGATTTTCTTAGCACTCCGATTGCTCCTCTTACCGATGCTGAATCTTGTGAGATTAATGTTGCTTTGTTGAATCTTGTCATGAAAGATCAATTCGCCGACCTTCCTAGTGAAGATGCCGCTACCCATCTAAATAGCTTTGTTGATTTGTGTGATATGGAAAAGAAGAAAGATGTGGACAATGATATTGTTAAATTGAAGCTATTTCCTTTTTCGCTTAGAGATCGTGCTAAAGCTTGGTTTTCTTCTTTGCCTAAAAATAGTATTGATTCATGGAATAAGTGCAAAGATGCTTTTATCTCTAAGTATTTTCCTCCCACTAAAATCATCTCTCTTAGAAACAATATCATTAATTTTAAGCAACTTGATCATGAACATGTTGCACAAGCTTGGGAGGGGATGAAATTAATGATACGTAATTGCCCTACACATGGTTTGAATCTTTGGATGATTATACAAAAAATTTATGCCGGATTGAATTTTGCTTCTAGAAATCTTTTAGATTCGGCCACGGAAGGCACTTTTATGGAAATCACTTTAGGAGAAGCTACTAAATCCTAGATAATTTTATGGTTAATTATTCTCAATGGCACACCGAAAGATCTACTAATAAAAAAGTGCATGTGATAGAAGAAATTAATGTTTTGAGTGGAAAGATGGAAGAACTTATGAAATTGTTTTCTAAGAAGAGTGTTTCCTCTGATCCTAATGATATGCCTTTGTCTACCTTGATTGAGAATAATAATGAATCTATGGATGTGAATTTTGTTGGTAGGAATAATTTTGGTAACAACGCGTATAGAGGAAACTTTAATCCTAGGCCGTTCCCTAGTAATTCATCTAATAATTATGGTAATTCCTACAACAATTCTTATGGAAATTTTAATAAGATGCCCTCTGAATTTGAGACTAGTGTTAAGGAGTTTATGAATTCGCAAAAGAATTTCAATACTTTGCTCGAAGAAAAATTGCTTAAGGTTGATGAATTGGCCAGGAACGTTGGTAGAATTTCTCTTGATGTTGATTCTTTTAAACTTAGATCTATTCCACCTAAGCATGATATCAATGAGTTTCTCAAAGCCATGAGAATTTTCATTGATGAGTGCAAAGAAAGAACCGCTAGGATGCGTGCTAAGAAAGATTGCTTTGTGAAAGCGTGTCTCCTATTAAAGATGAAGATCTAAAAGTTATTGATGTGTCTCCTATTAAATCTTTGTTTTGCAATATGAATCTTGATAATGATGGGACTGGATATGAGTCACCTTTACCTAGAAGGCGTCCCAAAAATTCGGAGTTTTTAGATCTTGATGCAAAACCTTAGATATTAATGATGGTAAAAGTGGGATTGAAGAGATCAAAACTTTAGATATTAATGAACCCACTATTTTGGATTTCAAGGAATTTAATTATGATAATTTCTCTTTGATAGATTGTATTTCCTTGTTGCAATCCGTGCTAAATTCTCCTCATGCTTATAGCCAAAATAAAGCTTTTACTAAACATATCGTTGATGCTTTGATGCAATCTTATGAAGAAAAACTTGAATTGGAAGTTTCTATCCCTAGAAAAATTTATGATGAGTGGGAACCTACTATTGAAATTAGAATTAAAGATCATGAATGCTATGCTTTGTGTGATTTGGGTGCTAGTGTTTCCACGATTCCAAAAACTTTGTGTGATTTGTTAGGTCTTAATTTGATGATTGTTATTTAAACTTGCACCTTGCGGATTCCACTATTAAGAAACCTATGGGAAGAATTAATAATGTTCTTATTGTTGCAAATATGAATTATGTGCCCGTAGATTTCATTGTTCTTGACATAGATTGCAATCCTTCATGTCCTATTATTCTTGGTAGACCTTTCCTTGGAATGATTGGTGCAATTATTGATACGAAGGAAGGGAATATTAGATTCCAATTTCCATTAAGGAAAGGTATGGAACACTTTCCTAGAAAGAAAATAAAATTACCATATGAATCTATTATGAGAGCTACTTATGGATTGCCTACCAAAGATGGCAATACCTAGATCTATCCTTGCATTTATGCCTAGCTAAGGGCGTTAAACAATAGCGCTTGTTGGGAGGCAACCCAATTTTATTTTAGTTTTTTGCTTTTTGCTTCTGTTTAGGAATAAATATTTGATCTATCCTCTGGTTAGATTTTTTTATGTTTTAATTAGTGTTTGTGCCAAGTTAAACATATAGGATCTTCTTGGATGATAGTTATTTGATCTTGCTGAAAATTCCAGAAAATTTCTGTTCACGAAAACAATTGTTAAAAATCACCAGAACGCGATAAAATATTGATTCCAATTGCATCAGATCAATAAAAAAATTAGGTCTTCCTATTTTGGTAGATTTTTCTGAGTTCCAGAAGTTTGCGTTAGTTACAGATTACTACAGACTGTTTTGTTTTTGACAGATTCTGTTTTTCGTGTGTTGTTTGCTTATTTTGATGAATCTATGGCTAGTAAAAGAGTTTATAAACCATAGAGAAGTTGGAATACAGTAGATTTAACACCAATATAAATAAATAATGAGTTCAATACAGTAACTTGAAGTGGTGTTTTGTTTTCTTTCGCTAACGGAGCTCACGAGATTTTCTGTTGGGTTTTGTGTTGTGAAGTTTTGAAGTTTTGGGTAAATATTTGATAGATTATGGAACAAGGAGTGGCAAGATCCTAAGCTTGGGGATGCCCATGGCACCCCAAGATAATCTAAGGACACCAAAAAGCGAAAGCTTGGGGATGCCCCGGAAGGCATCCCCTCTTTCGTCTTGGTCCATCGGTAACTTTACTTGGAGCTATATTTTTATTCACCACATGATATGTGTTTTGCTTGGAGCGTCTTGTATGATTTGAGTCTTTGCTTTTTAGTTTACCACAATCATACTTGTTGTACACACCTTTTGAGAGAGACACACATGATTCGGAATTTATTAGAATACTCTATGTGCTTCACTTATATCTTTTGAGCTATATAGTTTTTGCTCTAGTGCTTCACTTATATCTTTTAGAGCACGGTAGTGGATTTGTTTTATACAAACTATTGTTCTCTCATGCTTCAATTATATTATTTTGAGAGTCCTACAAAACAGCATGGTAATTTGCTTTAATCATAAAAATTGGTCCCAATATGATAGGCATCCAAGATTAGTAAAAAAATCCATATGAGTGTGTTGAATACTATGAGAAGTTTGATGCTTGATAATTGTTTTGAGATATGAAGATGGTGATATTAGAGTCATGCTAGTTGAGTAGTTGTGAATTTGAGGAATACCTGTGTTAAAGTTTGTGATTCCCGTAGCATGCACGTATGGTGAACCGTTATGTGATGAAGTCGGAGCATGATTTATTTATTGATTGTCTTCCTTATGAGTGGCGGTCGGGGATGAGCGATGGTATTTTCCTACCAATCTATCCCCCTAGGAGCATGCGCGTAATACTTTGCTTTGATAACTTGTAGATTTTTGCAACAAGTATATGAGTTCTTTATGACTAATGTTGAGTCCATGGATTATACGCACTCTCATCCTTCCACCATTGCTAGCCTCTCTAATACCGCGCACTTTTGGCCGGTATCATACACCCACCATATACCTTCCTCAAAACAGCCACCATACCTACCTATCATGGCATTTCAATAGCCATTCCGAGATATATTGCCATGCAACTTACCACCGTTTGGTTTACTATGATACGCTCCATCATTGTCATATTGCTTTGCATGATCATGTAGTTGACATCGTATTTGTGGCAAAGCCACCGTTCATAATTTTTATACATGTCACTCTTGATTCATTGCATATCCCGGTACACCGCCGGAGGCATTCACATAGAGTCATATTATGTTCTAAGTTTTGACTTGTAAAGTAAATAAAAGTGTGATGATCATCATTATTAGAGCATTGTCCCAAGTGAGGAAAGGATGATGGAGACTGTGATTCCCCCACAAGTCGGGATGAGACTCCGGACTAAAAAAAGAGGCCATAAAAAAAGAAAAGGCCCAAAGAAAAAAAAATGAGAGAAAAGAGATAAGGGACAATGCTACTATCCTTTTACCACACTTGTGCTTCAAAGTAGCACCATGATCTTCATGATAGAGAGTCTCTTATGATATCACTTTCATATACTAGTGGGAATTTTTCATAATATAACTTGACTTGTATATTCCAATGATGGGCTTCCTCAAATTGCCCTAGGTCTTCGTGAGCAAGCGAGTTGGATGCACACCCACTTAGTTTCTTTTGTTGAGCTTTCATACACTTATAGCTCTAGTGCATCCGTTGCATGGCAATCCCTACTCACTCACATTGATATCTATTAATGGGCATATCCGTAGCCCGTTGATACGCCTAGTTGATGTGAGACTATCTTCTCCTTTTTTGTCTTCTCCACAACCACCATTCTATTCCACATATAGTGCTATGTCCATGGCTCACGCTCATGTATTGCGTGAAGATTGAAAAATTTTGAGAACACCAAAAGTATGAAACAATTGCTTGGCTTGTCATCGAGGTTGTGCATGATTTAAATATTTTGTGTGGTGAAGATAGAGCATAGCCAAACTATATGATTTTGTAGTGATAACTTTCTTTGGCCATGTTATTTTGAGAAGACATAATTGCTTAGTTAGTATGCTTGAAGTATTATTATTTTTATGTCAATATTAAACTTTTATCTTGAATCTTTCGGATCTGAATATTCATACCACAAATAAGAGAATTACATTGAAAATTATGCTAAGTAGCATTCCACATCAAAAATTCTGTTTTTATCATTTACCTACTCGAGGACGAGCAGGAATTAAGCTTGGGGATGCTTGATACGTCTCCAACGTATCTATAATTTTTTCTTATTCCATGCTATATTATATTCTGTTTTGGATGTTTAATGGGCTTTATTATACACTTTTATATTATTTTTGGGACTAACCTATTAACCGGAGGCCCAACCCAAATTGTTGTTTTTTTGCCTATTTCAGTGTTTCGAAGGAAAAAGATATCAAACGGAGTCCAAACAGAATGAAACCTTCGGGAACGTGATTTTCGGAACAAACGTGATCCAGAGGACTTGGAGTCTACGTAAAGCAATCAACGAGGAAGGCACGAGGCAGGGGGCGCGCCCACCTACCCCAGGCGAGCCCTCCACCCTCGTGGGCCCCTCGTTGCTCCACCAACGTACTTTTTCCTCCTATATATACCCATATACACTAAAAACATCAGATACGGAGCCAAAACCCTATTTCCACCGCCGCAACCTTCTGTACCCGTGAGATCCCATCTTGGGGCCTTTTCCGGCGCTCCGCCGGAGGGGGCATTGATCACGGAGGGCTTATACATCAACACCATAGCCTCTCTGATGATGTGTGAGTAGTTTACCACAGACCTTCGGGTCCATAGTTATTAGCTAGATGGCTTCTTCTCTCTCTTTGGATCTCAATACAAAGTTCTCCACGATCTTCTTGGAGATCTATTCGATGTAATCTTCTTTTGAGGTGTGTTTGTCGAGATCCGATGAATTGTGGGTTTATGATCAAGTTTATCTATGAACAATATTTGAATCTCCTCTGAATTCTTTTATGTATGATTGGTTATCTTTGCAAGTCTCTTCGAATTATCAGTTTGATTTGGCCTACTAGATTGATCTTTCTTGCAATGGGAGAAGTGCTTAGCTTTGGGTTCAATCTTGCGGGGTCCTTTCCCAGTGACAGCAGGGGCAGCAAGGCACGTATTGTATTGTGGACAGCAGGGGCAGCATCGGCCGGAAGGTCCCAGCTGCCTAGCTGCCCCTACTATCATTGGGAAAGGACACCGCAAGATTGAACCCAGAGCTAAGCACTTCTCCCATTGAAAGAAAGATCAATCTAGTAGGCCAAACCAAACTGATAATTCGAAGAGACTTGCAAAGATAACCAATCATACATAAAATAATTCAGAGAAGATTCAAATATTGTTCATAGATAATCTTGATCATAAACCCACAATTCATCGGTCTCAACAAACACACCGCAAAAAGAAGATTACATCGAATAGATCTCCACGAGAGAGGGGGAGAACATTGTATTGAGATCCAAAAAGAGAGAAGAAGCCATCTAGCTACTAACTATGGACCCGAAGGTCTGAGGTAAACTACTCACACTTCATCGGAGAGGCTATGGTGTTGATGTAGAAGCCCTCCGTGATGGATGCCCTCTCCGGCGGAGCTCCAGAATAGGCCCCAAGATGGGATCTCGTGGGTATAGAAGGTTGCGGCGGTGGAATTAGGTTTTTGGCTCCGTATCTGATCGTTTGGGGGTACGTAGGTATATATAGGAGGAAGGAGTACGTCGGTGGAGCAACATGGGGGCCACGAGGGTGGAGGGCGTGCCCTAGGGGGTGGGCGCGCCCCCTACCTCGTGGCTTCCTCTTTTGTTTCTTGACGTAGGGTCCAAGTCTCCCGGATCATAATCTTCCTAAAAATCACGGTCCCGAAGATTTCATTCCGTTTGGACTCCGCTTGATATTCCTTTTCTGCGAAACTCTGAAATAGGCAAAAAACAGCAATTCTGGGCTGGGCCTCCGGTTAATAGGTTAGTCCCAAAAATAATATAAAAGTGAATAATAAAGCCCAATAATGTCTAAAACAGTAGATAATATAGCATGGAGCAATCAAAAATTATAGATACGTTGGAGACGTATCAAGCATCCCCAAGCTTAATTCATGCTCGTCCTCGAGTAGGTAAATGATAAAAAGGATAATTTTTGATGTGGAGTGCTACTTGGCATAATTTCAATGTAATTCTTCTTAATTGTGGTATGAATATTCAGATCCAAAAAATTGAAGATAAAAGTTCATATTGACATAAAAATAATAATACTTCAAGCATACTAACTAAGCAATTATGTCCTCTCAAAATAACATGGCCAAAGAAAGTTCATCCCTACAAAATCATATAGTTTAGTCATGCTCCATTTTCGTCACACAAGAATGCTCTCATCATGCACAACCCCGATGACAAGCCAAGCAATTGTTTCATACTTTAGAAATCTCAAACCTATAAACTTTCACGCAATATATAAGCGCGAGCCATGGACATAGCACTATGGGTGGAATAGAATATGATGATGGGGGTTATGTGGAGAAGACAAAAAAGGAGAAAGTCTCACATCAACGAGGCTAATCAATGAGCTATGGATATGCCCATCGATTGATGTTAATGCAAGGAGTAGGGATTGCCATGCAATGGATGCAGTAGAGTTATAAATGTATGAAATCTCAACAAAAGAACTAAGTGGGTGTGCATTCAACTTGCTTGCTCATGAAGACCTAGGGCACTTGAGGAGGCCCATTGTTGGAATATACAAGCCAAGTTCTATAATGAAAAATTCCTGCTAGTATATGAAAGTGACAAAACAACAGACTCCTTATCATGAAGATTATGGTGCTACTTTGAAGCACAAGTGTGGCAAAGGATAGTAACATTGTCCCTTCTCTCTTTTTCTCTCATTTTTTTGGGCCTTCTCTTTTTTTTATGGCCTTTCTCTCTTTTTTTTTATTCCTCACTTGGGATAATTCTCTAGAAAATGATGATCATCACACTTCTATTTAGTTACAACTCAATGATTACAACTCGATACTAGAACAAAGTATGACTCTATATGAATGCCTCCGGCGGTGTACCGGGATATGCAATGAACCAAGAGTGACATGTATGAAAGAATTATGAACGGTGGCTTTGCCACAAATACTATGTCAACTACAAGATCATGCTAGCAATATGACAATGATGAATGTGTCATGATAAACGGAATGGTGGAAAGTTGCATGGCAATATATCTCGGAATGGCTATGGAAATGCCATAATAGGTAGGTATGGTGGCTGTTTTGAGAAAGATATAAGGAGGTTTATGTGTGAAAGAGTGTATCATATCACGGAGTTTGGATGCACCGGTGAAGTTTGCACCAACTCTCAATGTGAGAAAGGGCAATGCACGGTACCGAAGAGGCTAGCAATGATGGAAGGGTGAGAGTGCGTATAATCCATGGACTCACCATTAGTCATAAAGAACTCACATACTTATTGCAAAAATCACAATTCATCAAAAACCAAGCACTACGCACATGCTCCTAGGGGGATAGATTGGTAGGAAAAGACTATCGCTCGTCCCCGACCGCCACTCATAAGGAGGACAATCAAAGAACACCTCATGTTTCAAATTTGTTACATAACGTTTACTATACGTGCATGCTACGGGACTTGCAAACTTCACACAAGCATTTCTCAAATTCACAACTACTCAACTAGCACGACTTTGATAGTATTACCTCCATATCTCAAAACAATCATCAAGCATCAAACTTCTCTTAGTATTCAACACACTCATAAGAAAGTTTTTACTATTCTTGAATACCTAGAATATCAAGATTATTTAAGCAAATTACCATGCTATTTGAGACTCTCAAAATAATCTAAGTGAAGCATGAGAGATCAATAGTTTCTATAAAACAAATCCACCACCGTGCTCTAAAAGATATAAGTGAAGCACTAGAGCAAAACTATATAACTCAAAAGATATAAGTGAAGCACAAAGAGTATTCTAATAATTTCCAAATCATGTATGGCTCTCTCAAAAGGTGTGTACAGCAAGGATGATTGTGGTAAACTAAAAAGCAAAGACTCAAACCATACAAGACGCTCCAAGCAAAACACATATCATGTGGTGAATAAAAATATAGCTCCAAGTAAAGTTACCGATGGAAGTAGACGAAAGCGGGGATGCCTTCCGGGGCATCCCCAAGCTTTGGCTTTTTGGTGTCCTTAGATTATCTTGGAGGTGCCATGGGAATCCCCAAGCTTAGGCTCTTTCCACTCCTTGTTCCATAATCCATCAAAAATCTTTCACCTAAAACTTGAAAACTTCACAACACAAAACTCAACAGAAATCTTGTGAGCTCCGTTAGCGAAAGAAAACCAAAGACCACTTCAAGGTACTGTAATGAACTCATTCTTTATTTATATTGGTGTTAAACCTACTGTATTACAACTTCTCTATGGTTTATAAACTATTTTATTAGCCATAGATTCATCAAAATAAGCAAACAACACACGAAAAACAGAATCTGTCAAAAACAGAACAGTCTGTAGTATTCTGGAACTAACGCAACCTTCTGGAACTCCAAAAATTCAGCCAAACTAGGACGACCTAGGAAATTTGTTTATTGATCAGCAGCAATTGGAATCACTATTTTATCACATTATGGTGATTTTTAACAATTGTTTTCGTGAACAGAAAGTTTCTGGAAATTACAGCAAGATCAAATAACTATCATCCAAGAAGATCCTGTAGGTTTAACTTGGCACAAACACTAATTAAAACATAATAAAAAATATAACCAGAGGCTAGAACAAATATTTATTCCTAAACAGAAGAAAAAAGCAAAAAAACTAAAATAAAATTGGGTTGCCTCCCAACAAGCGCTATCGTTTAACGCCCCTAGCTAGGCATAAAAGCAAGGATAGATCTAGGTATTGCCATCTTTGGTAGGCAATCCATAAGTGGCTCTCATGATAGATTCATATGGTAATTTTATTTTATTCCTAGGGAAGTGTTCCATGCCTTTCTTTAATGGAAATTGGAATCTAATATTCCCTTCCTTCATATCAATAATTGCACCAATCGTTCTAAGGAAAGGTCTACCGAGAATAATAGGACATGAAGGATTGCAATCTATATCAAGAAAAATAAAATCTACGGGCACATAATTCCTATTTGCAACAATAAGAACATCATTAATTCTTCCCATAGGTTTCTTAATAGTGGTATCCGCAAGGTGCAAGTTTAGAGAGCAATCATCAAAATCACAGAATTCTAGCAAATCGCACAAATTTTGGGAATAGTGGAGACACTAGCACCCAAATCACATAAAGCATAGAACTCATGATCCTAAATATTAATTTTAATAGTAGGTTCCCACTCATCATAAAGTTTTCTAGGGATAGAAACTTCCAACTCAAGCTTTTCTTCATAAGATTGCATCAAGGCATCAACGATGTGTTTACTAAACGCTTTATTTTGACTATAAGCATGAGGAGAATTTAGCACGGATTGCAACAAGGAAATACAGTCTATCGAAGAGCAATTTTCATAATTAAATTCCTTGAAATCCAAAATAGTGGGTTTAGCAACATCTAGGGTTTTAATCTCTTCAATCCCACTTTTATCAATTTTAGCATCAAGATCTAAAAACTCCGAATTTTTGGAACGCCTTCTAGGTAAAGGTGGATCATATTCAGTCCCATCATTATCAAGATTCATATTTCAAAACAAAGATTTAATAGGGGACACATCAATAACTTTTAGATCTTCATCTTTATTTTCATAGAAATTTGAAGAACACGCTTTCATAGAGCAATCTTTCTTAGCACGCATCCTAGCGGTTCTTTCTTTGCACTCATCAATGGAAATTCTCATGGCATTGAGAGACTCATTAATATCATGCTTAGGAGGAATAGATCTAAGCTTTAAAGAATCAACATCAAGAGAAATTCTATCAACGTTCCTAGCCAATTCATCAACTTTAAGCAATTTTTCCTCAAGCAAAGCATTGAAATTCTTTTGTGAATTCATAAACTCTTTAACACTAGTCTCAAATTCAGAGGGCATCTTATTAAAATTTCCATAAGAGTTGTTGTAGGAATTACCATAATTGTTAGAGGAATTACTAGGATAAGGCCTAGGATTAAAGTTTCCTCTATACGCGTTGTTACCAAAATTATTCCTACCAACAAAATTCACATCGATAGATTCATTATTATTCTCAATCAAAGTAGACAAGGGCATATCATTAGGATCAGAAGAAACACTCTTAGTAGCAAATAATTTCATAAGTTCATCCATCTTTCCACTCAAAACATTAATTTCTTCTATCGCATGCACTTTTTTATTAGTAGATCTTTCAGTGTGCCATTGAGAATAATTAACCATAATATTATCTAGGAGTTTAGTAGCTTCTTCTAAAGTGATTTCCATAAAAGTGCCTCCCGCGGCCGAATCTAAAAGATTTCTAGAAGCAAAATTCAATTCGGCATAAAATTTTTGTATGATCATCCACAAATTCAAACCATGAGTGGGGCAATTACGTATCATTAATTTCATCCTCTCCCAAGCTTGTGCAACATGTTCATGATCAAGTTGCTTAAAATTCATAATATCGTTTCTAAGAGAGATGATCTTAGCGGGAGGAAAATACTTAGAGATAAAAGCATCTTTGCACTTGTTCCAAGAATCAATACTATTTTTAGGCAAAGATGAAAACCAAGCTTTAGCACGATCTCTAAGCGAAAAAGGAAATAGCTTCAATTTAACAATATCATTATCAATATCTTTCTTCTTTTGCATATCACACAAATCAACGAAGCTATTTAGATGAGTAGCGGCATCTTCACTAGGAAGGCCGGCGAATTGATCTTTCATGACAAGATTCAACAAAGCAGCATTGATTTCACAAGATTCAGTATCGGTAAGAGGAGCAATCGGAGTGATAAGGAAATCATTATTGTTGGTATTGGTAAAGTCACATAATTTGGTATTATCTTGAGCCATCGTGACAAGCAAGCAATCCAACACACGAGCAAACAAAAAGCAAACGAAAAAGAGGCGAACGAAAAAGAGAGGGCGAATAAAACGGCAAGGGTGAAGTGAGGGAGAGGAAAACGAGAGGCAAATGGCAAATAATGTAATGCGGGAGATAAGGGATTGTGATGGGTACTTGGTATGTTGACTTTTGCGTAGACCTCCCCGGCAACGGCGCCAGAAATCCTTCTTGCTACCTCTTGAGCACTGCGTTGGTTTTCCCTTGAAGAGGAAAGGGTGATGCAGCAAAGTAGCGTAAGTGTTTCCCTCAGTTTTTGAGAACCTAGGTATCAATCCAGTAGGAGGCTACGCGCGAGTCCCTCGTACCTGCACAATACAAATAAATCCTCGCAACCAACGCAATAAGGGGTTGTCAACCCCTTCACAGTCACTTACGAGAGTGAGATCTGATAGATATGATAGGATAATATTTTTGGTATTTTTGTGATAAAGATGCAAAGGAAAAAGCAAAGGAAATAACTAAGTGTTGGAAGATTAATATGATGAAGATAGACCCGGGGGCCATAGGTTTCACTAGTGGCTTCTCTCAAGAGCATAAGTATTTTACGGTGGGTGAACGAATTACTGTTGAGCAATTGACAGAATTGAGCATAGTTATGAGAATATCTAGGTATGATCATGTATATAGGCATCACGTCCGAGACAAGTAGACTGACTCCTGCCTGCATCTACTACTATTACTCCACTCATCGACCGCTATCCAGCATGCATCTAGAGTATTAAGTTCATGAAAACAGAGTAACGCCTTAAGCAAGATGACATGATGTAGAGGGATAAATTCATGCAATATGATAAAAAAACATCTTGTTATCCTCGATGGCAACAATACAATACGTGCCTTGCTGCCCCTACTGTCACTGGGAAAGGACACCGCAAGATTGAACCCAAAGCTAAGCACTTCTCCTATTGCAAGAAAGATCAATCTAGTAGGCCAAACCAAACTGATAATTCGAAGAGACTTGCAAAGATAACCAATCATACATAAAATAATTCAGAGAAGATTCAAATATTATTCATAGATAATCTTGATCAGATACCCACAATTCATCGGATCTCGACAAACACACCTCAAAAAGAAGATTACATTGAATAGATCTCCACGAGAGAGGGGGAGAACATTGTATTGAGATCCAAAAAGAGAGAAGAAGCCATCTAGCTACTAACTATGGACCCGAAGGTCTGAGGTAAACTACTCACACTTCATCGGAGAGGCTATGGTGTTGATGTAGAATCCCTCCGTGATGGATGCCCTCTCCGGTGGAGCTCCGGAACAGGCCCCAAGATGGGATCTTGTGGGTACAGAAGGTTGCGGCGGTGGAATTAGGTTTTTGGCTCCGTATCTGATCGTTTGGGGGTACATAGGTATATATAGGAGGAAGGAGTACGTCGGTGGAGCAACAGGGGGCCCACGAGGGTGGAGGGCGCGCCCTGAGGGGTGGGCGCGCCCCCCTACCTCGTGGCTTCCTCTTTTGTTTCTTGACGTAGGGTCCAAGTCTCCTGGATCATAATCTTCCTAAAAATCACGTTCCCGAAGGTTTCATTCCGTTTGGACTCCGTTTGATATTCCTTTTTTGCGAAACTCTGAAATAGGCAAAAAACAGCAATTCTGGGCTGGTCCTCCGGTTACTAGGTTAGTCCCAAAAATAATATGAAAGTGAATAATAAAGCCCAATAATGTCCAAAACAGTAGATAATATAGCATGGATCAATCAAAAATTATAGATACGTTGGAGACGTATCATGGACAGGGAAGACGCATGGTATGATTCCCCCCCCCACGTGGTGCACGGGGACTCCAAGGAGGTTCACCTGGACATATGCATTACCAAGTTAAATGTTGATCATTAGTCTTCGCTCAATGTAATCCGCTGTCTAAGCGTGTGGAGACTTCCATGCATGATCTTGCTCTATTGGAGTATCGTGCATGAATAAAAGTGTATCCATTTATGGTTTAGTCTAGAATCTTCCATGTATGAATTTTTACTACAGTACTGGTGAAAGACTTATGATGAACCATTTCTTACATCTCCTCTGCCCCCTTCCAAGTCATCCTGATTTAATCCCTCCGTCTAGGTGTATAAGGGCATGGTTAATACTTAAATAGTATAGCCAACTGTTTGACTATAAGAAAGCGTCGTGTCATCTGTAGCCGACATGTATAACAATGGATACTCAAAAACTAATTCTTGAAGATCATTTCTTGCAAAGCACAATAAGTGTTATTTCTTCACAAGTTTTGGATGCAGGTTGAACAGTTGAACGCTTTTGTTTGCAAAATATACTTTTTATCCATTTCACCTGGATGTTTGTGAGCTCTAGAGATGAAATAATATTCGAAGAACAGTTTTGCTATGTCTCAGTCGACTGAGACTTCGTTACGTCTTAGTCGATGATATAGTCCTTTGATTTTGCATGGAGATTAGTACAAAAAAAATATTTTTTATTTTTTTTATTTTTCTTCTTATACTATATCATTTGACTGAGACTTGGACTTAGACCTAGCCACACCCTTCGAAGAAACCTATCGATACCCGTTACACATGAGATGACCCCCACATCCTTTGTCAAAATAAACAACTCCCCAATCAATGCATTTCACTATTCCGTGCAACGCACGAGCACCTTACTATAGATTAGTACGACCAAAAATTGAACTAACATTATATATATATAGTACGATAAATGCTAATGCATGTCACCTAAAATTATATCATTGAAAACTATGTTCAAATACTAATCCAACGATATAGTTTTTGTTGACATGCACTAACATTTTGTCAGTTAAATCTTTAGTCAAATTCAATGGGGGACTAATAAACCACGACCAATGTACTACTAGTGTAGAGGGCGGCGCTGCGCGCGAGTCTTGCGGCAGTAAAGCCGTCATATCACAAAACCCAACCACTAATAAGTGGCCTGATAAAATAAACGGACAAGCAACCATCACATCCCTCTGTCTTGATTGTTCTAGAACACAGGTGAGGTAGCAGCAGTGTACTGTTCATGCGAATCCTACTGATATTGGCCGTTGGATTTAGAAGATCAACGGTTATGATTGATGTTCTTAGTCCTACTTAAAATTGGTACACTATATAGTAGTATAGATATAGAAACCCGCGTGAAATGCGAGAAACCAACTCCGGCCACACACGTCCGTTCAGGAGCAGGACGCCGGCCAAGCTCCTTCTTCCACCATTTTGTCCACTCTTTCGGCGGCATCCGACGAGCAGGAAGAGCAGTTCTCCGGCATAAAAGCCGTTTGGGTGGCCCGCCGAGCCCGGCAGCTCGCTTTTCCACCTACCTAGCCTAGCTAGCCCCTCGGAGGTAGTTGCCGCACTAAGCCAGCGCGTGTTTCCGCAGCTGGCCTCTCCAATACAGCTCGAAGAAGAATGCCGACTTGCTCCACGCCGGCTTGTCGGGGAGCACGGCGGCACGGGCATCGTCGCTGCCCTCGACGCCGCCGCGTCGTACAGCGCCTCAAGTGTCTGCGACTGCGCCATCCGTCGTCGACGCGTGCGTAGCCGCGACATGCAGGCAGAGAAAGAAGCCGCCATGGATGTCGACAAGGTGATGCAGCTACGCGGATGTGGACGAGGTGAAAGGCAGCACGTCCCCGCCCGCCGCCATCATCGAGGAAAAGTAGAATACGGGAGGCCGCCGCCGATTGTATCCCATGAAGGCCACCGCCGAGGCGACGCCGGCGAATACAGCCGGTGTCTTACTTGATTCTTCTTCTGCCAGATGCTGGAGGAGGACAAAGAGATCGGGCGGCGACCATTTAGATTAGGTATTTTAATTCTACCAGGCTGGTTGTAATGGGAGTATTATAGGTAGTATCATGCATGCCAACTACTCCCTCCGTTCCTAAATATAGGAGTATTATAAGAGCATAGTTAATAGTATAACCAGCTAATGGCTACATGACACTGCCACGTCATCTATAGCCAACCTTGTAGCCTTCAAGTATAATACTCCCTCCGTCTAGGTGTCATCTTACGAAAACCAAATAATCCCAAAATACTTAGGCGCGGTGCATTAACTTCTACCTCTTTTCTTGTTTCTTGACATATCAACCAAAGAGATGTTGGTGTGCATTCTTTTAATGACTTGAGACTAGCAAACACGACATGCAGTGGTTAGTTCATTGCATGCAATGCTATTAATTAGCAAATAAACATTAAGTTCTCTCGTCTCTTCCGAAAGTCGAACAATGATGATGGTACTACAGTCGATAATGTACTACTAGTAAGCAAAGCTTCTACTCGTTTGCGAGTAGACCGGACACATCAAAAGTAGTGCATTAGTCTCCAAAAAGGGTTGACCATGTCCATGGCTACCATCCCGGGCTCCATCATTCAGTGTGTGCTTCTCGTCGTTCTGCGAGTTGACGGGACACATCAAATTTAATACGTATTCAATACTCTCTCCAAAAAGGCCGACCATGTCCAACAGTCCATGGCTACCATCCCGTGCTCCGTCATTGAGTACGTGCAGTATTCACGTGCCATCGAGGAGGAAAAATATTACGTAGTACTAGGTGCCATCATAGTGCACAACTCACTTACGCACTGCTTATCTCCATTTTCTTGCATGACACGTGCACCTTGATGCTAGATGTCCCGCGTGTTGGCAAAAGGATGAACAAAGCTCATGTCAAAAAAAAGAGTGCAAGAACATAGATTCCCGACGACCGAGAAGGAGCAAGAAACCTCATGGTGGAGCGTCTGCACTCATAGTATTTTATATTATTTAGCGATATAAAATCAACCAATCATCTCCACAGTAGACCGGAAGAGTACGAAACACGGCAGCCCAGTGTAGTTACATCATACTATACGTGGCCAACCCACGCTATCACCATATTTCTTGGCCTCTGTGCGACACCTAGCTCTAGTAATCCACCAGCCCGTATCGCTTCTCGCTCCTCGTCTCTCTCAAAGTGCGGCGGGCTAGCGTTTTTGCCGTCTATTGAGGTCGGTTAACTCATCACATGTTAGCGACATGCCAAGAGCATTCTAAAAAAATTACTGTACTCTATTGTTATGCCAAGAGGAGGAAGCGCTTTGACCGACAGACCAAACGAGACAGGCGTGTTGTGCCGTGAGTGGGTCCAGTTTCTCGTTTTGAACTTGTTTGGTGTAGTAGTAACACTTGGTTTTGACTATTGGTAAGATTTTATATACTCCGACCGTCTAGTGAATAAGTCATCTTAGATTGTGCATCGTGACCAAGGAAGAGGGGAAAATGAGAGAAATTAATATTTATTTGCTAATTAATAGCATTGCATGCAATGAACTAACCATTGCATGTCGTGTTTGGTAGTCTAAGTCATTGAAAACATGCACGCCCCACATCTTTTATTGGTGGATATGTCAAGAAACAAGAAACGAGGTGGGAGTTAATGCACCGCGCCTAAGTATTTAGGATTATTTGGTTTTCGTAAGGTGACTTATACACCTAGACAGAGGGGGTAGGGCCTAATGTATTCTTCGAGGATGCCTTTGACTATTGATAAGATTTTATATAATTTGAAAATTATATCATTCCAAGATCCTTTCACGTTCCGTTTTCAAAAAGAAAAAAGATCCTTTCACGTACGAATTTGACTGTATGCTTTGAGCAACTTGCATGTCCTATATTGCTCCTATTTGGATACTCTAACTTAGCTAGAGGTTAGACTAACTCATGACTAACCCTGAACTAACTGTAGCCAAAGAGGTGTTTCGGTGACAGGGTTAGATTGACAATAAATGCACTTGATGGAGAGAGAAAAGTTATTTTTCAGTGGGCCCAAGGAGGTACTTACTGTGGGAAAGGTGAAGTGATGGTTGCTTCGCCCGAGCAAATTATTACTCTGGGGATATGGGAGTACCAGCGGATTCAAGGAACAGAGAAATGATGGTTGCTTCGTCCGAGCAACTTACTGTGGCGAAGGTGGGGCTCTGTGATTTGACTGCTCACTAGTCATTACTAATGCTGTGCAACGACCAGGGTGAATCTTTCCCTGCAGTTGTGCACTCAATATTGCTGCATGGCAGGTGGAGCCGGATGAAGGATGTCCCACATGTCGGCGAAACGAAGTTGAATTGTTTCTGGCATTGCTATCAATCCTTCAGGATTTGTTTATATGTACGCATAATTTTAATGAAATTGTACTGTGATGATATGAAGGTTTCAACTTTGGTTCCCGCAGGAAAAAAAGGTTTCAACTTAGGATTCATGTGTCCTCTTGCCTCAAGATTATCTTGTTACAACATTCCATCAAATACAAATGAAACTACGATGGCTGCTAATGCATCTCAATGGTTCGCAGATCAGTGCCAATATTCACATCACAACTGAAGACAAAGTTGTGAGAAGGTGTACAAATAAAGAAAAATATATAATTGATCGATGTTGTTCGTATGCATGGGTCCATTTCCTGGTCACAGTGTTCATTGCTTGCCAACTAGTTTCACCCAGCGTTGTAGCCAAAAAGGGGGTGTACGGAGGACGCCACAATTCGATCATTTTGTGCAGCTCCACTAAAATCGAGCTGACCATCCCTGTTTGCAAAGATATCCAGTTAGTGTGATTACAATAATAGTGGAACTAGATGATGAAACATAACACACACAAATAGAAGCCGATCACCTCTGCGATCTCTCTTTAGTACTAACTACTTGTTGGAGAAGATTAGGCGGGAGTTGGATGAGGAGGATAGAAAAACCAATCTCCCTTTCTGCAGTCCCATAGAAATGTAAAAACGTTGCCCGTGTGACATTTTGAAGGAACTGCACGAAACACTCTTAAGAAAAAAAGTGATTTGTGCAGTTCACCAGAAGGTCGCAATAGCAACGAGGTGAAATGGCTAGCCCTGTTTGCAAAAAAAAGAGGTAGAAAGGAAAAAATTACTGGCGAATAACACGAGTTGAAGATACATACACCGAAAAAAAAGAAGCATATTCCATGTAATAAGGGAAAGATAGCAGCATGGTGGTTTTATCTAAAATGGTTTGAGGACGAGATTGCAAGATGGAAAATACGCCGGCCGAGATACGTTTTAAGCAAACAACTAAAGAAGATCCACACGCAGCAACGTGGGAAGATGGGCAGTGGAGCAAGGCCGGAGGAAGCTGTACCTGAGGGTCGTCGGGATGTTACTAGGAGGGCGCCGGTGGCCGGGATCTGCCCATACTGCGGTAGCGAGCAAGTGGCGAAGGCCCTAATGCGTCGGAGCTTGGTCAGAGAGAACGGCGGGTACCGCAGATCGGGACGTGCTCCCTCAACGTCGTCGAACGGAGAAACGATGCACATCCTCCCTTTCCGCCGGCGGACGGGATGTGGCCGGATCACTGACCAACGGTGAGAGAGAGAGGCCACCGCCGCCTTCTGTGAGATGGTGTGACGAGAGACAAAACCCGGCAGGCAGGCTCCATTGTATATAGTGGAGCGGATTTTTCCATTTTCCCCACGGCAATCATTTTATATTCTGTACTATGCGCCATTGAGGAGGAATATATAACTTTATTTAATACAAACGCGTCAAGTCAAACTTTGTTCCGTCTAGGCGTGGTACCCGACCCTCCTTCGAGTAAACAACCGCTACACGCATCAAATAATCACGTGGGCTGCCTTTTCGTACAGAAACGAACTCCACCGTGCACCCGCGCGGGTGTGGCCGGGAACGAGACGTGAGTACGTGCGTCCTGCGTGCACCTCTTCCTTAGGTGCAGGTACGTACGTGGGTGGGTCTGAGAGAGATGGTTTGTGCGAAACCGAGGCAATGTGTTGATGATATCTCAAACAAAAAAACGTAACATATGCAATGTGTGTGAAACAGAGTCATGGATATATCATATATAGAGGGAGCGATCCACGAGAAGAGAGTGGAGGGATCATCGGTGTGAGATATCGATAGAATCAAAAACAGGGATGAAGTGTGTGGCTGCGCAATCGATAAAGAGTGCCATTGAATTTGTGTTTTCCCACGTCAAAGATACAGGGCGGCTGGCCTACTGGAATTTGAGAGGGCAGAGGTGCACTTTTTCTCTATGGCATGGATACTGCTACCTCTTGAGCACTGCGTTGGTTTTCCCTTGAAGAGGAAACGGTGATGCAGTAAAGCAGCGTAAGTATTTCCCTCAGTTTTTGAGAACCAAGGTATCAATCTAGTAGGAGGCCACGCACGAGTCCCTCGCACCTACACAAACAAATAAATCCTCGCAACCAATGCGATAAGGGGTTGTCAATCCCTACACGGTCACTTACGAGAGTGAGATCTGATAGATATGATAGGATAATATTTTGGTATTTTTATGATAAAGATGCAAAGTAAAATAAAAGCAAAATAAAAGGCAATGGAAATAGCTTGTTGTCGGAAGATTAAGATGATGGAAAATAGACCCGGGGGCCATAGGTTTCACTAGTGGCTTCTCTCAAGAGCATAAGTATTTACGGTGGGTGAACAAATTACTGTTGAGCAATTGACAGAATTGAGCATAGTTATGAGAATATCTAGGTATGATCATGTATATAGGCATCACGTCCGAGACAAGTAGACCGACTCCTGCCTGCATCTACTACTATTACTCCACACATCGACCGCTATCCAGCATGCATCTAGAGTATTAAGTTCATAAGAACAGAGTAACGCTTTAAGCAAGATGACATGATGTAGAGGGATAAACTCATGCAATATGATATAAACCCCACCTTGTTATCCTCCATGGCAACAATACAATACGTGCCTTGCTGCCCCTACTGTCACTGGGAAAGGACACCGCAAGATTGAACCCAAAGCTAAGCACTTCTCCCATTGCAAGAAAGATCAATCTAGTAGGCCAAACCAAACTGATAATTCAAAGAGACTTGCAAAGATAACCAATCATACATAAAAGAATTCAGAGAAGATTCAAATATTTTTCATAGATAAACTTGATCATAAACCCACAATTCATCGGTCTCAACAAACACACCGCAAAAGAAGATTACATCGAATAGATCTCCACAAGAGAGGGGGGAACATTGTATTGAGATCCAAAAAGAGAGAAGAAGCCATCTAGCTAATAACTATGGACCCGAAGGTCTGAGGTTAACTACTCACACTTCATCGGAGAGGCTATGGTGTTTATGTAGAAGCCCTCCGTGATGGATGCCTCCTCCGGCGGAGCTCCAGAACAGGCCCCAAGATGGGATCTCACGGGTACAGAAGGTTGCGGCGGTGGAATTAGGTTTTGGCTCCGTATCTGGTAGTTTTGGGGGTACGTAGGTATATATAGGAGGAAGGAGTACGTCAGTGGAGCAACAGGGGGCCCACGAGGGTGGAGGGCGCGCCCAGGGGAGTAGGCGTGCCCCCTACCCCGTGGCCTCCTGGTTGATGTCTTGATGTAGGGTCCAAGTCCTCTGGATCACGTTCGTTCCGAAAATCACGTTCCCGAAGGTTTCATTCTGTTTGGACTCCGTTTGATATTCTTTTTCTGCGAAACTTAGAAATAGGCAAAAAAACAACAATTCTGGGCTGGGCCTCCGGTTAATAGGTTAGTCCCAAAAATAATATAAAAGTGTATAATAAAGCCCAATAATGTCCAAAACAGAATATAATATAGCATGGAACAATCAAAAATTATAGATACGTTGGAGACGTATCAAGCATCCCCAAGCTTAATTCCTGCTCGTCCTCGAGTAGGTAAATGATAAAAACAGAATTTTTGATGTGGAATGCTACTTGGCATAATTTCAATGTAATTCCTCTTAATTGTGGTATGAATATTCAGATCCGAACGATTCAAGATAAAAGTTCAATATTGACATAAAATAATAATACTTCAAGCATACTAACTAAGCAATTATGTCCTCTCAAAATAACATGGCCAAAGAAAGTTCATCCCTACAAAATCATATAGTTTAGTCATGCTCCATTTTAGTCACACAAGAATGCTCTCATCATGCACAACCCCGATGAAAAGCCAAGCAATTGTTTCATACTTTAGTAATCTCAAACTTTTTTAAACCTTCACGCAATACATGAGCGTGAGCCATGGATATAGCACTATGGGTGGAATAGAATATAATGATGGGGGTTATGTGGAGAAGACAAAAAAGGAGAAAGTCTCACATCAACGAGGCTAATCAATGAGCTATGGAGATGCCCATCGATTGATGTTAATGCAAGGAGTAGGGATTGCCATGCAACGGATGGACTAGAGCTATAAATATATGAAAGCTCAACAAAAGAAACTAAGTGGGTGTGCATCCAACTTGCTTGTTCACGAAGACCTAGGGCATTTGAGGAATCCCACTGTTGGAATATACAAGCCAAGTTCTATAATGAAAAGTTCCCATTAGTATATGAAAGTGACAAAACAAGAGACTCTCTATCATGAAGATTATGGTGCTACTTTAAAGCACAAGTGTGGTAAAAAGGATAGTAACATTGTCCCTTCTCTCTTTTTCTCTCTTTTTTGGGCCTTCTCTTTTTTTATGGCCTTTCTCTCTCTCTTTTTTTACCTCACTTGGGACAATGCTCTAGAAAATGATGATCATCACACTTCTATTTATTTACAACTCAATGATTACAACTCGATACTAGAACAAAGTATGACTCTATATGAATGCCTCCGGCGGTGTACCTGGATATGCAATGAACCAAGAGTGACATGTATGAAAGAATTATGAATGGTGGCTTTGCCACAAATACTATTTCAACTACATGATCATGCAAAGCAAAATGACAATGATGAACGTGTCATGATAAACGGAACGGTGGAAAGTTGCATGGCAATATATCTCGGAATGGCTATGGAGATGCCATAATAGGTAGGTATGGTGGCTGTTTTGAGGAAGATATAAGGAGGTTTATGTGTGAAAGAGCGTATCATATCACGGGGTTTGGATGCACCGGCGAAGTTTGCACCAACTCTCAATGTGAGAAAGGGCAATGCACGGTACCGAAGAGGCTAGCAATGATGGAAAGGTGAGGGTGCGTATAATCCATGGACTCAACATTAGTCATAAAGAACTCACATAATTGTTGCAAAAAATTTAGAAGTCATCAAAAACCAAGCACTACGCGCATGCTCCTAGGGGGATAGATTGGTAGGAAAAGACCATCACTCGTCCCCGACCGCCACTCATAAGGAGGACACTCAACGAACACCTCATGTTTCAAATTTGTTACATAACGTTTACCATACGTGCATGCTACGGGACTTGCAAACTTCAACACAAGTATTTCTCAAATTCACAATTACTCAACTAGCACAACTTTAATATCACTACCTCCATATCTCAAAACAATCATCAAGCATCAAACTTCTATTAGTATTCAACACACTCATAAGAAAGTTTTTACAAGACTTGAATACCTAGCATATTAGGATCGTTTAAGCAAATTACCATGCTATTTAAGACTCTCAAAATAATCTAAGTGAAGCATGAGAGAATAATAGTTTCTATAAAACAAAAGTTACCACCATGCTCTAAAAGATATAAGTGAAGTACTAGAGCAAAAACTATATAGCTCAAAAGATATAAGTGAAGCACAAAGAGTATTCTAATAATTTCCGAATCATGTGTGTATCTCTCAAAAGGTGTGTACAGCAAGGATGATTGTGGTAAACTAAAAATCAAAGAATCAAATCATACAAGACGCTCCAAGCAAAACACATATCCTGTGGTGAATAAAAATATAGCTCCAAGTAAAATTACCGATGGAAGTAGACGAAAGAGGGGATGCCTTCCGGGGCATCCCCAAGCTTTGGATTTTTGGTGTCCTTAGATTATCTTGGGGTGCCATGGGCATCCCCAAGCTTAGGCTCTTGCCACTCCTTGTTCCATAATCCATCAAATCTTTGACCCAAAACTTGAAAACTTCACAACACAAAACTTAACAGAAAATCTTGTGAGCTCCGTTAGCGAGAGAAAACAAAACACCACTTCAAGGTAATGTAATGAACTCATTCTTTATTTATATTGGTGTTAAACCTACTGTATACCGACTTCTCTATGATTTATAAACTATTTTACTAGCCATAGATTCATCAAAATAAGCAAACAACACACGAAAAACAGAATCTGTCAAAAACAGAACAGTCTGTAGTAATCTGGAACTAACGCAAACTTCTGGAACTCCAAAAATTCAGCAAAAATAGGAAGACCTAGAAAATTTGTTTATTGATCATCAGCAATTGGAATCAATATTTTATCACCTTCTGGTGATTTTTAACAATTATTTTTGTGAACAGAAAGTTTCTGGAATTTTCTGCAAGATCAAATAACTATCATCCAAGAAGATCCTATAGGTTTAACTTGGCACAAACACTAATTAAAACATAGAAACACATCTAACCAGAGTATAGATCAAAGATTTATTCCTTAACAGAAGCAAAAAGCAAAAAACTAAAAATAAAATTGGGTTGCCTCCCAACAAGCGCTATCGTTTAATGCCCCTAGCTAGGCATAAAAGCAAGGATAGATTTAGGTATTGCCATCTTTGGTAGGCAATCCATAAGTGGCTCTCATAATAGATTCATATGGTAATTTTATTTTCTTTCTAGGGAAGTGTTCCATGCCTTTCCTTAACGGAAATTGGAATCTAATATTTCCTTCCTTCATATCAATAATTGCACCGATCGTTCTAAGGAAAGGTCTACCAACAATAATAGGACATGAAGGATTGCAATCTATATCAAGAACAATAAAATCTACAGGCACATAGTTCCTATTTACAACAATAATAACATCATTAATTCTTCCCATAGGTTTCTTAATGGTGGAATCCGCAAGGTGCAAGTTTAAAGAGCAATAATCAAAATCACGAAAACCTAACAAATCGCACAAAGTCTTTGGAATAGTGGAAACACTAGCACCCAAATCACACAAAGCATAGCATTCATGATATTTAATTTTAATTTTAATAGTAGGTTTCCACTCATCATAGAGTTTTCTAGGGACAGAATCTTCCAACTCAAGTTTTTCTTCATAAGATTGCATCAAAGCATCAACGATATGGTTAGTAAAAGCTTTATTTTGACTATAAGCATGAGGAGAATTTAGCACGGATTGCAACAAGGAAATACAATCTATCAAAGAGCAATTATCATAATTAAATTCCTTGAAATCCAAAATAGTGGGTTCATTAATATCTAGAGTAATCTCTTCAATCCCACTTTTATCAATTTTAGCATCAAGATCTAAAAACTCCGATTTTTTGGAACGCCTTCTAGGTAAAGGTGGATCATATTCAGTCCCATAATTATCAAGATTCATATTGCTAAACAAAGATTTAATAGGGGACACATCAATAACTTTTAGATCTTCATCTTTGTTTTCAAAGTTTTCCGGCTTAGCGGCCATCTTATTGACAAAGGTGGCTTGCTTATCCGATATTTCAGCTATCAACTTCTCAAGATGAGTAATTTGGGATCTCAAACCATCAAATTCTTTAGACATATCATCGAGCTCTTTATTCATATAACCCATAAAGCTTTTTTGTTCCTTAAGCTCGTTTCTAAAGAAATTATTATGCTCAAATTGCAACACCATAAAACTCCTGACGTTGCTTTCGATCTCTTCTAACCTTTTAAGGTGAAGATCACCAAATCTAGGTAGAGCCATCGTGACAAGCAAGCAATCCAACACATGAGCAAATGAAAAGCAAGCGAAAAAGAGGCGAACGGAAAAGAGAAGGCGAATAAAACGGCAAGGGTGAAGTGGGGGAGAGGAAAACGAGAGGCAAATGGAAAATAATGTAATGCGGGAGATAAGGGTTTGTGATGGGTACTTGGTATGTTGACTTTTGCGTAGACCTCCCCGGCAACGGCGCCAGAAATCCTTCCTGCTACCTCTTGAGCACTGCGTTGGTTTTCCCTTGAAGAGGAAAGGATGATGCAGTAAAGCAGCATAAGTATTTCCCTCGGTTTTTGAGAAGCAAGGTATCAATCCAGTAGGAGGCCACGCACCAGTCCCTCGCACCTACACAAACAAATAAATCCTCGCAACCAACGCGATAAGGGGTTGTCAATCCCTACACGGTCACTTACGAGACTGAGATCTGATAGATATGATAGGATAATATTTTTGGTATTTTTATGATAAAGATGCAAACTAAAATAAAAGCAAAATAAAAGGCAATGGAAATAGCTTGTTGTTGGAAGATTAATATGATGGAAAATAGACCCCGGGGCCATAGGTTTCACTAGTGGCTTCTCTCAAGAGCATAAGTTCATAAGAACAGAGTAACGCTTTAAGCAAGATGACATGATGTAGAGGGATAAACTCATGCAATATGATATAAACCCAACCTTGTTATCCTCGATGGCAACAATACAATACGTGCCTTGCTGCCCCTACTGTCACTGGGAAAGGACACCGCAAGATTGAACCCAAAGCTAAGCACTTCTCCCATTGCAAGAAAGATCAATCTAGTAGGCCCAACCAAACTGATAATTCGAAGAGACTTGCAAAGATAACCAATCATACATAAAAGAATTCAGAGAAGATTCAAATATTGTTCATAGATAAACTTGATCATAAACCCACAATTCATCGGTCTCAACAAACACACCGCAAAGGAAGATTACATCGAATAGATCTCCACGAGAGAGAGGGAGAACATTGTATTGAGATCCAAAAAGAGAGAAGAAGCCATCTAACTAATAACTATGGACCCGAAGGTCTGAGGTAAACTACTCACACTTCATCGGAGAGGCTATGGTGGTGATGTAGAAGCCCTCCATGATCGATGCCCCCTCCGGCGGAGCTCCGGAACTGTTGGGGAACGTAGCAGAAATTCAAAATTTTCTACGCATCACCAAGATCAATCTATGGAGTTTACTAGCAACGAGAGGGAAGGAGTGCATCTACATACCCTTGTAGATCACGAGCGGAAGCGTTCAAGAAAACAGGGTTGATGTAGTCGTACTCGTCGTGATCCAAATCACCGATGATCCTAGCGCCGAACGGACGGCACCTCCGCGTTCAACACACGTACGGTTGGGAGAGGCGTCTCCTCCTTCTTGATCCAGCAAGGGGGGTGGAGAGGTTGATGGAGATCCAGCAGCACGACGGCGTGGTGGTGGAAGCAGCGGGATCTCGGCAGGGCTTCGCCAAGCTCAGCGAGAGGGAGAGGTGTTACGGGGGGAGAGGGAGGCGCCAGGGGCTTGGTTGCGGAGCCCTCCCTCCCCCCTCTTTATATAGGGGCCCTGTGGGGGGCGCCGGCCCTAGAGATCCAATCTCAAGGGGGCGGCGGCCAAGGGGGGAAACTTGCCCCCCAAGTCAGGTGGGGCGCCCCCACCCCCAGGGTTTCCAACCCTAGGCGCAGGGGGAGGCCCATGGGGGGCGCACCAGCCCACTAGGGGCTGGTTTCCTTCCCACTTCAGCCCATGGGGCCCTCCGGGATAGGTGGCCCCACCCGGTGGACCCCCGTGACCCTTCCGGTGGTCCCGGTACAATACCGGTGACCCCCGAAACTTTCCCGGTAGCTGAAACTGGACTTCCTATATACAAAACTTTACCTCCGGACCATTCCGGAACTCCTCGTGATGTCCGGGATCTCATACGGGACTCCGAACAACTTTCGGGTTACCGCATACTAATATCTCTACAACCCTAGCGTCACCGAACCTTAAGTGTGTAGACCCTACGGGTTCGGGAGACACACAGACATGACCGAGACGACTCTCCGGTCAATAACCAACAGCGGGATCTGGATACCCATGTTGGCTCCCACATGCTCCTCAATGATCTCATCGGATGAACCACGATGTCGAGGATTCAATCAATCCCGTATACAATTCCCTTTGTCTATCGGTATGTTACTTGCCCGAGATTCGATCGTCGGTATCCCAATACCTCGTTCAATCTCGTTACCGACAAGTCACTTTACTCGTACCGTAATGCATGATCCCGTGACCAACCACTTGGTCACATTGAGCTCATTATGATGATGCATTACTGAGTGGGCCCAGAGATACCTCTCCGTCATACGGAGTGACAAATCCCAATCTCGATTCGTGCCAACCCAACAGACACTTTCGGAGATACCTGTAGTGTACCTTTATAGCCACCCAGTTACGTTGTGACGTTTGGTACACCCAAAGCATTCCTACGGTATTCGGGAGTTGCACAATCTCATGTCTAAGGAAACGATACTTGACATTAGAAAAGCTCTTAGCAAACGAACTACACGATCTTGTGCTATGCTTAGGATTGGGTCTTGTCCATCACATCATTCCCCTAATGATGTGATCCCGTTATCAATGACATCCAATGTCCATGGTCAGGAAACCATAACCATCTATTGATCAACGAGCTAGTCAACTAGAGGCTTACTAGGGACATGTTGTGGTCTATGTATTCACACATGTATTACGGTTTCCAGTTAATACAATTATAGCATGAACAATAGACAATTATCATGAACAAGGAAATACAATAATAACCATTTTATTATTTCCTCTAGGGCATATTTCCAACAGTCTCCCACTTGCACTAGAGTCAATAATCTAGTTCACATCACTATGTGATTGTAATGAATCCAACACCCATGGGGTTTGTTCATATCTCGCTTGTGAGAGAGGTTATTAGTCAACGGGTCTGAACCTTTCAGATCCGTGTGTGCTTTACAAATCTCTATGTCTTCTCCTAGACGCAGCTACCACACGCTACTTGGAGCTATTCCAAATAACTGCTCTACTATACGAATCCGGTTTACTACTCAGAGTCATCCGGATTGGTGTCAAAGTTTGCATCGACGTAACCCTTTACGACAAACTCTTTCACCACCTCCATAATCGAGAAAATTCCTTAGTCCACTAGATACTAAGGATAAGTTCGACCGCTGTCATGTGATCCATTCCCGGATCACTATTGTACCCCTTGACTAACTCATGGCAAAGCACACTTCAGGTGCGGTACACAGCATAGCATACTGTAGAGCCTACATCTAAAGCATAGGGGACGACCTTCGTCCTTTCTCTCTCTTCTGCCGTGGTCAGGTCTTGAGTCTTACTCAATACTCACACCTTGTAACACAGCCAAGAACTCCTTCTTTGCTGATCTATTTTGAACTCCTTCAAAAACTTGTCACGGTATGTATTCATTTGAAAGTACTATTAAGCGTTTTTTATTTATCCTTATAGATCTTGATGCTCAATGTTCAAGTAGCTTAATCCAGGTTTTCCATTGAAAAACACTTTTCAAATAACCCTGTATGCTTTCCAGAAATTCTACATCATTTCTGATCAACAATATGTTGACAACATATACTCATCAAAAATTCTATAGTGCTCCCACTCACTTCTTTGGAAATATAAGTTTCTCATAAACTTTGTATAAACCCAAAATCTTTGATCATCTCATCAAAGCGTACATTCCAACTCCGAGATGCTTACTCCAGTCCTTAGAAGGATTGCTGGAGCTTTGCATACTTGTTAGCATCTTTCAGGATTGACAAAATCATCTGGTTGTATCACATACAACCTTTCCTCAAGAAAATCGTCGAGGAAACAATGTTTTGACATCCTATCTGCAAGATTTCATAAATAATGCAGTAACTGCTAATATAGTTCCAACAGACTCTTAGCATCGCTACGAGTGAGAAAATCTCATCGTAGTCAACTCCTTGAACTTGTCAGAAAACATCTTAACGACAAGTCGAGCTTTCTTAATGGTGATACTTACCATCATTGTCTGTCTTCCCTTTTAAAATCCATGTGTACCCAACAGCCTTACGACCATCAAGTAGTTCTTTCAAAGTCTATACTTTGTTTTCATACATGGATCCTCTCGGTTTTATGGCCTCAAGCCATTCGTCGGAATCCGGGCCCACCATCACTTCTCCATAGCTCGTAGGTTCATTGTTGTCTAGCAACATGACTTCCAAGACAGGATTACGTCCCACTCTGAAGTAGCATGCATCCTTGTCGTCCTACGAGGTTTGGTAGTGACTTGATCCGAAGTTTCATGATCACTATCATAAGCTTCCACTTCAATTGGTGTAGGTGCCACAGGAACAACTTCCTGTGCCCTGCTACACCCTAGTTGAAGTGACGGTTCAATAACCTTATCAAGTGTCCACCATCCTCCCACTCAATTCTTTCGAGAGAAACTTTTCCTCGAGAAAGGACTCGTTTCTAGAGGCAATTACTTTTGCTTCCAGATCTGAAATAGGAGGTATGCCCAACTGTTTTGGGTATTCTATGAAGATGCATTTATCCGCTTTGGGTTCGAGCATATCAGCCTGAACTTTTTCACATAAGCATCGCAGCCCCAAACTTTTAAGAAACGACAGCTTAGATTTCTCTAAACCATAGTTCATACGGTGTCATCTCAATGAAATTGCGTGGTGCCCTATTTAATGTGAATGCGGTTGTCTGTAATGCCTAACCCATAAACGATAGTGGTAATTCGATAAGAGACATCATGGTATGCACCATATCCAATAGGGTGCAGTTATGATGTTCGGACACACCATCACACTATGGTGTCCCAGGCGGTATTAGTTGTGAAACAATTTCCACAATGTCTTAATTGTGTGCCGGACTCGTAACTCAGATATTCATCTCTATGATCATATCATAGACACTTTATCCTCTTGTCACCACGACCTTCAACTTCACTCTGAAATTACTTGAACCTTTCAATAATTCAGACTTGTGTTTCATCAAGTAAATATACTCAGCATCTACTCAAATCATCTGTGAAGTAAGAACATAACGATATCCACTGCATGCCTCAGCACTCATTGGACTGCACACATCAAAATGTATTACTTCCAACAAGTTGCTTTCTTGTTCCATCTTACTGAAAAAGAGGCCTTTCAGTCATCTTGCCCATGTGGTTATGATTTGCATGTCTCAAGTGATTCAAAATCAAGTGAGTCCAAACGATCCATCTGTATGGAGTTTCTTCATGCATATCTACCAATAGACATGGTTCACATGTATCAATCTTTTCAAAAACAAGTGAGTCCAAAGATCCATCAACATGGAGCTTCTTCATGCGTTTTATACCAATATGATTCAAATGGCAGTGCCACAAGTATGTGGTACTATCATTGCTATCTTATATCTTTTGGCATGAACATGTGTATCACTATGATCGAGATTCAATAAACAATTCATTTTAGGTGCAAGACCATTGAAGGTATTATTCAAATAGACAGAGTAACCATTATTCTCCTTATATGAATAACCGTATTGCGATAAACATAATCCAATCATGTCTATGCTCAACGCAAACACCAAATAACAATTATTTAGGTTTAACACCAATCTCGATGGTAGAGGGAGCATGCGATGCTTGATCACATCAACCTTGGAAACACTTCCAACACATATCGTCATCTCACCTTTAGTTAGTCTCCATTTATTCCGTAGCTTTTTATTTCGAGTTACCAACACTTAGCAACCGAACCGGTATCTAATACCCTGGTGCTACTAGGAGTACTAGTAAAGTACACATTAATATAATGTATATCCAATATACTTCTGTCGACCTTACCAGCCTTCTCATCTACCAAGTATCTAGGGTAGTTCTGCTTCAGTGACCGTTCCCCTCATTACAGAAGCACTTAGTCTCGGGTTTGGTTCTACCTTGGGTTTCTTCACTAGAGCAGCAACTGATTTGCCGTTTCATGAAGTATCCCTTCTTGCCCTTGCCCTTCTTGAAACTAGTGGTTTTACTAACCATCAACAATTGATGCTCCTACTTGATTTCTACTTTCGCGGTGTCAAACGTCGCGAGTTGCTCAAGGATCATCATGTCTATCCCTGATATGTTATAGTTCATCACGAAGCTCTAATAGCTTGGTGGCAGTGACTTTGGAGAACCATCACTATCTCATCTGGAAGATTAACTCCCACTCGATTCAAGCGATTGTAGTACTCAGACAATCTGAGCACATGCTCAACGGTTGAGCTTTTCTCCCTTAGTTTGCAGGCTTAAGAAACTTGTCAAAGGTCTCATACCTCTTGACGTGGGCACGAGCCTAAAATCCCAATTTCAGCTCTTGGAACATCTCATATGTTCCGCGACGTTCCAAAATGTCTTTGGTGCCTCAATTCTAAACCGTTAGCATTACGCACTGAACGATCACGTAGTCATCAAAACGTGTATGTCAGATGTTTCGCAACATCTACACACGACGCTCGAGGTTCAGCACACCGAGCGGTGCATTAAGGACATAAGCCTTCTGTGCAGCAATGAGGACAATCCTCAGTATACGGACCCAGTCCGCATAATTGCTACTGTCAACTTTCAACTAAATTTTCTCTAGGAACATATCTTAAACAGTAGAACTAAAGCGTAAGCTACGATATAATTTGCAAAGACCTTTTGACTATGTTCATGATAATTAAGTTCATCTAATCAAATTATTTAATGAACTCCCACTCAGATAGACATCCCTCTAGTCATCTAAGTGATACATGATCCGAGTCAACTAGGTCGTGTCCGATCATCACGTGAGACGGACTAGTCATCATCGGTGAACATCTCCATGTTGATCGTATCTACTATACGACTCATGTTCGACCTTTCGGTCTCTTGTGTTCCGAGGCCATGTCTGTACATGCTAGGCTCGTCAAGTCAACCTAAGTGTTTTGCATGTGTAAATCTGGCTTACACCCGTTGTATGCGAACATTAGAATCTATCACACCCGATCATCACGTGGTGCTTCGAAACAACGAACCTTCGCAACGGTGCACAGTTAGGGGGAACACATCTCTTGAAATTTTAGTGAGGGATCATCTTATTTATGCTACCGTCGTTCTAAGCAAATAAGATGTAAACATGACAAACATCACATGCAAATCATAAAGTGACATGATATGGCCAATATCATCTTGCGCCTTTTGATCTCCATCTTCGAGGCGCGGCATGATCACCTTCGCCACCGGCATGACACCATGATCTCCATCATCATGATCTCCATCATCGTGTCTTCATGAAGTTGTCTCGCCAACTATTACTTCTACTACTATGGCTAACGGTTAGCAATAAAGTAAAGTAATTACATGGCGTTTTTCATTGACACGCAGGTCATACAATAAATTAAGACAACTCCTATGGCTCCTGCCGGTTGTCATACTCATCGACATGCAAGTCATGATTCCTATTACAAGAACATGATCAATCTCATACATCACATATATATAATTCATCACATCCTTTTGTCCATATCACATCACATAGCATACCCTGCAAAAACAAGTTAGACGTCCTCTAATTGTTGTTGCATGTTTTACGTGGCTGCTATGGGTTTCTAGCAAGAATGTTTCTTACCTACGCAAAAGCCACAACGGTGATATGCCAATTGCTATTTACCCTTCATAAGGACCCTCTTCATCGAATCCGATTCGACTAAAGTGGGAGAGACAGACACCCGCTAGCCACCTTATGCATCAAGTGCATGTCAGTCGGTGGAACCTGTCTGACGTAAGTGTACGTGTAAGGTCGGTCCGGGCCGCTTCATCCCACAATGCCGCCAAATCAAGATAAGACTAGTAACGGTAAGCAAATTGAACAAATCATCGCCCACAACTACTTTGTGTTCTACTCGTGCATAGAATCTACGCATAGACCTAGCTCATGATGCCACTCTTGGGGAACGTAGCAGAAATTCAAAATTTTCTACGCATCACCAAGATCAATCTATGGAGTTTACTAGCAACGAGAGGGAAGGAGTGCATCTACATACCCTTGTAGATCGCGAGCGGAAGCGTTCAAGAGAACGGGGTTGATGTAGTCGTACTCGTCGTGATCCAAATCACCGATGATCCTAGCGCCGAACGGACGGCACCTCCGCGTTCAACACACGTACGGTTGGGAGAGACGTCTCCTCCTTCTTGATCCAGCAAGGGGGAAGGAGAGGTTGATGGAGATCCAGCAGCACGATGGCGTGGTGGTGGAAGCAGCGGGATCTCGGCAGGGCTTCGCCAAGCTCAGCGAGAGGGAGAGGTGTTACGGCGGGAGAGGGAGGCGCCAGGGGCTTGGTTGCGCAGCCCTCCCTCCCCCCTCTTTATATAGGGGCCCTGTGGGGGGGCGCCAGCCCTAGAGATCCAATCTCAAGGGGGGGCGGCGGCCAAGGGGGGAAACTTGCCCCCCAAGTCAGGTGGGGCGCCCCCACCCCCAGGGTTTCCAACCCTAGGCGCAGGGGGGGCCATGGGGGGTGCACCAGCCCACCAGGGGCTGGTTCCCTTCCCACTTCAGCCCATGGGGCCCTCCGGGATAGGTGGCCCCACCCGGTGGACCCCCGGGACCCTTCCGGTGGTCCCGGTACAATACCGGTGACCCCCGAAACTTTCCCAGTAGCCGGAACAAGACTTCCTATAAACAAATCTTTACCTCCGAACCATTCCGGAACTCCTCATGATGTCCGGGGTCTCATCCGGGACTCCGAACAACTTTCGGGTTACCGCATACTAATATCTCTACAACCCTAGCGTCACCTAACCTTAAGTGTGTAGACCCTACGGGTTCGGGAGACACGCAGACATGACCGAGAGGACTCTCCGGTCAATAACCAACAGCGGGATCTGGATACCCATGTTGGCTCCCACATGCTCCTCGATGATCTCATCGGATGAACCATGATGTCGAGGATTCAATCAATCCCGTATACAATTCCCTTTGTCTATCGGTATGTTACTTGCCCGAGATTCGATCGTCGGTATCCCAATACCTCGTTCAATCTCGTTACCGACAAGTCACTTTACTCGTGCCGTAATGCATGATCCCGTGACCAACCACTTGGTCACATTGAGCTCATTATGATGATGCATTACTGAGTGGGCCCAGAGATACCTCTCCGTCATACGGAGTGACAAATCCCAATCTCGATTCGTGCCAACCCAACAGACACTTTCGGAGATACCTGTAGTGTACCTTTATAGCCACCCAGTTACGTTGTGACGTTTGGTACACCCAAAGCATTCCTACGGTATTCGGGAGTTGCACAATCTCAATTTTCTAAGGAAACGATACTTGACATTAGAAAAGCTCTTAGCAAACGAACTACACGATCTTGTGCTATGCTTAGGATTGGGTCTTGTCCATCACATCATTCCCCTAATGATGTGATCCCGTTATCAATGACATCCAATGTCCATGGTCAGGAAACCATAACCATCTATTGATCAACGAGCTAGTCAACTAGAGGCTTACTAGGGACATGTTGTGGTCTATGTATTCACACATGTATTACGGTTTCCAGTTAATACAATTATAGCATGAACAATAGACAATTATCATGAACAAGGAAATACAATAATAACCATTTTATTATTTCCTCTAGGGCATATTTCCAACAGTCTCCCACTTGCACTAGAGTCAATAATCTAGTTCACATCACTATGTGATTGTAATGAATCCAACACCCATGGGGTTTGTTCATATCTCGCTTGTGAGAGAGGTTATTAGTCAACGGGTCTGAACCTTTCAGATCCGTGTGTGCTTTACAAATCTCTATGTCTTCTCCTAGACGCAGCTACCACACGCTATTTGGAGCTATTCCAAATAACTGCTCTACTATACGAATCCGGTTTACTACTCAGAGTCATCCGGATTGGTGTCAAAGTTTGCATCGACGTAACCCTTTACGACAAACTCTTTCACCACCTCCATAATCGAGAAAATTCCTTAGTCCACTAGATACTAAGGATAAGTTCGACCGCTGTCATGTGATCCATTCCCGGATCACTATTGTACCCCTTGACTAACTCATGGCAAAGCACACTTCAGGTGCGGTACACAGCATAGCATACTGTAGAGCCTACATCTAAAGCATAGGGGACGACCTTCGTCCTTTCTCTCTCTTCTGCCGTGGTCAGGTCTTGAGTCTTACTCAATACTCACACCTTGTAACACAGCCAAGAACTCCTTCTTTGCTGATCTATTTTGAACTCCTTCAAAAACTTGTCACGGTATGTATTCATTTGAAAGTACTATTAAGCGTTTTTTATTTATCCTTATAGATCTTGATGCTCAATGTTCAAGTAGCTTAATCCAGGTTTTCCATTGAAAAACACTTTTCAAATAACCCTGTATGCTTTCCAGAAATTCTACATCATTTCTGATCAACAATATGTTGACAACATATACTCATCAAAAATTCTATAGTGCTCCCACTCACTTCTTTGGAAATATAAGTTTCTCATAAACTTTGTATAAACCCAAAATCTTTGATCATCTCATCAAAGCGTACATTCCAACTCCGAGATGCTTACTCCAGTCCTTAGAAGGATTGCTGGAGCTTTGCATACTTGTTAGCATCTTTCAGGATTGACAAAATCATCTGGTTGTATCACATACAACCTTTCCTCAAGAAAATCGTCGAGGAAACAATGTTTTGACATCCTATCTGCAAGATTTCATAAATAATGCAGTAACTGCTAATATAGTTCCAACAGACTCTTAGCATCGCTACGAGTGAGAAAATCTCATCGTAGTCAACTCCTTGAACTTGTCAGAAAACATCTTAACGACAAGTCGAGCTTTCTTAATGGTGATACTTACCATCATTGTCTGTCTTCCCTTTTAAAATCCATGTGTACCCAACAGCCTTACGACCATCAAGTAGTTCTTTCAAAGTCTATACTTTGTTTTCATACATGGATCCTCTCGGTTTTATGGCCTCAAGCCATTCGTCGGAATCCGGGCCCACCATCACTTCTCCATAGCTCGTAGGTTCATTGTTGTCTAGCAACATGACTTCCAAGACAGGATTACGTCCCACTCTGAAGTAGCATGCATCCTTGTCGTCCTACGAGGTTTGGTAGTGACTTGATCCGAAGTTTCATGATCACTATCATAAGCTTCCACTTCAATTGGTGTAGGTGCCACAGGAACAACTTCCTGTGCCCTGCTACACCCTAGTTGAAGTGACGGTTCAATAACCTTATCAAGTGTCCACCATCCTCCCACTCAATTCTTTCGAGAGAAACTTTTCCTCGAGAAAGGACTCGTTTCTAGAGGCAATTACTTTTGCTTCCAGATCTGAAATAGGAGGTATGCCCAACTGTTTTGGGTATTCTATGAAGATGCATTTATCCGCTTTGGGTTCGAGCATATCAGCCTGAACTTTTTCACATAAGCATCGCAGCCCCAAACTTTTAAGAAACGACAGCTTAGATTTCTCTAAACCATAGTTCATACGGTGTCATCTCAATGAAATTGCGTGGTGCCCTATTTAATGTGAATGCGGTTGTCTGTAATGCCTAACCCATAAACGATAGTGGTAATTCGATAAGAGACATCATGGTATGCACCATATCCAATAGGGTGCAGTTATGATGTTCGGACACACCATCACACTATGGTGTCCCAGGCGGTATTAGTTGTGAAACAATTTCCACAATGTCTTAATTGTGTGCCGGACTCGTAACTCAGATATTCATCTCTATGATCATATCATAGACACTTTATCCTCTTGTCACCACGACCTTCAACTTCACTCTGAAATTACTTGAACCTTTCAATAATTCAGACTTGTGTTTCATCAAGTAAATATACTCAGCATCTACTCAAATCATCTGTGAAGTAAGAACATAACGATATCCACTGCATGCCTCAGCACTCATTGGACTGCACACATCAAAATGTATTACTTCCAACAAGTTGCTTTCTTGTTCCATCTTACTGAAAAAGAGGCCTTTCAGTCATCTTGCCCATGTGTTATGATTTGCATGTCTCAAGTGATTCAAAATCAAGTGAGTCCAAACGATCCATCTGTATGGAGTTTCTTCATGCATATCTACCAATAGACATGGTTCACATGTATCAATCTTTTCAAAAACAAGTGAGTCCAAAGATCCATCAACATGGAGCTTCTTCATGCGTTTTATACCAATATGATTCAAATGGCAGTGCCACAAGTATGTGGTACTATCATTGCTATCTTATATCTTTTGGCATGAACATGTGTATCACTATGATCGAGATTCAATAAACAATTCATTTTAGGTGCAAGACCATTGAAGGTATTATTCAAATAGACAGAGTAACCATTATTCTCCTTATATGAATAACCGTATTGCGATAAACATAATCCAATCATGTCTATGCTCAACGCAAACACCAAATAACAATTATTTAGGTTTAACACCAATCTCGATGGTAGAGGGAGCATGCGATGCTTGATCACATCAACCTTGGAAACACTTCCAACACATATCGTCATCTCACCTTTAGTTAGTCTCCATTTATTCCGTAGCTTTTTATTTCGAGTTACCAACACTTAGCAACCGAACCGGTATCTAATACCCTGGTGCTACTAGGAGTACTAGTAAAGTACACATTAATATAATGTATATCCAATATACTTCTGTCGACCTTACCAGCCTTCTCATCTACCAAGTATCTAGGGTAGTTCTGCTTCAGTGACCGTTCCCCTCATTACAGAAGCACTTAGTCTCGGGTTTTGGTTCTACCTTGGGTTTCTTCACTAGAGCAGCAACTGATTTGCCGTTTCATGAAGTATCCCTTCTTGCCCTTGCCCTTCTTGAAACTAGTGGTTTTACTAACCATCAACAATTGATGCTCCTACTTGATTTCTACTTTCGCGGTGTCAAACGTCGCGAGTTGCTCAAGGATCATCATGTCTATCCCTGATATGTTATAGTTCATCACGAAGCTCTAATAGCTTGGTGGCAGTGACTTTGGAGAACCATCACTATCTCATCTGGAAGATTAACTCCCACTCGATTCAAGCGATTGTAGTACTCAGACAATCTGAGCACATGCTCAACGGTTGAGCTTTTCTCCCTTAGTTTGCAGGCTTAAGAAACTTGTCAAAGGTCTCATACCTCTTGACGTGGGCACGAGCCTAAAATCCCAATTTCAGCTCTTGGAACATCTCATATGTTCCGCGACGCTCCAAAATGTCTTTGGTGCCTCAATTCTAAACCGTTAGCATTACGCACTGAACGATCACGTAGTCATCAAAACGTGTATGTCAGATGTTTCGCAACATCTACACACGACGCTCGAGGTTCAGCACACCGAGCGGTGCATTAAGGACATAAGCCTTCTGTGCAGCAATGAGGACAATCCTCAGTATACGGACCCAGTCCGCATAATTGCTACTGTCAACTTTCAACTAAATTTTCTCTAGGAACATATCTTAAACAGTAGAACTAAAGCGTAAGCTACGATATAATTTGCAAAGACCTTTTGACTATGTTCATGATAATTAAGTTCATCTAATCAAATTATTTAATGAACTCCCACTCAGATAGACATCCCTCTAGTCATCTAAGTGATACATGATCCGAGTCAACTAGGTCGTGTCCGATCATCACGTGAGACGGACTAGTCATCATCGGTGAACATCTCCATGTTGATCGTATCTACTATACGACTCATGTTCGACCTTTCGGTCTCTTGTGTTCTGAGGCCATGTCTGTACATGCTAGGCTCGTCAAGTCAACCTAAGTGTTTTGCATGTGTAAATCTGGCTTACACCCGTTGTATGCGAACATTAGAATCTATCACACCCGATCATCACGTGGTGCTTCGAAACAACGAACCTTCGCAACGGTGCACAGTTAGGGGGAACACATCTCTTGAAATTTTAGTGAGGGATCATCTTATTTATGCTACCGTCGTTCTAAGCAAATAAGATGTAAACATGACAAACATCACATGCAAATCATAAAGTGACATGATATGGCCAATATCATCTTGCGCCTTTTGATCTCCATCTTCGAGGCGCGGCATGATCACCTTCGCCACCGGCATGACACCATGATCTCCATCATCATGATCTCCATCATCGTGTCTTCATGAAGTTGTCTCGCCAACTATTACTTCTACTACTATGGCTAACGGTTAGCAATAAAGTAAAGTAATTACATGGCGTTTTTCATTGACACGCAGGTCATACAATAAATTAAGACAACTCCTATGGCTCCTGCCGGTTGTCATACTCATCGACATGCAAGTCATGATTCCTATTACAAGAACATGATCAATCTCATACATCACATATATATAATTCATCACATCCTTTTGTCCATATCACATCACATAGCATACCCTGCAAAAACAAGTTAGACGTCCTCTAATTGTTGTTGCATGTTTTACGTGGCTGCTATGGGTTTCTAGCAAGAATGTTTCTTACCTACGCAAAAGCCACAACGGTGATATGCCAATTGCTATTTACCCTTCATAAGGACCCTCTTCATCGAATCCGATTCGACTAAAGTGGGAGAGACAGACACCCGCTAGCCACCTTATGCATCAAGTGCATGTCAGTCGGTGGAACCTGTCTGACGTAAGTGTACGTGTAAGGTCGGTCCGGGCCGCTTCATCCCACAATGCCGCCAAATCAAGATAAGACTAGTAACGGTAAGCAAATTGAACAAATCATCGCCCACAACTACTTTGTGTTCTACTCGTGCATAGAATCTACGCATAGACCTAGCTCATGATGCCACTCTTGGGGAACGTAGCAGAAATTCAAAATTTTCTACGCATCACCAAGATCAATCTATGGAGTTTACTAGCAACGAGAGGGAAGGAGTGCATCTACATACCCTTGTAGATCGCGAGCGGAAGCGTTCAAGAGAACGGGGTTGATGTAGTCGTACTCGTCGTGATCCAAATCACCGATGATCCTAGCGCCGAACGGACGGCACCTCCGCGTTCAACACACGTACGGTTGGGAGAGACGTCTCCTCCTTCTTGATCCAGCAAGGGGGAAGGAGAGGTTGATGGAGATCCAGCAGCACGATGGCGTGGTGGTGGAAGCAGCGGGATCTCGGCAGGGCTTCGCCAAGCTCAGCGAGAGGGAGAGGTGTTACGGCGGGAGAGGGAGGCGCCAGGGGCTTGGTTGCGCAGCCCTCCCTCCCCCCTCTTTATATAGGGGCCCTGTGGGGGGGCGCCAGCCCTAGAGATCCAATCTCAAGGGGGGGCGGCGGCCAAGGGGGGAAACTTGCCCCCCAAGTCAGGTGGGGCGCCCCCACCCCCAGGGTTTCCAACCCTAGGCGCAGGGGGGGCCATGGGGGGTGCACCAGCCCACCAGGGGCTGGTTCCCTTCCCACTTCAGCCCATGGGGCCCTCCGGGATAGGTGGCCCCACCCGGTGGACCCCCGGGACCCTTCCGGTGGTCCCGGTACAATACCGGTGACCCCCGAAACTTTCCCAGTAGCCGGAACAAGACTTCCTATATACAAATCTTTACCTCCGAACCATTCCGGAACTCCTCATGATGTCCGGGGTCTCATCCGGGACTCCGAACAACTTTCGGGTTACCGCATACTAATATCTCTACAACCCTAGCGTCACCTAACCTTAAGTGTGTAGACCCTACGGGTTCGGGAGACACGCAGACATGACCGAGAGGACTCTCCGGTCAATAACCAACAGCGGGATCTGGATACCCATGTTGGCTCCCACATGCTCCTCGATGATCTCATCGGATGAACCATGATGTCGAGGATTCAATCAATCCCGTATACAATTCCCTTTGTCTATCGGTATGTTACTTGCCCGAGATTCGATCGTCGGTATCCCAATACCTCGTTCAATCTCGTTACCGACAAGTCACTTTAATCGTGCCATAATGCATGATCCCGTGACCAACCACTTGGTCACATTGAGCTCATTATGATGATGCATTACCGAGTGGGCCCAGAGATACCTCTCCGTCATACGGAGTGACAAATCCCAATCTCGATTCGTGCCAACCCAATAGACACTTTCAGAGATACCTGTAGTGTACCTTTATAGCCACCCAGTTATGTTGTGACGTTTGGTACACCCAAAGCATTCCTACGGTATCCGGGAGTTGCACAATCTCATGGTCTAAGGAAACGATACTTGACATTAGAAAAGCTCTTAGCAAACGAACTACACGATCTTGTGCTATGCTTAGGATTGGGTCTTGTCCATCACATCATTCCCCTAATGATGTGATCCCGTTATCAATGACATCCAATGTCCATGGTCAGGAAACCATAACCATCTATTGATCAACGAGCTAGTCAAGTAGAGGCTTACTAGGGACATGTTGTGGTCTATGTATTCACACATGTATTACGGTTTCCAGTTAATACAATTATAGCATGAACAACAGACAATTATCATGAACAAGGAAATACAATAATAACCATTTTATTATTGCCTCTAGGGCATATTTCCAACAGGAACAGGCCCCAAGATGGGATCTCACGGGTATAGAAGGTTGCGGCGGTGGAATTAGGTTTTTGGCTCCGTATCTGGTAGTTTGGGGGTACATAGGTATATATAGGAGGAAGGAGTACGTCGGTGGAGCAACAGGGGGCCCATGAGGGTGGAGGGCGCGCCGGGGGGGTAGGCGCGCCCCCCTACCTCATGGCTCCCTGGTTGATGTCTTGACGTAGGGTCCAAGTCCTCTGGATCACGTTCGTTCCGAAAATCACGTTCCCGAAGGTTTCATTCCGTTTGGACTCCGTTTGATATTATTTTTCTGCGAAACTCTGAAATAAGCAAAAAACAACAATTCTGGGCTGGGCCTCCGGTTAATAGGTTAGTCCCAAAAATAATATAAAAGTGTATAATAAAGCCCAATAATGTCCAAAACAGAATATAATATAGCATGGAGCAATCAAAAATTATAGATACGTTGGAGACGTATCAGATACCTACCTACAACGTTCGACTATCGATGGGGGGAGGGGGCAGAGACCTAACTATAGAGAGGTAGATCGACTAGTATATGTGTGGAGAAGGAGAGAGACCTAGCTATGTATAGAGGGAGATCGATCGGCATCCATGGATATGTGTAGAAGAGGAATAAGGTTGGGAGAAAGACAAAGGTAGAGTGTCGGAGAGTTGGTGGTGGAGTGGCATCTCACAAATGGTGGGAGAGGCCTGCTAGACAAATGGAGGGTACGAGTGCAATATCAATAAGAGAGGGCGGGGATGTCTGTCTATCTATGCACGTGCGTGTGAGAGACGGGTCGGGAGGTATGCAAGGATTATGAGGGGGACGATATGGTTGTGGTAAGCATACGTAACTACATAGGAAGATCAACTGTCGTGTGTCCGAGAAAGGGAGAGACATAACTGGTGAGGTAAGTCTACCAGTGCGTGGGGAAAAGAATTATAGTCGACCTAGCTATATGTAGGGAGATCAGTACGTATAGATGCATGCATGTGTTAGAAGCAAATAAGGTACGGAGAGACAGACATGGGAAGATGGGTGCGGCTAGGAGGTGGTGCGAGATGCCTACTATGTCGTGGGGGAGGAGTGTGCGACTATGAGATCGATGAAAAGAGGGGTGAGAGTGCGCACCTGCATGGAACCGTGGACATAGGGGGCATGGACGGTGAGAAGAGAAGAGGGGAAGTATGTGTTTGTGGTAGGCACACTTGGCTGGAGAGGTATATCGACCGGTGTGTGCCGGAAAGAAGGAGTCGGGGGGCCTACACACACCGCGGGTGAATGACCTAAAGAGAACTAACGAACGTGCGCGATGGAGGGGACACTGACAGAGGGTGAGAGGAGGGTGGGTGTGTGCATGCACGATAGAAAATTAGCGCTAGCTAGCTACAAAGAGAAGAGGATCGTGAAGGTGTTAAAGATGAACATAGATCATAATTCATTATAAAAAAGTGGATACGGATACTTGAAGAAGATATCATAATGTAGAACACTGATTATAATTTGGGCTAATGTGTGGCTTTTGCAGCTCAGGGCTAAATACTTGTCATAATGTAGGGGGCGGGGCACTATACTTTGTGTGATAAACACGGTGTACGTTAGATTATGAATATCTAGTTAGTACATCAAATGTACTATTATTTGGAATCAACATCATGGGTATTCAAAAGATTGAATTCTAGTTCATATAGTACACATAGTTCATATCTATCTCTATAGTAATCATGTGGTGTGTTGTTAAGGTAATACACGAATGATGGTTGAAGTTGGCAACAATCATGATTGTAGATTCTTATTGAAATAGATAAACGAATTCAAATTCAGTTCGAATTGCAGCGGTAGTATAGACATTTGGAATGCACTAAAATGTTGGCATGAGTAGGTTACATGCATTATACAGCCAGCGAAAAAATTTAATTGGACATAACATGGATCCATACTCCCTCCTTCCATCTATAGAGGGCCTAATGCGTTTTTAAGACCGCCTTTGACTATTGACAGGATTAATAGTACATGACATGCACAATGTGAAAATTATATCATTGAAAGCTCCTTTCACACACGAATTTAACGGTGTGCTTTGTGTAAGTTGCATGTCATATATTATTGCTATAATATTTGGTTGGTCAAATTTAGCCTCGAAAAACGCATTAGGCCCTATATAGATGGAAGGAGGGAGTAGCTTTGAATAGCATTTGTATAGTAAAACGGGACAAGACTCTCTCTTTGTGTGGTGTGAATAGTTTTTATTTTTTTCGTTTTTTTTTCATTGAGGGAAGTGTGAATTGATTTGGTACGTACAAGTATAATATTACACGTTAGGCTTGTCCCTAAAATTCAACCTGCGCCTTGTTATATCCCGAAAATTCAGATATCGTGCTCCCAAAACTGGCACCTTCACAACCCGCGCCTTGCTATCCCAAAATTACAACGCGAGCGAAAACTCCCTCCAGCTGCCAAATCCCGACACGCGAAATCCCCCTTCTAACCCTGAGCCGAAAGGGCCGCTAGTTCAAATCGGTGGGGGTACTTTTGTAACACACCCTACATTTTGGACAAGCGTGTCCCTAAGTCATGGTTCCCCCCTCAAATCGCCTCCTTTTCGCCATTCGAAATCTGGCCGCCATAACCTCTCCGCTCCAGCCGCGAAACCCCACCCTCCTCCGTCCGCCACCTCACCGCTGCCCAGCCGAAGCCTCTTCCCCGACGATGTCGTCCACCGCAACAGCTCGATGTCCCTCATCCGCCTCCCCGGATGAGGATCCGTCGTCCATCCTGTCGTCCCGCCGGTTCAGCCGCCCCGTCCTCCACCTCCAAGGAGCTGCTCCGACGATCGCCTCATCTATCGCGGCTGCTCCATCCCCACAGCGCCGCCTTAACCTGCTCCAGCGGAACCGCAACATCCTCACCGACTCCTCAGACGAAGCCGAGGCCTACTCGGCACCACCAAAGAGGTTGTACACTCATCGCATCACACCTTCTCCTTAACTCGACCTCCCGGTGCCGACGATGCTTCATCCCACACCCCCATGGAGCGGCTACCTCGAAGCCGGCGCCGCGGGTGACATCTACACAGCGGCTCTCCCCCAGTGCGAGGCCCCTTCAGCGGTGGTGTCCATACCAGCTGGATCTACTGCTGCTGCTCCGGCTCTCGCTCGCTTGCTCGCGCTGCTGCTGCTGCTCCGGCTCTCACTCGCTCGCTCGCCCAGCTGCTGCTGCTCCGGCTCTCGCTCGCGCTGCTACTGCTGCTCTCCCCCTCGCTCGTGCTGCTTCTCTGCTCCGATTTAGCTACACTTTAGTCGACTGAATCGACTTCTGGGTCAGTCAATTTTCAGGGGGTGGGGGGCTCACCGGAGTTAAGGAAGAACCACCCGCAGCGGGGAGGGAGGCTCACCGGAAAGGTACCCCACTATCTATCTTAGGGTTCTGGGTGGGGGCGGTGCTCGCCGGCGGTGAGGGGGCACGGTGGTGGGGCGGTGGCGTGGGGATCGCCGGAGAAAAAGCTTGGCGCGGGGGGGGGGGGGCTAGAGGGCTGGCCGGGGCGGCGGTGGGGAGTTGTTTCGGGGCGGTGAGGCGGCGGCGGACCAGCGATGGGGAGTTGTTTCAGGGCGGCGAGGCGGTGGCGGACCAGCAGTGGGGAGTTGTTTCGGGGCGGCGAGGCGGCGCGGGGTTCGGCCGGTGGTGGCTGGCGGCTCAGGGGGGTGCAGGTTGAAGATAAACTGCAGGCCCTGCCTAAACTATCCCATGTGAAGTGCCTCTCCGCTACCATTGCATTCAGTTTCGACAGTAACATTTAGATTCCACAGTAAATTCCAGCTTCGACAGTTAAGTTCAGAGTCAACAGTTTTTACCTCATCTATTGTAGCCAGGTGGTTTTTGGTGATGTAAATTTTACATCTATCACTTTTTGGTAATGCATTTTACATCATCTATTGGAGATGCTATTAGAATCCCACTTGAGATTAACGATGGCAAACCCTCCCCCTTCCCCCTCCCCTCTCCAGATTGTAATCCGGAGGAAGATATCTATTCTGAGGCGGATTCAGACGCAGCTGACCACTCCTATTTACCCCCCAAGGTGTTTGCTCTAACTTGGCATGATGATGTTATTCATATCATGCATATGTTGCCTTGCAGTGCCTACTTTCGACATCATATATGTCATCTGCTTAGTTTAGACATGTTCTATAATGCCACCTGTTTAGTTTCAATATCATATATGGGAATTATGCAGTCTCATGTCTTTTAGCCAGCCATAATATATGTGAAATGTGCAATGTCATCCTGTTTAACCAGTCATCATATATTTGAATGATATCTAGCCCATCCTTTTCTTCATTAAATTTCCATTTGTCGACAATGTTTGTACATTAAACTACTCTTCCTGTGAATCGGCCATTTGAGTGGGTGATGGAAAAATCTGGAGTGAAAACAAGGCCTTTAGAGCACACAGTGCTACCTGTCGAAGCAGATCTCTTGCTGGGTCCCGATAGCTCCTCAGAGATGGATTCACAACGAGATGACTAGTCCTATTCCCCCACCGAGGTGTATGCTCTAACTTGGCACGGTTCTACTGCTCATATCATGCATATGGTGTCTTGCATTGCATAGTTTAGACATCATATACACAATATTCAACACCGTGTTCTTAGTTCAGACATCATATATGTGAATACCCTCTGCTTAGCATATAAATCACATATGTGAATTAAATCATGCGATCCTGGTTACTTAGATAACATGTATGTGAATTATGTCATGCGATCCTGTTTAGTTAGTCATCATATCTTTGAATTATGTTATGCTATGCTATCCAGTTTAGATAGACATCATATATGTGAAATTATGTCATGCTATCCGTTTTAGCTAAACAATATACATGTCAACTATTTAATGCCCTCTTTTTTCGACACTATCTATTGCATCTGTCTCTCATATAATGTCTGTACATTCAACTATGTTTCATGTTTATCGGCCATTTGAATTGGAGCGGGTGATGGCAGTATCTAGCAGAGTAAAAAACACGGTCTTCAAATAAAACAGTGCTATCTCTTGGTGGAGATAGCACCCCGGTTGTACATGCACGAGAACCAGCCCTACCACACATAACCCAGACTCTCGCAGATTTTACCCCTACTGTGATGGACAGAGAACCAGCTTCACCCAATCTAACCCCAACCCCAGCAGATAGTAACCCAGCTCCTGTTGACACAACACCATCTCCACCACAGAGCTCCCAAACAAGAGCAGTTAGTAAGGCAGCTCCAGTGCCCAAAGCGCCAGTACTACCACGGCGAACCCCAAGTCCACCAGTTAGTACACCTATTCCTGTGGAGGAAGCACAACCAGCCATTCATAGTTTAGCATCTATCGCTTTTGATGTTGTTAAATCCTATGTGCGTATCAACCCATCATGGAAATATTATACTGAAGATGAAGGAAAATGCCAGTTGTAGGTGTTTGTCCAGGAGTTATGTGTAAGTAATGTTATTCATGGCAATTACTTTGCTTTGTCCCATACATTCTACCTCCATGATGGTTATAATACAGCAAATTTTCCCATTTTTCTCTATAGAGAAGGACCGATTTGGAAACTCAGGATGAGGTAACCTGTGCTAATACCTCTGCTATCTTCAAGAATGCTTGGTGGCAGTATCGGAATTACCTGAAGAAAACGTACTTCCTGGCAAAGAAACTCATCAAATTCACTTACGTTCTCCTAAGACACATTTACTGGACGATGACTGGGAACGCCTTGTTCTTTACTGGTCCCGAACCAAGAATGTGGTAAGGTCTATGAGCTCATTTTATTTTAAGTACTATATGCTTGCATCTTACTGTACTCTGTTCATGTAGAACAAGTGCTTAAACCTGAAGAATAACTGTTCTCATTTAAGATTCCATTGTTATCGTGCATACTGCTTTGCTCTTGTATCACTGTATTTACTCATACAAACTTATTTTTAAATTGAACGATCCAATGGAAACTCCAATGGCACAACAGGTATGTTTACGCATGTTTCTTTAACAGGTTTCCTCTTATAAATAGCTCTGTTGATTTCAATTTCAATTGTGTATACAGTTGACTTCTCATATCATGCACATTACTAGCATCATAACAGGGTCAATAGTGTTGTTGTACACATAGACCCATGGTACCCATCTGAAATCTTGTTGTGCCGTGTAGTTTCCCATGCTTTGTATTCTTTTAGTGCTGCTTTCTCTTGAACTGATATGATTTGAACCGTGTCACTATTTGATTTGGCAAGACAATGCAGTGACCATAGGACATAGATATATGTTTGTTTGATGCTTTTATAATGTACTACTTGGCAATAGAAGACTTGGTAGTTTAATCTCGTCCATCTTACTAATGAACTGGTTCACCGAAATGAGTTTCATATACTAGTACATGCTAAACCTGTTATGTGTCTGCTTGTTTCTTCTTTTAGAATGCTGACAGAATATTGGGGAATAGTGCCTTATTAAGCAATGATAAAGGAAGTAATGCAGATAAGGTTAAGGATCGTGAGACATCCTTGTTGGTCTCCAACAAAGCTGATAAAACAGCTAAGGAAAACTATCTTGAAGACAGTGAGGCAACCCCCAAAGTCCTATCTTGGTTTAGTGTTCGAGTTACTGGCCACTACCACTTGCACAAGCTATTCAAACTCACTGTCTCAATCAGTTCGGTTTCTTGAGTCTCAATTACAAGCTGAAAGACATCGATCAGTTGTGCTGCGACAAGAAGCGGAAGGACTGCGGAAGTCCCTGGAGCATTCAGACGCATACTTTCTGGTGCAACAGCAAGCGTTGGAGGATTTTAGCGCCAAACAGGACAAAGCTAATAAGCTTGCTAAGCTTATTGCCAGCATGGTGGATACCTAGGATAACGTTTCTTGAGCTCTTCTGAAGTTGTTTCAGTTCTCGACTTGTTTTGCTGCTGCATTTTTTTTGCACTGGTGGCCAATTTTGACGGCCAGTGTATGTAATATGCTGCTTTATTCCCTATATTTGCACTAGTGGCAAACTTTGATGCCCAGTGGATGTAATATGTGTAATAGCTGTAATAGGCTAGCGTAAGTTGCTTGCTTATTTATTTTCGTATTGTCTTCTTTATTTGTTTGCTTGTAGTCAGTGCAGTTTTTTTTCGCGGTTTGCTAGTGGCCGCAATAACCTATTTTTAAAAACTAGGCCACAATAACCATGGGCTACATAGCAGACTAAGGCATAGCCTAGTGGTAGGAAGGGGCTCATGCGTTCCCACCCACCCAGGTTCAAGGCACGGTACTTGCAATTTGGATTTGTTGCACCAACTATACTATAGGGGGCTCCCTTACAGTCTTTCTGTAAAAAAACCATGGGCTACATATTTACTGTAGTTACCGTGGGCCTTCTACGGGCGTAGAAACAATGGGCCTTCTATGGGTCGTAGACACAATGGGCCTTCTATGGGCCGTATCATCAATGGGCCTTCTACGGGCCGTATGATCGATTGGCCAAACATGGGCCAATAACAACCGCATTATGGCCGTAATGTTGGAAATATGCCCTAGAGGCAATAATAAATAGGTTATTATTATATTTCCTTGTTCATGATAATCGTTTATTATCCATGCTAGAATTGTATTGCTAGGAAACTCATATGCATGTGTGGATACATAGACAACACCATGTCCCTAGTAAGCCTCTAGGAGACTAGCTCGTTGATCAATAGATGGTTACGGTTTCCTGACCATGGACATTGGATGTCGTTGATAACGGGATCACATCATTAGGAGAATGATGTGATGGACGAGACCCAATCCTAAGCCTAGCACAAGATCGTGTAGTTCGTTTGCTCAGAGCTTTTCTAATGTCAAGTATCATTTCCTTAGACCATGAGATTGTGCAACTCCCGGATACCGTAGGAATGCTTTGGGTGTACCAAACGTCACAACGTAACTGGGTGGCTATAAAGGTGCACTACAGGTATCTCCGAAAGTGTCTGTTGGGTTGGCACGAATCGAGACTGGGATTTGTCACTCCGTGTAAACGAAGAGGTATCTCTGGGCCCACTCGGTAGGACATCATCATAATGTGCACAATGTGACCAAGGAGTTGATCACGGGATGATGTGAGTTACGGAACGAGTAAAGAGACTTGCCGGTAACGAGATTGAACAAGGTATAGGGATACCGACGATCGAATCTCGGGCAAGTAACATACCGATGGACAAAGGGAATTGTATACGGGATTGATTGAATCCCCGACATCGTGGTTCATCCGATGAGATCATCGTGGAACATGTGGGAGCCAACATGGGTATCCAGATCCCGCTGTTGGTTATTGACCGGAGAACGTCTCGGTCATGTCTGCATGGTTCCCGAACCCGTAGGGTCTACACGCTTAAGGTTCGATGACGCTAGGGTTATAGGGAAAGTATGTACGTGGTTACCGAATGTTGTTCGGAGTCCCGGATGAGATCCCGGACGTCACGAGGAGTTCCGGAATGGTCCGGAGGTAAAGATTTATATATGGGAAGTCCTGTTTTGGTCACCGGAAAAGTTTCGAGTGAAATCGGTAATGTACCGGGACCACCGGGAGGGTCCCGGGGGTCCACCAAGTGGGGCCACCAGCCCCAGAAGGCTGCGTGGGCCAAGTGTGGGAGGGGACCAGCCCCAGGTGGGCTGGTGCACCCCCCCACCAAGGCCCAAGGCGCATGGGAGAGTGGGAGGGGGCAAACCCTAGGTCTAGATGGGCCTTAGGGCCCATATAGTGGGGCGCCCCCCCTCTCCTCCCCTTGGCCGGCCCCCTTGATGGGATCTAGGGCTGGCCACCTCCTCTTGGGGGTGGAAACCCTAAGGGGGGCGCAGCCCCCTTCCCCCCTATATATAGTTGAGGTTTGGGCTGCCCAAGACACACGAGAATGTCTCTCTTTCGGCGCAGTCCTACCCCTCTCCCTCCTCCTCCTCTCCCGCGGTGCTTGGCGAAGCCCTGCGGGATTGCCACGCTCCTCCATCACCACCACGCCGTCGTTCTGCTGCTGGATGGAGTCTTCCCCAACCTCTCCCTCTCTCCTTGCTGGATCAAGGCGTGGGAGACGTCACCGGGCTGCACGTGTGTTGAACGCGGAGGCACCGTTCTTCGGTGCTTAGATCGGAATCAACCGCGATCTGAATCGCTACGAGTACGACTCCTTCATCCGCGTTCTTGCAACGCTTCCGCATCGCGATCTACAAGGGTATGTAGATGCACTCCCTTCCCCTCGTTGCTAGATTACTCCATAGATTGATCTTGGTGATGCGTAGAAAATTTTGAATTTCTGCTACGTTCCCCAACAGTGGCATCATGAACTAGGTCTATGCGTAGTTTCTATGCACGAGTAGAACACAAAGTAGTTGTGGGCGTAGATGTTGCCAATTCTTCTTGCCGCTACTAGTCTTATCTTGTTTCGGCGGCATTGTGGGATGAAGCGGCCCGGACCGACCTTACACGTACGCTTACGTGAGACAGGTTCCACCGACTGACATGCACTAGTTGCATAAGGTGGCTAGCGGGTGTCTGTCTCTCCCACTTTAGTCGGAACGGATTCGATGAAAAGGGTCCTTATGAAGGGTAAATAGAAATTGGCAAATCACGTTGTGGTTTTACGTAGGTAAGAAACGTTCTTGCTAGAAACCTATACAAGCCACGTAAAAACTTGCAACAACAATTAGAGGACGTCTAACTTGTTTTTGCAGCATGTGCTATGTGATGTGATATGGCCAGAAGATGTGATGAATGATATATGTGATGTATGAGATTGATCATATTCTTGTAATAGGAATCACGACTTGCATGTCGATGAGTATGACAACCGGCAGGAGCCATAGGAGTTGTCTTTATTTTTTGTATGACCTGCGTGTCATTGAATAACGCCATGTAAATTACTTTACTTTATTGCTAAGCGCGTTAGCCATAGAAGTAGAAGTAATCGTTGGCGTGACAACTTCATGAAGACACAATGATGGAGATCATGGTGTCATGCCGGTGACAAAGATGATCATGGTGCCCCGAAGATGGAGATCAAAGGAGCAAAATGATATTGGCCATATCATGTCACTATTTGATTGCATGTGATGTTTATCATGTTATGCATCTTATTTGCTTAGAACGGCGGTAGTAAGTAAGATGATCCCTCACTAAAATTTCAAGAGACGTGTTCCCCCTAACTGTGCACCGTTGCGAAGGTTCGTTGTTTCGAAGCACCACGTGATGATCGGGTGTGATAGATTCTAACGTTCGAATACAACGGGTGTTGACGAGCCTAGCATGTACAGACATGGCCTCGGAACAAATGCGAAACACTTAGGTTGACTTGACGAGCCTAGCATGTACAGACATGGCCTCGGAACACAAGAGACCGAAAGGTCGAACATGAGTCGTATAGCAGATACGATCAACATGGAGATGTTCACCGATGATGACTAGTCCGTCTCACGTGATGATTGGACACGGCCTAGTTTGACTCGGATCATGAATCACTTAGATGACTAGAGGGATGTCTATCTGAGTGGGAGTTCAATAATCAGATGAACTTCATTATCATGAACATAGTCAAAAGGTCTTTGCAAATTATGTCATACGCTTTAGTTCTACTGTTTAAGATATGTTCCTAGAGAAAATTTAGTTGAAAGTTGGTAGTAGCAATTATGCGGACTGGGTCCGTAAACTGAGGATTGTCCTCATTGCTGCACAGAAGGCTTATGTCCTTAATGCACCGCTCGGTGTGCTGAACCTCAGCGTCGTCTGTAGATGTTGCGAAACATCTGACATACACGTTTTGATGACTACGTGATAGTTCAGTGAGTAATGCTAACGGTTTAGAATTGTGGCACGAGAGACGTTTTGAAACGTCGCAGAACATATGAGATGTTCCGAAGACTGAAATTGGGATTTCAGACTAGTGCCCACGTCAAGAGGTATGAGACCTCTGACAAGTTTCTTAAGCCTGCAAACTAAGGGAGAAAAGCTCAATCGTTGAGCGTGTGCTCAGATTGTCTGAGTGCCACAATCGCTTGAATCAAGTGGGAGTTAATCTTCCAGATGAGATAGTGATGGTTCTCCATAGTCACTGCCACCAAGCTAGTAGAGCTTCGTGATGAACTATAACATATCAGGGATAGTTATGATGATCCTTGAGCTATTCGCGATGTTTGACACCGCGAAAGTAGAAATCAAGAAGGAGCATCAATTTTTGATGGTTAGTAAAACCACTGGTTTAAGAAGGGCAAGGGCAAAAGGGATACTTCATGAAACAGCAAGTCATTTGCTGCTCTAGTGAAGAATCCCAAGGTTGAACCCAAACCCGAGACTGAGTGCTTCTGTAATGAGAGGAACGGTCACTAAAGCAGTACTACCCTAGATACTTGGTAGATGAGAAGGCAGGCAAGGTCGACAGAAGTATATTGGACATACATTATATGAATGTGTACTTTACTAGTATTCCTAGCAGCACCAGGGTATTAGATACCGGTTCGGTTGCTAAGTGTTAGTAACTCGAAATAAAAGCTGCGGAATAAACGGAGACTAGCTAAAGGTGAGATGACGATATGTGTTGGAAGTGTTTCCAAGGTTGATGTGATCAAGCATCGCATGCTCCCTCTACCATCGAGATTTGGTGTTTGCGTTGAGCATGATTGGATTATGTTTATCGCAATACGGTTATTCACTTAAGGAGAATAATGGTTACTCTGTTTATTTGAATAATACCTTCAATGGTCTTGCACCTAAAATGAATCTCGATCGTAGTGATACACATGTTCATGCCAAAATATATAAGATAGTAATGATAGTTCCACATACTTGTGGCACTGCCATTTGAGTCATATTAGTATAGAACGCATGAAGAAGCTCCATGTAGATGGATCTTTGGACTCAGTCGTTTTTGAAAAGATTGAGACATGCGAACCATGTCTATTGGTATATATGCATGAAGAAACTCCATGCAGATGGATCGTTTGGACTCACTTGTTTTTGAATCACTTGAGACATGCAAATCATACCACATGGGCAAGATGACTGAAAGTCCTCGTTTTCAGTAAGATGGAACAAAGAGAGCAACTTATTGGAAGTAACACATTTTGATGTATGCAGTCCAATGAGTGCTGAGGCATGCAGTGGATATCGTTATGTTCTTACTTCACAGATGATTTGAGTAGATGCTGAGTGTATTTACTTGATAAAACACAAGTCTGAATTATTGAAAGGTTCAAGTAATTTCAGAGTGAAGTTGAAGATCGTCGTGACAAGAGGATAAAATGTCTGTGATATGATCATAGAGATGAGTATCTGAGTTACGAGTTTGGCACACAATTAAGACATTGTGGAAAGTGTTTCACAATTAATACCGCCTGGAACACCATAGTGTGATGGTGTGTCCGAACATCATAACTGCACCCTATTGGATATGGTGCATACCATGATGTCTCTTATCGAATTACCACTATCGTTTATGGGTTAGGCATTAGAGACAACCGCATTCACTTTAAAAGGGGCACCACGCAATTCCGTTGAGACGACACCGTTTAGAGAAACCTAAGTTGTCGTTTCTTAAAAGTTTGGGGCTGCGATGCTTATGTGAAAAAGTTTCAGGCTGATAAGCTCAAACCCAAAGCGGATAAATGCATCTTCATAGAATACCCAAAACAGTTGGGCATACCTCCTATTTCAGATCTGGAAGCAAAAGTAATTGCCTCTAGAAACGAGTCCTTTCTCGAGGAAAAGTTTCTCTCGAAAGAATTGAGTGGGAGGATGGTGGAGACTTGATAAGGTTATTGAACCGTCACTTCAACTAGGGTGTAGCAGGGCACAGGAAGTTGTTCCTGTGGCACCTACACCAATTGCAGTGGAAGCTTATGATAGTGATCATGAAACTTCGGATCAAGTCACTACCAAACCTCGTAGGACGACGAGGATGCGTACTACTTCAGAGTAATGCGTGATCCTGTCTTGGAAGTCATGTTGCTAGACAACAATGAACCTACGAGCTATGGGGAAGCGATGGTGGGCCCGGATTCCGACAAATGGTTAGAAGCCATGAAATCCGAGATAAATGGATCTTTGAGAAGAAGACGGACGTGGACGGTAATGTTACCGTCTATGAAGCTCGACTTGTGGCAAAGAGTATTTCCACAAGTTCAATGAGTTGACTACGATGAGATTTTCTCATCCGTAGCGATGCTTAAGTCCGTCGGAATCATGTTAGCATTAGCTACATTTATGAAATATGGCAGATGGATGTCAAAACAAGTTTCCTTACCAGTTTTCGTAAGGAAAGGTTGTATGTGATACAATCAGAAAGGTTTTGTCGATCCTAAGGATGCTAAAAGGTATGCTAGCTCCAGCGATCCTTCCATGGACTAGAGCAAGCATCTCGGAGTCAGAATATACGCTTTGATGGAGTGATCAAAGTTTTTGGGTTTATACAAAGTTTGTTAGAAACTTGTATTTCCAATAAAGTGAGTGGGAGCGCTACAACATTTCTGATAAGTATATGTGAATGACATATTGTTGATCCGAAATGATGTAAAATTTCTGGAAAGCATAAAGGGTTGTTTGAAAGGAGTTTTTCAAAGGAAGACCTGGATAAAAGCTGCTTACATATTGGGCATCAAGATCTATAGAGATAGATCAAGACGCCCGATGATACTTTCAAAGAACGCACACCTTGACATGATTTTGAAAGAGTTCAAAATAGATCAGCAAAGAAGGAGTTCTTGGCTGTGTTACAAGGTGTGAGTATTGAGTAAGACTCAAGACCTGACCACAGCAGAAGAAAGAGAAAGGACGAAGGTCGTCCCCTATGCTTCAGACGTAGGCTCTACAGTATGCTATGCTGCGTACCGCACATGAAGTGTGCCTTGCCATGAGTTGGTCAAGGGGTACAATAGTGATCCGGGAATGGATCACATGACAGCGGTCGAACCTATCCTTAGTATCTAATGGACTAAGGAATTTTCTCGATTATGGAGGTGAAAAGGAGTTCGTCGTAAAGGGTTACGTCGATGCAAACTTTGACACTAATCCGGATGACTCTGAGTAGTAAACCGGATTCGTATAGTAGAGCAGTTATTTGAAATGGCTCCAAATAGCGCGTGGTAGCATCCACAAGATGACATAGATATTCGTAAAGCACACACGGATCTGAAAGGTTCAGACCCGTTGACTAATAACCTCTCTCACAAGCATAACATGATCAAACCAGAACTCATTGAGTGTTAATCACATAGTGATGTGAACTAGATTGTTGACTCTAGTAAACTCTTTAGATGTTGGTCAGATGGTGATGTGACCTGTCAGTGTTAATCACATGGTGATGTGAACTAGATTATTGACTCTAGTGCAAGTGGGAGATGTTGGAAATATGCCCTAGAGGCAATAATAAATAGGTTATTATTATATTTCCTTGTTCATGATAATCGTTTATTATCCATGCTAGAATTGTATTGATAGGAAACTCAGATGCATGTGTGGATACATAGACAACACCATGTCCCTAGTAAGCCTCTAGGAGACTAGCTCGTTGATCAATAGATGGTTACGGTTTCCTGACCATGGACATTGGATGTCGTTGATAATGGGATCACATCATTAGGAGAATGATGTGATGGACGAGACCCAATCCTAAGCCTAGCACAAGATCGTGTAGTTCGTTTGCTCAGAGCTTTTCTAATGTCAAGTATCATTTCCTTAGACCATGAGATTGTGCAACTCCCGGATACCGTAGGAATGCTTTGGGTGTACCAAACGTCACAACGTAACTGGGTGGCTATAAAGGTGCACTACAGGTATCTCCGAAAGTGTCTGTTGGGTTGGCACGAATCGAGACTGGGATTTGTCACTCCGTGTAAACGGAGAGGTATCTCTGGGCCCACTCGGTAGGACATCATCATAATGTGCACAATGTGACCAAGGAGTTGATCACGGGATGATGTGAGTTACGGAACGAGTAAAGAGACTTGCCGGTAACGAGATTGAACAAGGTATAGGGATACCGACGATCGAATCTCGGGCAAGTAACATACCGATGGACAAAGGGAATTGTATACGGGATTGATTGAATCCCCGACATCGTGGTTCATCCGATGAGATCATCGTGGAACATGTGGGAGCCAACATGGGTATCCAGATCCCGCTGTTGGTTATTGACCGGAGAACGTCTCGGTCATGTCTGCATGGTTCCCGAACCCGTAGGGTCTACACGCTTAAGGTTCGATGACGCTAGGGTTATAGGGAAAGTATGTACGTGGTTACCGAATGTTGTTCGGAGTCCCGGATGAGATCCCGGACGTCACGAGGAGTTCCGGAATGGTCCAGAGGTAAAGATTTATATATGGGAAGTCCTGTTTTGGTCACCGGAAAAGTTTCGGGTGAAATCGGTAATGTACCGGGACCACCGGGAGGGTCCCGGGGGTCCACCAAGTGGGGCCACCAGCCCCAGAAGGCTGCGTGGGCCAAGTGTGGGAGGGGACCAGCCCCAGGTGGGTTGGTGCGCCCCCCACCAAGGCCCAAGGTGCATGGGAGAGTGGGAGGGGGCAAACCCTAGGTCTAGATGGGTCTTAGGGCCCATATAGTGGGGCGCCCCCCCTCTCCTCCCCTTGGCCGCCCCCCTTGATAGGATCTAGGGCTGGCCGCCTCCTCTTGGGGGTGGAAACCCTAAGGGGGGCGCAGCCCCCTTCCCCCCTATATATAGTTGAGGTTTGGGCTGCCCAAGACACACGAGAACGTCTCTCTTTCGGCGCAGTCCTACCCCTCTCCCTCCTCCTCCTCTCCCGCGGTGCTTGGCGAAGCCCTGCGGGATTGCCACGCTCCTCCATCACCACCACGCCGTCGTGTTGCTGCTGGATGGAGTCTTCCCCGACCTCTCCCTCTCTCCTTGCTGGATCAAGGCGTGGGAGACGTCACCGGGCTGCACGTGTGTTGAACGCGGAGGCACCGTTCTTCGGTGCTTAGATCGGAATCAACCGCGATCTGAATCGCTACGAGTACGACTCCTTCATCCGCGTTCTTGCAACGCTTCCGCATCGCGATCTACAAGGGTATGTAGATGCACTCCCCTTCCCCTCGTTGCTAGATTACTCCATAGATTGATCTTGGTGATGCGTAGAAAATTTTGAATTTCTGCTACGTTCCCCAACACGTAAACGGGCTAGAGTTGGAATCATCCGTTCATGGGCCGACCATAACGGGCCGTCGTTAATCGGCCGTATTTGATGACGCTATGAAAACGGCCCAACGTATTAACGGGCCACAAATGGGCTGACTGTAACCACGGGCTGAATTTGGCCCACAAGCAGAAAATGACAGTAACGGGCCGTAAGTAAATGAATGCTGGAAATGAGCCCAAGAACAAATGGGCCCTGAGAAGGTCGAAAGATAACATGGGCTGGAAACGGCCCAGTGGAATAATGGGCTGTTAATGAGTATAAAGTGGTACACTGTTCATTACGGGTCAGTTTCACCACTGGCCGTTAATGGCCAAGAGTTACAAAGGGCCTCATATGGGTCGAAAGACTTCATGGGCTATACATGGGCCGAAAGTTAAAACGGGCTTGAATCATATTGGACAACCCAGATGACGCTACTGGGCCTAATCCGGATAGGTCGTAATGGGCCCTGGGTTAGCGGGTTGTAAATGGGTATATGCGAACAGGCCGTTAACAGGCTTTCCGTGGGCCGGCCCGCCACCTTTTGACCAAGTCAAATGGGCTGGCCTTTTCATAGGAATGGGCCTCTATTTGGCCATGCCACGTGTCGATGTATCATAGGCGCCTTCAGTCCAATGAGTGGATGACATCTGTCCCAACAGTGAGCCGACACGTGTTTCCTCCAGCCAATGATGATTTTACACGTGGAAAATCCCCATTGGTCGGGGTTGTTAACGGGTTATCGGATCCAAAACCGGACCCGATAGCGTAACGGCGAGCCATTATGGTGGATGCCATGTGTCGGTCGCCCTTGACGAAAGCACTTCTATGACGCGCGATTTATCGTCATGGAAGTGGACACTTCTGTGATGATATTTTTGTTAATGTCATGGAACACTTCTACGACAGCACAGGTATGACTATCTTGATTTTGTCATAAAATCGTCATGGATGTACATGCATGACAAAAAACGTGACCTACTGTGACAAACACGTATCATCACGGAAGTGTATTTTTTTTGTAGTGATGGCAGTGGTAGAGGCGAGCGTGCAAGGTCCCTTGTGAGTTTGCGGACGTGCACGCATGTCAAGCATCTTGAAATTCATATAAATACCATCACTACTAGGGAAAAATCAACTAGTAACGCGGGTTAAATAGCTAGTAGTAGCGCGGGTGCCCGCGCTACTACTAGCTCGCTACAGCTAACCGGTAGTAGTAGCGTGGTTAGTAGTAGCGCGCTACTACTATTAATTTCAAAAACAGAACAAAAATTATCGATCCCATGCGTGCTGTCAATGGCAGAAATAATTCGATCCAGCGACGACAGGGGTCGCCAGTGGCACTGATGGGTAGGATCAGACCAGATCTGGCGGTGGTTGCTGGAGAGGGGCCGGATCCAGGGCAGAGCAAGATGGCGGTGTGGGGCTCCTCTTCACGGCCAAGGCAGAGAGCTCTGGGTCATCTATGGCGAAGACCTGCACGGGAATGGACATGGGAGGGCGAGTCAAACCACAGGGGAGAGGGAAAAAGAGAAACAAGAGAGAGAGGAAAGAGATGGAGGGAGCATCGGGCTAGTCGCCGGTGATGAGGTGCTCCGGTGTAGCGGCATGGAGGCGAGGAAGAAGACCGGCGAGCTCCTGGACGCCAGCAACACGAGGTGGCGGTCTCGTCGGGCGCCATGGAGGAGGAGGCACGCATGGGCAGGAGTGCCATGGGAGAGCCTATGGGAGGAGAGGGACGGGAGAGAGGAGGGATTTAGAGGAGGAGATGGGGATTTCAGTGCTATTAAAAAACCCTGTACTTAGTAGTAGCGTGGGTTTATAGCCCGCGCTACTACTATCAACTTAGTAGTAGCACGGGTTTGTAACCCTCGCTACTACTATGACATGTCCCGAGGGGACGGTGGAGACTACTTAGTAGTAGCGCGGGTTTATATAGCCTGCGCTACTACTATCAACTTGGTAATAGCGCAAGTTTATAACCCTCGCTGCTGCTATGACATGTCACGGGAGGCATGATGAAGACTATTTAGTAGCTGGGTTCATACCCCTCGCTACTACTAATCAGTTGCAGCGCGACTCATATACCCCTTACTACTACTAAGCCTTTTATCTTTTCCTAGTAGTGACCGGGGAATAATCTACCGGGTGTGACAAAGGCGTAACCTATCGTGGAAGGCGTAATTGTTTTCTTTCTCTGAACTTCTCTGAATCTCTCTGTAGCTATCTCGTGCTCACGTCCGGCGATCCCCGCGGCGGCAACCCCAACTCGCCCCCCGTTTGTGACACGGATGCGGCGGCGCCATCGGCTGACGCCGGAGACGAGAAGTATCCTCCCGCCTCATCTCCTCCGCGGGCTCCAGCCCCCTCGAGCAGCGAGCTGCCTGCGGGGGAGGAGGGGCAGCGGCGGCAGGGCAGTGGGGAGCGGCAGGAAGTACAAGTCGCGACGCTGGATCCAGGGGAGCAGAGGTGCCGCGGCCCGCGGGCGGTGGCAAGTGCGCGGCATAGTGGCAGAAGGAATGCCTAGCAGCCGCCTGGTGCCGGCGGCGTGGGGAGAAAGGGGCGGTGGGGCTCTACCACCCGCCTGGCGGCCGCCGCCACATCAAGCTCGGTCAGCTCCAGCTCCATGGACAGACCGGCGACGAGCTGCCTGCGGGTGAGAACGCAATGTTCAGAAACGTGCTGCTCTTTCAGGTATTGTTCCTCTCTGAAACCTGTTTTTGCTGCAACCTACCTCATGCAAAAATCACTAGATCCAAGATTCCCACATCTTTTCTTGTTCACTTGTAGGTTTCATCTAGCAGCTAACCTATCTACCATTTGCCTTATTAACTTCTCCATCCTTGTTTTGATAAGTTGTACAAGAGTTCCACATCTATTTTTTTTATGGTGAAACAATGAAATGTGATCAAGAAATAATATATACGCATGGGAAACTGCTATCGATCGGATGAAGAGTTCAATCAAGATCTGTGTATTTCTTTCTTACCTTGAATGAAACCTGATAGGATTCATTTTGTTTTTATACTTTCTGTCAACCATGGAAGAACATTAGCAGGCTTATGAGGTCTGTCCTGCTCAGTTTGTTTAGTTTGGAGATTAAAATGTTTAATCGAGCTCTGTGTATTTCTTTGTTACCTTGAATGAAACCTGGCAGGATCAAGCTCCTAAGATTGTTGAGCTGTTATACTTCAGACCAATTTTCAGAGTTCATTTCTTTCTGTGGAAAGTGTTGTCAGATTGTGTGATTATTTGGAATGATTAGTGCCGCTTCGGAATTTTTTTAACGTTATACTTGCTTGGGATTTCTAATTGGTTCTGACTTTTGATCCTCAAATCTGAAACAAACCGCCTCGAGGGTGCTCATCTTGGGAGGTTTTGTGTGTGAACCTTTTTGATTTTGTGCCCTGCAAGCTGCGGACTTGCAGCTTGATTAATCTGTATACTTTGTGTCAACCATGAAACAACATTAATAAGCTTCAGTTTGTTTAGTTTGGAGATTACAAATGTCTGGAGCTGTACAATGAATAATATCCTGGATGAAGTTTTATCTTTGTGCAGTACCACTTTGAGACAATTTCAGGCAGTAGAAAGACCAGGTTAGTTTCAAGAGAAAAGATAAATCAGGAGCAGGTTGGTAAAATTAGTCAAACACGATTGTTTCGTTTCTGTTCGGAGAGCTCATATGCTGCAAGCTTTCTGGTAAAGCTCAACTGGCTCTTGTGACAAACTTACGATCCCTAACTTCCCATACAAATATTTCTGCATCAACAATTCATCAGGTTCTTAGGTAATACTATTTATATATATATAGACAAGCAAAGATGCTGGAAGTTGGTATTACTATACCTGAGTAATCGCCAAAGTTAAAAAACCCATCATAGTTAATAACTGGATGTGGCATAAAAGAGCCTGAGTAAGTTTTTCTAATAGTAAAGAGAGAATCGAGCAGATCAGACCTGAGAAAACATGACGGGATCCCCTGACTTGTACAATACTAACACTGAGATTATTATTTTCATCAATGTTAAATACCTAAAAACTCCATGAATGGATGGCTAATCTGATACCTAAAATTGCACTGTAAAATCCCTCTCAAATAACTGTTGCTTCACATAGTGGAGCTTGAAACCGTCTTTGTCCTTGCTACATATTTAGTATTTTGTAATGTAATACTCCTTTCAGCGTGAACCTAATTGAGAAAAATATAAATGACAGGAAAAGGAGAATCTTTAACATGATGACTTGTTTGAGGTGATATTACTACATTTGTTTACAATGAAATACAATTAGAGCCAGTTGTTACTATCCAACTGAATGCTGCTATTGCCATCCAAATAAAGTCGTACTGTCTTAACATGCCTGGCCAAAATGAGGGATGAGTGGAGACAAGGATGATCATGTACTAGAGACAAATAGTAAGTCACTAACCTGTATGTTCTTCCTCTTCATAATAATATGGAGACCTTGCTCTGGCATCCCGTTCACTCGAAGCTCTAAAATTTTCAATACATGATATATCTGATGCTTGTGTGATTTAATTTTTTTGAAAGATTGTTATGCTTTATTCGGACTCAGAACTGAATGCTCCACTGGAGCAGGTAGGTAACACTGTGAGTAGGCCTTCTATAACCGTATATTTTCTTGATCAGATGCGTTCACGTATGCAGGATAACTCTATTTTCGAGGGTGAGTAGTACGCCGAAATTGCATTCTTTTAATTATGGGTTACTTCCAAAATCTGAGAAACTTTAAAACCAATTCTGATTGCTGAGTACTGACTGATGCTTTATATATAGTAATGTTATATGAAGATGAAATGCTTGTGTGTCTGCAGCCCACTGCATACAGAATTTTCAGATCAAACCTGAGCAGTTACACTTGACACATGATGAGCTTTGATAGGCATGAGTTGCAACAGTATTTGTGGAGATTGAAACCGCCTCCATGTTCCTTATCTATTTCTGTGGTTTCCAAGATGAGTCATTAGTACATATTTGACTAGCAATATGCATATCCCTTTCATAGCGAACACAACCGTGAAACGTGTGCTTGAAGAATAACCAGGACAGAAATGGGAACCTTTCTACTCTTACCATTCTGGGAATACATTAATAGAGTACACGTTTTGCAGTTATCTCACTGGAAATGAACCACTGTTCTCATTACTCTTCAGCTACACTACATATGCCCACACAATTAAAGAATTTCTGCAGTAAATAGTATGCATATATCTGGAAGATGCTTTATGTTGCATATATATATATATATCGTGTACAGCCAAGCAGAACAAAATAAATTGATTTTCGAATTTCCAAAGTCAAAATTGAGCTGCAAAAATATGATGCCTCATTATTTTGCTAGTCATGTATCATTTGGCATGCCATTATTTACTTGAAATGTATCTTCCCTACAGTCTCAGTAATCTTTGAGTGTCAAGCAGAGCATCACTATTTACTGGTCATTTATTTGTGTGAATTCTATAAAATGGCTGGATGGTATAATTATATCACTGCCCATCGAACTCAATTGAGTGATACGATTATGTAAATCCAAATATATTTTTTTGCTGTCAAAATCTTTCTTGTCGGCCTTAATTTCATTATTAAGTCTTAATTACACATCATTTGAGAAGAAAGTCAATATTAAAACCCACAAAAAGTGCACAATAAAAAGAAAGCAGCGGAGGAAACTGAGCTTGGCAGCCAGCGGCTATAAATACCTCACCACCTTGTTCGCACCATCCAAAGGAACAGAGAGTTCCAGCAGAGGAGTGAGACCCCAGAGTGCAAACCACAGCTCTGCCTTCTTCCCCCACCATGGCTGCCATGTGGTCTCTGATCATCAGTCTCCTCCTCCTCCTGCTCCCAATCGCGCCGTCTTCCTCCATCAAGTTCCCGCTCGAAGGCAATGTCTACCCTGTTAGGTATGTTTCTCTGAACCCTTCATGGCCTTCTCAGTCTTGAGGTTTTCTCTGTATATTTGACGTGCTTTTTCTGTACCTCTGCAGCCACTTCTATGCTACGTTGAACATTGGTGAACCCGCGAAGCCCTACTTCCTGGACGTCGACACTGGCAGCAACCTCACCTGGCTGGAGTGCGACCACCCGGTCCACGGCTGCAAAGGCTGCCACCTGGTAACAACTAACAACACTCGGTTCTGCAATATGACATATTGCGTTCAATTTGTAATACTTTGTGTTTGATGCCACATGTTCATTCCAACGATACTTCTGAAAAATGTTTGGTATGATTGATCTTTGCTTTGATATATGTTTCGTTTTACCACAGAGGCCACCACACCCATATTACAAGCCAGCTGCTGACAAGTTGAAGGTGCAATGTGGTGGCCCGCTATGTGCTGCAATGCGGTGGCCCGCTATGTGCTGCAATGCGCAGAGACGTACCTGGGATCCCTGAGTGCTCCAGGAAAGATCCACATGGATGCCACTACGAGATTAAATATGTCACCGGGAAGTCAGAAGGTGACCTTGCCACTGACATCATTTCTGTCATTGGGAAAGACAAGAAAAACATCGCTTTCGGGTATGGCGCTAACTGAAATATTAGTGTTACATGTTCAGTGCCTAACTGTATTTGGATGTTGATGATGCACGGTCACTTTCATTTTGTGCAGATGTGGATACAATCAGGAGGAACCAGCAGACGCACCGCCCTCGTCGGTAGATGGCATCCTTGGACTCGCTAGCTTCATCGAGGTTACCCACCAAATAAAAAGCCTGTTCAGGTAGGCCGTCTAATTCTCCGGAAAGGATTAGTTGAAATCCCCTAATAGTTTCCGCAAGAGCGGGAAAGGCAGGCTTTGCTGCACAACTCAAGGGGCTAAAGATGATAACAGAGAACGTCATTGGACATTGCCTCAGCAGCAAAGGAAAGGGCGTCCTCTATGTCGGGGACTTCAATCCGCCCTCCCGCGGCGTAACCTGGGTACCCATGAGAGAATCCTTGTAAGAATTTCTTTGTGATCATGGCTTTCGCTTTCAGTTTTTTTGGTTCTAACATGCATAGTCAGAGAAGAGTATCATTATTGCTTGTTTACTTTTCATTTGGTTCCAAACATTGTACCATCGTTTTTCCCCAGGTTTTACTACTCACCTGGCCTAGCAGAGCTGTTCATTGACAAACAGCCGATAAGAGGGAATCCAACATTTGAGGCTGTATTTGACAGTGGTACCACCTACACCTTCGTGCCTGCCCAGATATACAATGAACTTGTTTCAAAGGTAAATTTCAAACCACTGTGCATTCTGAATTTCTGATGCCCATAATAAATAAAATGGTACTCATGGGATTTGAGTCTTTCAGGTTAGAGGCACTCTCAGTGAATCATCACTTGTAGAGGTGAAGGGTCGTGCTCTGCCTCTATGCTGGAAAGGGAAAAGGCCATTCAGATCTGTCAATGATGTGAAGAACCAATTCAAGGCACTGTCACTGAAAATTACCCACGCCAGCAGCACCAGCAACCTGGACATCCCTCCTCAAAACTACCTCATCGTGGAGGTGAACATTCGACAACCCAACCGATAAGCATCACTGAACTATTAATGGCTAACATGTCTTGTGTATGTTTGTTGGCATGGCAGGAAGACGGGAAAACGTGCTTGGCTATCCGCGATGCCTCGTCGGATCCTGTTATGAAGGAACTGAACTTTATCTTAATCGGAGGTATGAAGCTGAGATTCAGAAAATTGTCCGGGCTCTTGAAACTAGTAAACCTTGCCTGTTTATAAAAGACATCTATTTTGATCCTCTGTTCTGCAGCTGTTACGATGCAGGATCTGTTTGTGATATACAACAACGAGAGCAAGCAGCTCGGATGGGTCCGTGCACAGTGCGACAAGGCGCAGGAGCTTGAATCTGTCATCGATTCACGTCTCTGAAAAATGTTCAGATCGACATAGACAAAAATCTTAACAAGAACAAATGAGTGCTCTCGTATATATGGTGTTCGAAAGGCTGTATGATGCTCCCGCTTATAATGAATAAAATGTTGGCATACCGAGAAACGCGCACCTTCGATATACATGTGTGTGTATTTACAATCTTGGTAAGATATTCGATTAACTTATTTTTAGGAAGAATATATCACACTACAGAAATAAACTACAGAGCTATTGAATGCACAGCTGGACCTGAATCCCTGAGCAGGCATGTGGAGAAAGCAGGTTTTTCTTTTGAGGTTTCTTATCTTGTTCTTCATGTCACTCAGAATTGGTGAAATCTTGAATTGTTCACACAAAAATAAGCACAGGAAATTAAAGGAATAAGGAGAGAGTGAGAAAAGGTTTATTGATCCTCTCACGGGGAAATTAAAACGACCAACTCTACAAAATTAGGGTTGTAGAATTTCATTTTGTACAAATTTGATGACCCTAATCTTATGCGGTTTTGCTTGTGATTTTTTTTTTTGCCACCAGTGGACTATTTTGTGTGTGTGTGTGTGTGTGTTTGTGTGTGTGTGTGATTTCTGTCGATTCCATCTCAGTTATGTATGCTGCTGTAGCTTGGATCAGTTCACACTTCAGAACTACTGGAGGTCCAGGATGGACCTTTTGATCATGTATATGCCTTTTCTTGTATTTTTTTCTGCTATATTCAGATTGCAAGGATTACTTTCGGGAATGGTAATCTTTTGGCCCTTATATTTTTTATTTGCAGCTGCACATTTAATCTACACCAGTTGTACATTTTCTAAAGTGTGTAACTACTGTACATATAATGTGCAACTCTGTTTAGTTGATTCTTTTATTTGTACTATGGGTCTCCATACTCTGTTTAGTCTGTGGCACTTCTAATATACTCCCTCCGTCCGGAAATACTTGTCATCAAAATGGATAAAAGGGGGTGTATCTAGACGTATTCTAGGTGCATCTCTTTTTATCCATTTTGATGACAAGTATTTCCGGACGGAGGGAGTACATCAGTTCCACATTTTGAAATGTGTCACCCATGTACTTGGAATGTGCAACTGGTTCATTTGTTGATTCTCTACTCGTACTTCCGATCACAGCCCAACTTTGCTAGACTTTGGGAGATCGCACAGTACAAGGAAGAAACCGGCCTTCCGGTATGAAGTTATGTGGGAGACCCAGGGGGGATTGCGGGACACTTTGGCGAGCGGCTGGGGCTGGCCCTCCATGTACAAGCGTTGAGGAGATGAAGGCCAAGCTAGCAGCGCTGTCCAGTAACCCGTCGGCATGGAGTCGAGACACGTTTGGCAGTGTCCATAAATAAAAAGTCACTGAAGCAGGAGCTAGATAGATTGCACGACCCTCTTCGTACTGCTCCTACAGATGCCGAGCAGAAAATAAATGAAAAATTGATAGAGATGTACCACCGAGAGGAAATTATGTGGAGGCAACAACGAGCAAGAATACAATGGCTCTCTGCAGGTGACAGAAACACGAGATTTTTTCATATGCGGGCAAGTTTGAGGAGGAGGAAAAACATGATCAAGGCCCTTCAAAATCCCTTGGGAGTGTTAGTGGAGGATCCGAATGAGTTGAAGGCAATGGCCAATGATTTCTATCAAAACCTATATGAGACCGAAGGTGTGCAGGACATGCCAGCAGCCCTAGTTCATGTGCCATGCAAAGTTACAGCCAGTATGAATGCAGATCTATGTGCTCGTTACACCAACGAGGAGGTAAAAGGGGCTCTCTTTCAAATGTTTTCAACGAAAGCATCGGGGCCGGACGGTTTTCCAGCGCATTTTGATCTGCGACATTGGGATATATGCGGCGAGGAAGTCACTAGAGTGGTGCTCGGGATTGTTCGAGGAGAAGAAAGCCTGGAGAGTATTAATGATACAGCGCTGCTTGTCGGCCGACGCCGATGGATCATGCTTGACCCTACATATCCATGTGAAAAATTACTACACTGTAGTAAGCATAATAAGATGCATATATACACGTGCGTTTAGTTTGAAGGGCAGCAGAGCAGCGTTTGTTCGGTTGTGTGCGTGCACGCAACAGGAACCCTCCTAGCTAGCCAGCAGAGTGCCGTCCGCGCGCGATTGACGCGAAAGACGGAGAAAAGAATAGAGACTAGTCATGAGTGAGTGTGTAGACGAGTCGCCGGAGTGGTCATGGCGTTGAGGAAGAAGAGGAGAGGTCGGGGCCGGCAACATCAAGAAGGAAGGAAGGAAGGAGAAGCAGGGCCAGGGACCCTGTACGTCTGCGATGGCTCGAACGGCTCACTCATCGGCTGTTTTGATGGATGAGAGCAAAGTAAAGCAAACAGTGAATGAAATGGCCGTACGTACGTGATGGATTGTTTTTTTTGAACGGTCACCGAGTGGGGGAGAGGATCCCCACCTGAATATATTGCTCAAAAAGCTGCCAAAACCAAGAGTCGTTCCTTAAGCTTTGGCTGATCCAGTTTATAAGAAAAACCGGATCGAAAACCTAAACAAGTTGACCCCGTTTATGAGGGAAACCGGGCCAAAAACCATACATGTAACAAGGTTACAGAAGGAAAAAAAATTGACGCCCAGGAGAAGGCACGACCTAGCTAGCAGGCAGAAAGACTAACACCACCAGAGACACAAGTAGATGTGGGGTGCCGTTGAGGGATCACAATACCAAGACTCTGCAAACAACCTAACGCACCACACCGGCGTGCGTATCGAGCCCCACGGCACAACAGAGGATCATCCATAATCAACGAGTGCCAAACCTTAACACGAACCTTGACTGGGAAATCCGCCACGGGCGGTCGAGACGATTAGCAGGTTGGGGAGACATCATTGCGTCATCATTGAGCAAAAGTGAACCGAGACAACACCAAGAGCCCGAGGCTCGCCGCAGCACAACGGCAACCATGGGAGGGTCTTGAGCATGCATAGCAACATGACGGAGACCACGCGAAGGACAGCCGAAGAGAAAACACATGAAGAAAAACACATCAACATGGATGACGCACAAAGTGATGGTCAAAGGCGGATGGATGGTGGCGAAGGGCTCGACGAGGAAGCAACACAATGGCAGCCATTGGAGGGTCTTGAGCAGGCATGACAACAGGACGACGCACCACCGAAGGGCAGGGGTCAGATGGGTTGGAGGCGGGATGTCACGGAGTCATGAGCATGAAGCTCGCCGCACCACAACGGCAGCCATGGGGGGACTTGAGCAGGCAGAGCAATATGGACGACCCACCAGACATTGGGCAGGGGCAAATGGATCATGGAGAAGGGCGTGATGAAGATGCAATGTCGACGACAGTACGAGATGGACAGGGCGGGGATGAGCGGATTGACGCATGGATTCTTGCGCGACGCCTTCAGGAAGGTTGAATGACGCCCACGGGCGCCATCATCGCAGGGCTTTCGCCCGAACCCACAGCTGAACTGGGGCTCCACAGCAGCGCCTCCAAGAAGGGAAGCGGCGCGAGAATGCGTCGCCGTTGCTGCCGCTAGCAAGGAGCTAGCGAAAGGATTTCTCCCGGAGACAGAGCAGACCAAGGTCTTGCGCAGACACCACACCAAATCCATCACGCAACAGAGCCAATGGATGGGAGGGGTGGATGCAATTTTTGGATTAGAGGATCTGGAACCTGGCAATGGCGCATCTGAGCGTGCAAGAGCATGCCGCACAGGAGCCAAGTGACCAGCCGAGGGCCAACCCGGCGCGGAACAGGTCCAGCACACAGCCGATGGAGGCCCGACCGCGCCCGGAAGATGCAGATCCTCGGAGCTCCACGCAGAGCGGCGCCGTCGGTGCTCCCCGTGGAGCGAAGCAGAAGTGGGGGAAGCAGGTGGTGGAGGAGGGCGCAGGGGTTGTGGTCGTGGACGGAGGGATGGGCAGATCCAGGCGATGACGCGACCGTCGCGAGCGACTCGATCTGAGCGCGGGGAGCAAGCCCGACGGCGGCTACTGAGGCTCGAAGCAGCGAGGGGGAGGTATGTGGGCTGTGCAGGTAGCCGAGTGCCCGCAGACCGAGCGGCCGCCGGCGGGAGGCCACCTGACGGCCACCACGAGCGAAGGCGGAGATGGGGTGGAGGGGACGGAGAAGCACACGCGAACGGACTTGGATTTGAACGGGAGATGCGCCACCTGCTTTGAGGAGCCGCCTTCGCCGCCGCCGGCAGCCGTCGCCGGCAGCGGCGGCGAGGTTGTGGTGGTGGGGATCTGTGGCGGCTAGGATTGGGGCGCACCGGTGTCGCCCTACGAGTTGTGTTTGATGCGTAAATGCATGAGACTCGCAAGATGGATTATGGTTTGGCGAAGCAAGCAGCGACTCATGCATGCACCTCCTGACCGTGAGCCAGCATCCTGGGTGCGCACGCGCGCGGCAGGGAGCAAGGAGTGCACGAGAAGAGAAGGACGTACGGATGCCTGCTGCAGTGAATTGATTTGATTGATTCAGGAATTGAGCCGGCGGGAGCAAGGAGACGATGTAGGTGTTGCAGACAGGAGACGAGGTAGGCTAGCACAGTGATTGTTGAAAATGTGTATATGTACGTAGGTCTGGATTTTGTATGTTGCACATGTAGTGTCTCTCTCCCTCTGTATTTACTTGTATCTTGAGAGACAAGACACCGGTTGCACCCCTTGTACATATATATATATATGTGCCTAGTGCACGATCAATCAATTATCGATGCACCAAATCGTTCTCTATATGGTGTCAAACGCAAGTCGATCCTCTAGCTTCCTGTAACGCCCACGATGCGGCTATATCTTCCACGTGTCGAGGCACAACTTAGAGGCGTAACCGCATTGTGGTTTTGTCGCAAGAAGGGTCATCTTCACACAATCCCATGTAATGAACAAGAATGGGATAAAGAGTTGGCTTACAATCACCATTTCACACAATACATAAATAAATCATACATCAATCAGAGTCACACATAGGTCCGACTACGGAACCAAAAGAAAAGAAGACAACCCCAAATGCTAGATCCCCGATCGTCCCAACTGGGCTCCACTACTGATCATCAGGAAATGAAACATAGTAACGACCAAGGTCTTCGTCGAACTCCCACTTGAGTTCGGTAGCATCACCTGCACTGGTATCGTCAGCACCTGCAACTGTTTGGAAGTATCTGTGAGCCACAAGGACTCAGCAATCTCACACCCGCGAGATCAAGACTATTTAAGCTTAAGGGTAGGAGAAGGTAGTGAGGTGGAGCTGCAGCAAGCACTAAGCATATATGGTGGCTAACATACGCAAATAAGAGCGAGAAGAGGAGCAACGGAACGGTCGTCAACTAGTAATGATCAAGAAGTGATCCTGAACTCCTGCTTACGTCAAACATAACCCAAAAGCCGTGTTCTCTTCCCGGACTCTGCCGAAAGGAGACCATCACGGCTACACATGCGGTTGATGTATTTTAATTAAGTCAAGTGTCAAGTTCTCTACAACCGGATATTAACAAATTCCCATCTGCCACATAACCGCGGGCACGGCTCTCGAAAGTTTATACCCTGCAAGGGTGTCCCAACTTAGCCCATTATAAGCTCTCACGGTCAACGAAGGATATTCCTTCTCCCAGGAAGACCCGATCAGTCTCGGAATCCCGGTTTACAAGACATTTCGACAATGGTAAAACAAGACCAGCAAGGCCGCCCGATGTGTCGACAATCCCGATAGGAGTCACACGTACCTCGTTCTCAGGACACACCGGATGAACACTACGCACAACTAAAACCAGCCCTCAAGTTTCCCCGAGGTGGCGCGGCAAGTGGCTCTAGTTTGGACCAACACTCCGAGGAGCACTGGCTCAGGGGGGGGGGGGTAAAATAAGATGACCCTTGAGTCTGCAGAACCCAAGGGAAAAAGGTTTAGGTAGGCAAATGGTAAAACCAAGGTTGGGCCTTGCTGTAGGAGTTTTATTCAAAGCGAACTGTCAAGGGGGTCCCATAAATCACCCAACCGCGTAAGGAACGCAAAATCAAGGAACATAACACCGGTATGACGGAAACTAGGGCGGCAAGAGTGAAACAAAACACCAGGCATAAGGCCGAGCCTTCCACCCTTTATCAAGTATATAGATGCATTAATTAAATAAGAGATATTGTGATATCCCAACAATATCCATGTTCAACATGGAACCAACTTCATCTTCACCTGCAAATAGCAACGCTATAAGAGGGGCTGAGCAAAAGCGGTAACATAGCCAAACAACGGTTTGCTAGGAAGGATGGTTAGAGGCTTGACATGGCAATATGGGAGGGATGATATAGCAAGTGGTAGGTAGCGCGGCATAGCAAAAGAGCGAACAACTAGCAAGCAAAGATAGAAGTGATTTCGAGGGTATGGTCATCTTGCCTGAGATCCCGCAAGGAAGAAGAAACGAGTCCATGAAGAAGACAAACGAATGTAGTCGAACGGATCCTCACAACTCCGGAACGAAACTGAAGCTAACGAGAGAAGCAACCCGGAAAGAAACAAACAACATAGTAAACAACCATCACATAAACATGGCATGATGCACAAATAAGTATGATGCATGTCCGGTTTAATGAGGCATGGCATGGCAAAGTGCACAAACAATACTACAAATTAAGTGGAGCTCAATATGCAACTAGTTGCATATTGACGAAACACCACATCAATTGTTTAGTTCTCTCGGTTATGTACTCAACAATATTAAATGTTGATTAACATGACAAGAGGTGATGCATAAGTAAACTAACTATTTAGGCAAGTTTAAATGAGGCCGGAACAACAAATAACAATTCCGGAAAATCCTCATATGCATATTTTGGAATTGGCACTGTTCTGCCTAAAACCATATTTTATTGTTGTTAAACAGGAAAATAAAGTGCACCATGTTAATCTATGCATTTTCCTACCCCATTTACATATCAAGTTTATTTAAAATGGAGCTACGGTTATTTAGTTATGAAATAAATCATTTTAGCATGGTATTTGAGCAAATTTAATCAAACAACAATTTAAGCATTTTTAACATGGATGCAAGCAGCATATTATGAAACTAGATGCAATTCTAATCATTTTACATATATGACATGTTTAATTTGGATGCATGGATAATTACTTATTAACACTTTAATATGATGGCATTTTTATGTAAATATGCATGCACAGGATATTTAGCAAATTCGTCCAGGGAAAAAAACATCCACGGGCTGAAACTGGTGCACTGCTGGGCGATGGGGCGCTCACCATGGGCTCGGCCCAGTCGGTGGAAGAGGCTGCAGATGGCGAGGCGAGCTGGGCCTTGAGGGAGGGACGAAGCTGGTTGGAGGCTTGCGACTGGGAAGTCAACGCAGGCGCTGGTCGTCCTCGGAGCAGAGGAAGAAGGGGCGCGACAGCAGGTCGAGGCAGGGGTCAGGCGCGGCGGCAGCTTGGTCTCCGGCGGCGGAGCGGCGACTTGAAGGCAGGGACGAGGCCGGGGCCGCGGGCGCTGGATCTGCGTCGTGCTCGAGGAACGAGCTCGAGGAGGAGAGGCAGGGTCGAGGCGACGCTGTCGACGGGTGTTCATGGCGGGACTTGGGGCGCTGGAGAAGGGCGTCGGCGGCGGAGAAGCTCCAGGGCGGCGGCTTGGCGTTCGATTTGGAGCAGGGAAGCAGAGGCGGGGCGAGGGACTTGGCGCAGCGACGGGAATCCGGGCAAGGACGACGACGCGGGGACTTGGTAGGCGACGACGTAGCTTGGGCGGCGGTGGCTCCGGGAACTTGATGGGGCGGTGGAGCCGCAGGTGAGGTCCGAGACGAGGCAGACACCAGATCCGGGGCGGAGGGACTCGTTCCCGGCTGCGACGGAGCTGCGGGCAACCATGGCGGCTCCTGGAACACAGAGGGAGAGGCATGAGAACCGAGGGAGTGAACCAGAGAGAGGAGGGAAGGAGGAGAAGAAGAGGGGAATGGGCGACGGGTTCCTGGAGGAGCTCGAGCATGAGGGCGGCGCTCGGGGTGGCTGGGGGTCGGGACGGCCATGGCAGTTCCTGTCAGCGGCAAGAGGTCAGGCCACAGGGAGAGGCAGGGGCAACAAGAAGAAACATGGGGAGTGGGAGAAGAGGAGCGACGGGGAGGTCCTGGCCTGACGACGGCGGGGCTGCTGCTTGCTCCGGGTGAGCGGCTGGCTACATGGAGTTGATGGAGACAGGGGCGAGCGCTGGTTGGCTCGGGGCTGAAAACAACGGGAGGTGGTGGATCGGGAGGGATCCCGATGGAGAGAGTGGCGGCTGGTGGATGGGTAGGCGGGTGAGATCCCGAGGGAGGAGGAGGGAATGGACAGGGGTGGCGGCGGCTAGGAGGATCGATGGGACAAGGGAGAGGATTTTTAGGGTTTGCCCAAAATGGACTAGGGGTGGACGAATATATACATCACGGATTAGGTTCGGGGCTACCTCGTCCCTCCGATCGCAGTCGGACGATCGAGAATAAATAGGTAGGGAGTCCAAATAACAAAACGAAGATATTTAATAGATGTTAGGGGATGATCTGAATGCAACGGTGATGACTGAGCGGTTCGGGTTCGGGACAGTTTCGGAAGCGCACACGAGGGGGGTCTGTGCACTATACAGAGAGACTCCGGTTTAGGCAAGAGGGAAACGAAGAACAAGTTGGTCTCGGAACGGTCAACAAAAGCAAGGGGACGCAGCCACAACGAGCAGATGCGAGTTTTTAAAAACAATGACGCAACGAGTGCCGATGCAATGTGGATGATGCCATGATGAAATGCAACAAACAAAAAAATATACACAAAGATAACGAAAAAAACATGGAAGCCGTCTGGAGCGTCGGTCTCGGGGCGTTACAACACTCCACCACTACAAGAGGATCTCGTCCCGAGATCTAGGATGACACCGGAGAGAAACGGAAGAGGAAGAGGTAACGAAGTTGCTTCTTTGACAAACGAGTGAAACCACGAACCTTGAGAGATTGAACGAACGAAAAGAGAGAATACAAGGGAGATGAACGAGATTGAAAACACTCCGTTATCAAAGAGGAACAAGTAACATTGCGAGAACCTTTGTAGGTTGAAGAATATGAAACAAGAGCTTAACGGATCAAAAGAAATATGAAAGCACACCGGTAGAAAAGATAAACAAGGAACACCATGTGAACCTTGGAGTTTGCAAAGCTATGAATGACGAGAACAATGGATGAGAAGTACATGCAAGCACTCCGGTTGAAACGAGATGTACAAGGAACGATAATGATCAATTACGATAACGTTCCGGTTGGAAAATGGAAGGGGTAGAATATGAACTTGGCAAAAAGAAAGCACTTGGATGAGACTCCGGTTAGAAGAGGAATTATAGACACAACAATCCGGTTAAAACAAGATAAAGAAGGAATAAGAATGATATAATTTGGACAGTACTCCGACTGTAAATGGAAGGAATTGAACATGAACTTTACAAGATGAGAGGATACTTAATGAAATCAACAGCACACTGCCTCCGGAACTATTGAAAGAATGGCACAATGGGTCAGAAAGATATCAGACAGCACTCCGGTTGAGAAGGGAGGCAAAACTTGACAGAATGGGAAGAACTTGAAAAGAGGGCACGACACTCCGGTTGGAAATGGATAAGCACGAAAAGAGCACGGTCCTCACAAACCGAGAAGATGAGTGAAGAGAGCAACATCACAATGCCTCTGGAAGAAATAAATAATAGAAGATAGATCCTTGGAATAAAGAATGGAGAAGAAAATGACAACTTCTGCCACACATGAGCTTGGAAAGCACCCTTCGAAGAAGGTTATAACGGAGTTGATGGAAAACCAACAACGAAACGAGTAAGCTTGTAGTGGACTTATGGAAAACATCTCAAGGCTGTGAGGTGGCAACCGGCCACTAATGGAAACCATTGATTTGACTAAGAGCACCAAAGAGATGAAAAACTTCTTCACCGAGATAAGAAGGAGAAAATTGGATCATTGATAAGCACCACAAATAGCTACATTCCTTAGGGAAGGCTGTAGGTGAAATATAACCCAATATAACTCAAACAAAAAGATTGATTGGTTGAAAAGATCTCTTGAACGAAGATAAAATGATGGATTTAAATATATCACTCTTGAAAACTTTGTGAATCATGAACCCGAAGGGAAATTATCCAGAATGACATAGCACCACCTCAAAAGATAAGGTAGAAAGAATTGCACTTTGGAATGCGAGATGAAGAATGCTTGAACTCCTCAAAACAAACATGTGTTGAGCACCGTGTTTATTTTGAAGTATGGCTTGACGGATCATAACTTCGAGAGAATTCTTGAAGAACAATTGAAGAATGAAAGGAATCCTTGATGAGCCACCATGTTGATCCTCCATGAAGAACTACGATAATAAAAGAATGATCAAACGAAAGGGAAAGTTGAAAAGAACTCCGGGAGAAGCCTTGCAATGATTAGATGAAGCTTTGAAATGATATAATTGAAATAACTTGGAGCTCCGGAAAGAAAAATGAACAAATGAGATCAAGAATTTTGATGAATCTCCGGAATAAGGAATTAATCACTTGGATGAAACAAGAATAAGAATTACATTATGCTTAGCCTTCACCAATTTAGATTGATGACAAGCCACGGATTTTGCATACTACTTATTCTCGTAGAAAGGATTAAGATAGATATTGCGCAAACTTGGGAAGGTCTTCATCGAACCACCGGTAGGATTGAAACAACGAATAAATTGATATGATAACCAAGGAAGAGAACTCTTGAACGAACCACCGTAAGAATTGAAAATGAACGAAGAAAAGATAAAGAAACACCGGGAAGAATTAGAAAATGAACGAAGAAACTTGAGAGAATTTAGATACAAGTGAACGAAGAGATCACGAGCTGATTAGCGAATACTTGAATGATGCACCGGAAGAATAAGGAGATGAACGAAGAGACATCAATTTAGAATAATTGGAGAACGAGGCTGAAAACTTAGAACGAAGAAATCTTCTGAAATGATGGCCTTTGGATGATCAAGAAACGAAAACAACTCATGAAATGCTCCGGATGGGTATGAAAAGAATTTTCACAATCGAAAACAATTATGAGAGGATGGCATAAGCTAGAACTATGAATCTTCAAGAGAATGGAGCAAGATTTAAGAGAAACTCTTCTTCGGTCTTCAAATGTTGAGAATGACGATGAGAAACACCACCATGAATTGTTGAGGCACTCCGGAACCATGAAGAATAGAAAGGTTGAATCAACAATGAAAAGAATTTGAAAGATCTTGGAGAAAGACATATGACTGATGAAAATTCATTCTTACGTCAAACTTTGCAATGAATTTGAGAATAACTCCGGAAAGAATTAGAAGAGTTAGGTAAGATCCTGGAAAAAGACCTGTGGGTTAGGGCCCACTCAAAAGATACACCGTTGGAAAGATTGTTTGAAAGAGAGATTACACCGGCTGAATTAAATGGCTTGAATGAGATAACAACATCAAAATCCCTTGAACGGATTGAGAATGGAAAGCACGAATCTTCTGAGATATGTTCAACACTCCGGAACAAATGAATAGCGAGAGCTGAATGATTACGAGCTGCATCGGCATGAGAAAGCATTTGAAGCAAGGAAATGAATATGATCAACACCGCAAGATTGAATTGAATCCACCGGAGAAGAATACAAGAATGAAGAATGATGAACTTGAAGCTCCGTTAGTATCTTCCTGAGAATCACCGGATAAGAACATTGACGGAAAAAATGGAGAGACTTCCCATCAATAAAATGATACTTGATTAAGAAATACGAGTCCCTGAAGAAAAGGGTGGGAGGGCGGGAAAACAAAGGCAAGTTGGGGCAGATGGAATAAACACCGTTGAGAAAACTTATAATTGATCTTCCGGATGGGAAGAATGATGGGATCATCTCGAAGAGAAACGCACCGGTTGGAAATAGAATTGGGATGGCACTCTTGATGACCAAGAAGGATTAACACTCCCATAGAAATATGAGAACACCGTTTAGGGAAGGTATGGATCAACACTTGACAATGAAGCAACTCGAATACCACAACTTAAAACAAAACAAAGGATTTGGCTTGCGGAATAAGCCGGAACAAACATATGATAGACATTTCGTCCGAAGTTTTCGTGTTGGGGCCCACACGGGCTCGATCGTACAGCACCATCATGTACAAGGCAGTGCACATGACATACGAAGCGTCCTCGAGTCGGCATAGCCAAGGACTCTTTAAGACACTACGAGACCACTGTAAAACCAACCGTGGAAAGGCGGACCACTAGACGTCGAACCCCAATCTCATATCATGCATCTGTCGGAAAGATATCCTAGGAGCTACTTGAATTCCCACTTATAAACTCCTGAAACTTTCTGATATGCAATCTGGTGTTGGGGATATAGGGGACACAATATATCTCACCCAAACTAACAATCCCTAGATCCAGCTGTATCCATCCGTCAACACATAACCAAGAAACCTTCGGAAATCATTTACCTCAACCTTCGAAAAGCATCCGTTATACGAGTTATGGCAATACTCCCGGACTCCCGCCCCAGTACTGGGTGGCGTCGAGGTGATCTCACTAACAACTGCATAAAAGAGATTTTTGATGTCGGCGAAACTCAGGTATTCCAGAACTGCAACGATAAAATTGTGACGACAACACCTCGGAGCTCAACTCCCCGGGACACTGCCACAACCCCTAAATGTCAGGAGGCACCAAGAACAATGTTCTCGTCACAAAACCATCGGAACGATTCCAAGATACCCGCGTGATCCTAAATTTTTTTTAGTGAAATTTGAGGAGAGAAGAGTCAAAACTTCTACGTCAGGAGGCCTCACCAGAGTGACGAAGGGACTGAGAAGTAAAAAGAATCCTACTCTCCGATATATATATAATCCTAAGACTCAAAACATTTTTGTTCTAGACTCAACAACGTCAGCGATTCGATCAAGCAGGGGGCTCCTAAGTCGGGGATGGCTCTGATTACCAACTTGTAACACCCACGATGCGGCTATATCTCTCACGTGTCGAGGCACGACTTAGAGGCATAACCACATTGTAGTTTTGTCGCAAGAAGGGTCATCTTCACACAATCCCATGTAATGAACAAGAATGGGATAAAGAGTTGGCTTACAATCTCCACTTCACACAATACATAAATAAATCATACATCAATCAGAGTACACACATAGGTCCGACTACGGAACCAAAAGAAAAGAAGACAACCCCAAACGCTAGATCCCCGATCGTCCCAACTGGGCTCCACCACTACTAGAAAAAGGGCTATAGATGGGTTTGACACTAATGGCGCACCAGACAAGCGGTGCGCCATTAGTATATACTAATGGCGCACCACCTTCTGATACGCCATTAGAGTTGAAACTACTAATGGCGCACCTGGCCCAGGGTGCGCCATTAGTATCAATTTTTTTTTTTAAATAGTGCGCCTGTCCAAACATACTAATGGCGCATCCAGACACAGTGCGCCATTACTAGTTGTAACTAGTAATGGCGCACCTGCCGGAAAGTGCGCCACTAATGTTGTTTTTTCTATTATATTTTTTATTCCCTTTTTTGCAAAACTAGTAATGGCGCACTGTGGAACAGTGCGCCATTAGTATGTTTTTTTTGCAAAACTACTAATGGCGCACCACCAGAAGGTGCGCCATTAGTAACCTGGATTACTAATGGCGCATTTAGAGTTGGTGCGCCATTAGTAAGTGGGCAGCAACAAGATATTTTGGATAGCCTCTCCTACCCACACTCACTTTCTCCCCACTTCATTCTCTCCACCTCCTCCTTGTCTCGGGTGCCTCCTCTTTTTCACCTCATTTCCACCATAGATTCATTCAATTTAAGTGGTTAAATTACCTTGTTTTGATAGGTAAGTAAGGGGGGAAGCTATATTTATGTTGTTCTCCCTACAACAATGTGCACATGCACTTTTTATGGCCTAGCTAGATCTATGTATGTTCGTGGTGTTGCATATGTTTGTGGTGTTGCATATGTGTTTGTGTTTGGAGGTGTACCGGTATTTGAAATGCGATAGTTGCCAATATTTTGCCGGAATGTTGATTCATTTCCGTTTCGGCGAGAATTTTGGCATTAAGCATTCTTTTTGGTCCTATTTTTAGGGAAAGTCATGCCAAATTTTTTCTTGGTTCTAAAATATCGTTTTGCTCTACCCCGCAGGCGACCATGGTCCGCATGATGACCGAAGGCATCGTGAATAGGTTTTTGAGGTCCGCGAAGGCCGAGATGCTTCAAAAGAACGAGACGGAGATAAGATGTCCGTGTCGAAGATGCAAGCTGAAGAGCCTTATTGCGGACCCGGAATCCGGGCAGGTGCGGGACCACCTGCTCTTGCGTGGTTTCATGGATGGCTATCGGTGGCAAGGTGATGAAGATGACTACGAAGTCGTCCATGGGGGCCGGGCAAGAAATGAGGAAGGGCAGCAAGACAACCACCGCGGCTCGGGCGGGCGAGAAGACGAAGAATCCCCAGGAGATGATCACGACGGTGATGCTGTACACAGTCATCATGTAGAAGATGCAGGACATGATGATGAGGAAGATGCCGGAGCAGACGACGGGCATGATCATGAAGATGATGATGCCGGCGGAGCAGACGACGCTGGACCATCGATGGGCTGGGTGCAGGACCCTCATATTCAAGAGCTGCTTCTCAAGCAGACGGATAACGCAAGAGCTGCCGCCCGAGAGAAAGCCAAGATGGATCAACTTGAGTTAGACGCGGTTACTCCATTGTATGAAGGATGCAGGCCCGAGGATACCCGCCTGAAAGTAACGCTCATGGCTCTGGAGATGAAGGTAAAACACAAAATGACCGACGCATGCTTCGACGAGAACATGTCATTCTGGCACGAACGTCTTCCCAAGGGGAACAAGTGCCCGACCAGTTTGGAGGAGGCGAAGAAAATCGTGTGTCCTCTGGATTTACCGCACGTGAAATACCATGTGTGCATGAACAATTGCATCATTTATCGGGACGAGCACGCGGAGTCTACCATATGTCCGGTGTGCGGCGTCACTCGATACAAGAAGAGGAAGAAAGCTCCTCGAAAAGTGGTGTGGTACTTTCCGATCACTCCTCGTCTGCAGCGGTATTTCGCGGACCCTAAGGTAGCAAAGCTCCTGCGTTGGCACGCGGATAGGGAGGAGAAGAAGCGAGAAGATGACGCAAATGATCCGGAGATAGATAAAAAAGACAAGATGCTGAGTCACCCTAAGGATGCGAGCCAGTGGCAAGCGTTGAACTTCGAAGACCTAGAATTTGGGAACGATCCAAGGAACATCGTGCTGGGCGCGAGCACCGATGGAGTCAATCCGTTTGGCAGCCAGAGAAGCACACATAGCACCTGGCCTGTGTTTGTGTGGATGTACAACCTTCCCCCTGGTTGTGCATGAAGAGGAAGTACATTCACATGAGTATGCTAATTGAAGGACCGAAACAACCAGGGAACGACATCAATCTGTATCTGGGGCTGCTGAAAGAGGAGCTTGACACGCTGTGGAAAACGCCAGCCAATACGTGGGACGCCGCAGAGAAAGAATATTTCCCTATGAGAGCCGCGCTGCTCACGACGGTGCACGACTATCTCGGTTACGGATATGTCGCGGGGCAGGTGGTCCACGGATTTTCTGGATGCGTCAGGTGCATGGATGACACAACGTATCGCCAGCTAGATAGAGATCCCGGGTCTTCGAAAACCGTGTTCATGGGACATCGAAGGTGGCTTCGCGACGATGACCCGTGGAGAAAACGCAAGGATCTATTCGATGGTGAAACCGAACCCCGAGGACGCCCGCGTACGAGGAGCGGCGAGGAAATAGACGAGCTGTTGAAAAATTGGAAAGACTGCCCACTGCCGGGAAAGAAGCAAAAGGCGCCAGAGCCGGGAAAGAAGCGAAAGGCGCCAGAGCCGCTGCTGAAGGTATGGAAAACGAGGTCTGTTTTCTGGGACTTGCCGTACTGGAAGATCCACCGTGTGCCTCACAGCCTTGATGTCATGCATATCACGAAGAACGTGTGCGAGAGTCTGCTTGGTACCCTGCTCAACATGCCAGAGAGGACCAAAGATGGGCCGAAAGCAAGGGCAGACTTGAAATCAATGGGCATCAGGCAGGAGCTTCACGCTATATATGATGATGATGATGATGAGGCGAAGCAGGACACGGAAAGTCGTCGCAAAGGCAAAAAGGCCAAGAAGACCGGAAATGACTACCCTCCCGCGTGCTTCACTCTAAGTCAGGAGGAGATCGAGCAGTTTTTCACCTGCCTCGTAGGAGTAAAACTTCCTTACGGTTACGCGGGGAAGATAAGCAGATACCTAGACCTAGCGAAGCTGAAGTTCAGCGGGATGAAGTCTCACGACTGTCACGTGCTGATGACGCAGATACTTCCAGTTGCAATCCGTGGGATCATGGACGCGCACGTCCGTGAAACGCTATTTGGCCTATGCAACTTTTTCGACGTCATCTCTCGGAAGTCTGTTGGCGTGAGGCAACTCAGAAGGCTACAGGAAGAGATCGTGGTGATACTATGCGAGCTTGAGATGTACTTCCCGCCCGCATTCTTCGACGTTATGGTGCATCTGCTGGTCCATATCGTGGACGATATCATCCAACTCGGGCCGACGTTCCTGCACAGCATGATGCCGTTCGAAAGGATGAATGGTGTCATCAAAGGATACGTTCGCAACATGTCACGTCCAGAGGGAAGCATAGCCAGGGGCTTTCTGACCGAAGAGTGCATCTCCTACTGCACGAATTATCTAGGCATCGAGAACCCCGTTGGTCTGCCCGTCAACAGGCACCTCGGCAGGCTCGCTGGATGGGGTCACCGTGAGGGTCGCCGCGAAATGCATGTCGACTTCGAGGGTCGACTCGCCGACTTTGAAAGAGCAAACCTAGTCGCGCTACAACACATAGACGTGGTCGATCCTTGGGTGGTAGAGCACAAAACCTTTATTAAGAAGACGTACAATGACCGAGGCCAACAGAGGACGGACGGAGATATACTCAAAGAGCACAACTCATGTTTCACGCGTTGGTTCAAGCAGAAGCTTCTGTCGTACCCTTTACATGAGGATTCTTCCGCGGAAGAACAACTCATATTCGCCTTGTCACAGGGCGCCGAGCACAACCTGATGACCTATGAGGCGTACGATATCAACGGCTACACATTCTACACCGAGGCCAAGGACATGAAGAGCGATGGTTATCAGAACTCCGGGGTAACGATGGAATCCTACACCGGTAACGACAAGGACAGATACTACGGAAGGATCGAGGAGATCTGGGAGCTGAGCTACGCTGGAGAGAAGGTCCCGATGTTCCGTGTCAGATGGGCCAAGAGCGTCCTAAAAGAAGACCGGTATTTCACCACCATGGTTATACCCGAAGCCAAATCCAAGACCGCAGGCGCAAACGTCACCGCGAAAAATGAGCCATGGGTACTGGCTTCCCAAGTGGACCAATGCTTCTTCATTACCGACCCGTCAAAGCCCAGTCGTGTTGTCGTGAGGAGAGGCAAAAGGAAGATCATCGGAATGGATGGAGTAGCCAATGAGCAAGACTTCGACAAGTACGGCGACCCGAGAATCGAACATGACGACGATGATGAAGTAGCAGCATACACCACAAGAAGAAGCAGGACCACCCTACCTAAAGGACGTCCGTTCCACAGAAGAACTCCATTTGCGAAAAAGAAGGGCAAGAAGATTGTGAACAGATAGCTAGCTAAGATCGATTGTATTTAAATCGTAGCCTTCATTTCTCGATTGTATTTCATGGGCACTTTTTGAACTATCATGAATATTTTTAAATTTCATGGACACTCGATCTCGATCCCCCTCCATCTCGATCGCTATCCCACCTCGCCAGATCCGGTCCCCCTCGCCGCCGAGCACCCCCCGGTCCACCGGCCCCCCGCACCCCGCGCACCCTCCCCCGCTCCACCGGCATTACTGTTTGATGATATTTTTAAAAAAATTATTACTGTCTTATAAAAAAATATTACTGTTATGATTTAAACAAGTTTGAACATATTTAAACACAAATAAATATCAAACAGCATTTTAAATGCATAAAAAAATTGTGGAGCCTGGGAATCGAACCCAGGACCTCCTGGTGTGAGAACTGGCTGCTGACCAGTCGAGCTAGTAGAGGGAACTTGGTGTGGATCAGGTCAGGTGGAAGATAACCTGTTGGCTCGAGCAGAAATAAAAAAAATACTAATGGCGCACCAGGGTGAGGTGCGCCATTAGTATGGATGTACTTATGGCGCACCGAGGGGTGGTGCGCCATTAGTATTGTGCCCTCGCCCTCGATCCCCTTCCCCTCTCCTATCCCCGGCCCAAACCTATCCCCTCTCTCTCCCTCGCCCTCGCCCTCGATCCCCTTCCCCTCTCCTCTCCCGACGCCGCTGCCCCGCCGCCTCGACGCCGCCCCGTCGTCCTCGTCTCCGCCCCGACGCCCCGACGCCGCGACGCCGCCCTCTCCTCTCCCGACGCCGCTGCCCCGACCTCCTCCTCGCCCCTCGACGTCGCCCTCGATCCCCTTCCCCTCTCCTCTCCCGACGCCGCCGCCCCGTCGTCCTCGTCCTCGCCCTCCTCCTCGTCCGCGCCACCGCCGCGCCGCTCCGACCTCCTCCTTGTCCCCTCCGGCCTCCTCCGCCTCCTCAGGTACTGCCCCCACCTCTCCCTCCCCCTCCGGCCTCCTCCTTCCCCTTTGTAAATTTTAGGGTGTACGGTTTGCAAATTTTAGGGTTAGGGCAGTAAATTTTAGGGCAAATCTAGCACAGTTAGCAAAGTTAGAAATCTTTTAGGAAATTAGGGTAGTAGCAAAAACAGTAGCAATTTAAAAAAACAGTACCAAAAAAATTAGGTATAAAAACAGTAGCAAATAAAAAATATTAGCAAATATAGCTAGGGTAATTTTGTTTAGGTATAAAAAACAGTAGCAATTTTAAAAGAATAGTAGCAATTTTAAAAACAGTAGCAAAAAAATTAGGTATAAAAACAGTAGCAAATAAAAAAAGAGTAGCAAATATAGCTAGGGAAATTTTGTTTAGGTATAAAAACAGTAGCAAATAAAAAAAGCAGTAGCAAATTAAAAAAACAGTAGCAAAAAATTAGGTATAAAAACAGTAGCAAATATAGCTTTATGATTATCAGATGTGTTCTCTTTATGATTCTCTATTTTTATTCTTCATATTTCGTTAATGAGTTTAGCTCTTGAGCTGAAGTTATTGAGTTTTCGTTGCTGTGGTTTAGAGATGATTCAAATTCTGGAAATTATTGGCATTGAAGTACCATTGATTGCCTCACCACTAGCAGAATTATGTATTCAGTCTATCCTATGTCAGTCCATATAGGTCTAGCTATACAAATTCTTCACTTTTATTGTTTTGGAATTAGCTTCTATGGAGTTCTCTTTGTTTCCCAACAGGGTTCGTGGTGCCATGACATTCTCATGTGTATGTTCCTAATACAACAATCTGTCTCTGAACTTCGCTTTTGGACTCCTGAGTACATTTTGTTTGGGAACTGCATACTATGTTTGATTTAAATGGAGCTCCCATGCGTAGAACACCTCTTGGAGTATCAACTTAGCTCTAGAATCAACCATATTTTTTCTGACACGTACAGCAGGGATACTCCCTGCTCCCAACATAAATTTTGTTCATGTAAGTAAAACCAGCATACTGCAAAACTCCACAGTTGCCGCAAGGTTAACAAGTGTAGGTTTGAAACAGAGGGAAGGGTGGAAAATTAGATTAGGTAAAACCTTGTGGCACTATACCTTGATCATTCTATAGCACTGGTGCAGCATCTGGCCCAAGTATTTTGAGGAGTCTATCTGTACTTTTATTAATCATTAATGTGTTGGTACATATATATTGAGAAATGAAACTTCTGTCACGGATGTTTTAGTTTTCTGCTTGTTGGAAACACGACTGCTTCTTGCAAAACCTGTTTGACAGTTCGGATGAAATTAGCCAATCTTTCAGTAGCCAATCTTGGTAAAATGTGTTTAACTTGTAGCTTCTAGCTTAAGTGAGTAGCCAATACTGTAGTGAGTAGCTTAACTTGTTTAAGTACTGCCAGTTAGTAGTACTGCTAGTGAGTAGATGAACTCCATTTAACTAGCTTAATTGAGTTTCAGTTGTGTAGTGAAGTTCTTCTATTTTGTATGATGCGGTTCACGCTTAAACTAGCCATTTATGCTCATGTTGCTTGTAGTGTTTTGTCCAAAATGTTGAATGATACTGCTTGGAGATGCATATATTGTTTCACCTCTTCACATGCCAATGTATTTTCCATGTTGTGATGGAGGCCTTTTTTGCCTTGTCCACCCGAGAGGCCCTTGAGTTTGCCGGAATGTCGATTAACTTCCGTTCCGGCAAATTCGGGTACTCCATATGTCCTATTTTCAGCAAAGGTCATGCTGAAATTTTCCGTGAATTTTAGCATGACTTTGCTAAAAATAGGACATATGGGGTACTTGTGACTAATGCATGGGCCGGGGTATCTTAGTAGTTAATTAAGTAGGATCAAGTGCCCCGGCGTACTTGTGACTAATGCATGGCTTTTAGGGTGCCTCGGTGTCGATAAAAACCGAAATGATGAAAGCTTAGGCTTTTAGGGTGCCTCGGCGTCGAAAAACCCTCAATGATAAAAGCTTAGCTTTTAGGATGCCTCGGTGTCGACAAACCCTAAATGATGAGACCATGATCTTGTTCCTTGACAATAACCAACTTTTTGACCAAACTTTGTTCCTATTTAGAGAGAAACATGGCCAACAACGATGAGGCCGGGGGTTCGGGCGTCAAGGCATTCTGGAAGCTGTCCCAGGAGATGGAGGAACAACCTCACTTGTATGAGGACGCCGCCTTCCCCACCGATCCTGAGACCACTGATGGTACCGCCGAGGATGACCCCACTGATGCCACCACTGATGGTGCCGCCGAGGATGCCACCACTGATGATGGCGGCGCACGCACAGATGGCAGCCAACCGAAGAGGCAACGGAAGGACCGGCGCCCGACCGTGCTCCGCACCCTCAAGGAGGAAGTTACTGAAGTGGACTCCGACGGGAATCCAACGGCGCCCGAACGAATAGTCAAGGGGTACTCGCTTCAGCTCGGGTGCATTCTCCGGAGCACCGTCTCGATCAACACCGAGAACCTGAGGCATCCTGACCGAGGGAATTTGCGCAACCTCCTCTTCACGAAGCTGCACGAACGATACAAGTTCCCCGCTGAATTTGAAAACACAAGCCTCAAAGGGAATAAAGTGAACAATGCTGCCCTCACGAAGATGAGCAAGGCCCTGTCTACTTGGAAAAGCAATGTGAAGAGAATGATCGAGAAAGGTGAGAGTTATGAGAAGATCAAGGAGAAAAATCCTTCGATCACCGAAGATGACTACAACGACTTCAAGATCAATTGCTCGAGCACCGCAAACTCCGAATCAAGTAAGTGGGGGAAAGAAATGCGGGAGCTGAACTTAGGGGAACACACACTCGGTCCCGGCGGTTACAGAGTGGCGGAGCCTATATGGGACAAGGAGGAGGCGGACCGTGCCGAGCAAGGCCTACCGCCCCTCTTCGATAAATACGGTGACAAGCAGACCAGGAACTTTGTCAGGGCCCGGTACAAGAAGGACCCGAAAACAAAGGAGCTTACCACGGATCCGAAGACCAGGGCGCTTGAGCTTGTTCTGGTAAGGAATACACCCCCGCGTAATTAGCTCCATATGGTTGCATTCTAATTAATGAAGCCAAATTTCTAAATGGTTCACATTCCTTCCGCAGGCGACTGAAAGCAGTAGCGCGGGGTCGACTAAGAGCAACCCTTGGGACACCACTCTAAATAGGGCGTTGAATGTAATGAAGAACAAGGATAAGCTCAGTAAGCCGACGTCAGCTGGTCGTGTGGCCGGCAAAGGCTTGTCGACAAAATGGTCGTCATACTATAACACTGGTGGGCGAAAGGAGAAAAAGACCAGCTCGGAAAGCCAGGCGCGCGAGGTTCAAGAACTCAGGGCACAGGTGGCGCGGATTCCGGAGATTGTCCAAGAGCAAGTGCAACAACAACTCGGAGCGACGATCACCGCCATTGTGCCTACCTTGATCCAGGGGATTAGTGCGTGGATTGCGGGCGGCCAACAGGGGCCGCCCCCGATTCCTAGCTTCACGGCCAGCAACTCGCAGAACGCGATGGCGGGGCCATTGGTGTCTCCGGCGGAGGCGGCATTGGTGTCTCCGACGCCGGCACGGGAGCTTAATGCACCCGGGTGTACGCCGGCCGGCACCTCTGCAGCAAGCGGCCCCTCCGTCAACTGCACGCCCGCCGTTGGCGGTGCCTCGACATTAGCCGAGCTCGACGCCATCATCACGGTAACTAATTAAGCCTCTCTCGGCCGAGGACTTCATCTCCTTGCCGACGTTCCGTGCACTCTCCTGCACTTCGTGAACAACGAGTTGGTCGATGTCGCCAAGGGCAAAATCGTTCAACCGGGCAACCCCTTGTTCCACGGTACCCAGATGCCACCCAACTTGTTTAGGGTTCAACTGGTTCGGGTGCTGCCAGGCTGCGACGAGTTGTTACCTCCGATTCGACCCATCGGGGCCGACGATGATGACGTGATGACCCTCAGCGCCTGCCTGAGCTGGCCCCTGCTTTGGCCGAAGAGCCAGATTCGTTTGGGGGCGGGGGACACCACCCCAAAGACAACACCGCCAGTCGTGCTGGCGCCAAGTCGGCCCCATGGCAAGACCGCCGCAACGGTGCCGGACATCCCTATGCCACTGGATCCAAACATGCATATGGCACAGGATCAGAACGACGACGACGATGATACATTTGCCAACGTCGATCAGTACTTTGCCGATCATGGGGACGGTGGCGACTTCATGGGGCCTCCTTCTCAAGAACCCAACCCAACAAAAGACGTGTGCGATCTAGCTGGTACCGCGGAGAAGCCAAGTTGCAACAGGCGTCGTCTGCAGTTCAGCTCTCAGGAGACGCCTCCAGCTGCCGACTTCACCGAGCCTCAGATAGGCGAGGTGCGAAATATGATCAGCCCCAACACACTCAAGAAGGCGGTCTGTGAGCAGAACTCGGTCCCATTACAGGAGAAGAAGAAGGCACGCAAAAGAAAGACTAACAAGGGTGCGGGCCAGCCGGCACCGAGTACGATCCGTGCTCAGGACGGGCCACCTTCAACTGCGGATATCTCGAGGAGGGTGCATGTGGCGGGTAGGCCGATGCTACCGAGAAATATGCTCGATGCTGCAACCGGTGCTATGCGGAGTCTGCATGACAGTGTTCTTTCTTTGGAGAAGCGGCGTCTCGGAGAGAAGGATGTGGCATACCCGGTTTTCGCGGCCAAGGTGCCAGAGGGCAAGGGCTTTGTGGATAACTCCATCGGGGGTACGATCGTCCTGCGGTTTGATGACATCCACGCTATGTTGAACCTTCATCCGCTGCACTACACCTTCGTTCGGCTATTTTCGCTGAGTATGGAGATGCGGATCATTCGCGACAAGACCCCGGACATCGTGATAGTCGACCCCTTCTACATGCGTGCCAAGATCTTGGGCAGCGCTGGGGACCGGCAAGTCGCGAGTTCTTACCTCGAAGGCGTCATTCTGGCAAACCAAGATAAGGATAACTTCCTCGTGCCTTACTTTCCCGAGTAAGTCCTCCCCTCAACCGCCCCGTAACATATGAATTCTTAGATTTCGATCGTTTTTCTTTTAACATTCCGTGTTTTCTGCAGTGACACACATTGCACGCTCATCCTCCTAAGCCCCAAATATTCCATGGCCACGTATTTCGACCCGGACCGTCAGTCGAACGTAGACTACACAAATGTCAAGAAGGTTCTTGATGATGTTCTCCCCGGCTACGTCAAATCTGGAGGCACCTTCACCAGGCCTATTCGTAAGTACGGCAAGCACGTGTTCTCCCACAATACGACGTTCTGCTGCGTCAAGCAGCCGCCTGGCGGTCAGAAGGGTGCCTACTACGCCATCCATCACATGCGGGCGATCGTACGGGACCATCATCAACTTCTGCTACCGAGTAGACTCAAAGATTGGGCCGCGAGCGTGTCGGCAATCCAGGACGCGGACATCAGACAAGAATTCTTTCGCATCCAGTCGGAGTTTGCGGAAATCATCCATCAAGATGTCCTTCGTACCTCGGGGCAGTTCTACCTCAGAAATCAACCGTCCAACAGTGACATCGACACAATCCTACAAATGCAGGCTGACAACGCCCGTTGTTTCATGACTCCCACGATAGACGGCGGCTTCATCCACGCTCCGGTCCCTTGAGTCGAGTCGAAAGCAGTGATGCTGTGTCTAGTTCTGAAACATCGATTGGCTCATGTTGTAATTAAACTTTAATGAACTTGTAGTATGTCTCTTTGGTTTCGAGAGTCCTTCAACTTAGATGTAATCGATGCTATTAATGTCTTGCTTTTCTCTTCCGATCGTTCTGTTGCATACTTATATATTGCTTATGTATTGTCTGTGAATTGGTACTAACGTTTCGTTTGGCTACTGCATAGCGATGCCGTGGTATGTCGTGTACAAGGGTAAGGTTCCCGGAGTCTACGACGACTGGGAGGAGTGTCGGAGACAGGTTCACCGATTCAGCGGTAACAGTTACAAAGGGTACGCCACTAGGGCCGAGGCCGAATCTAGATACGACCGCTATCTAGCGGGAGAGGGGAGGGAGCGTTGGAGGAACCGGATGAAGACGAGTTTCATCGTGATGATGCTCATCGTGATGACCGCAGCTCTCTTCTATGTGATGGTAGTTTAGATGATCGATATCGACTTGTAATGTGAAGACAAACTCGCGGTCTCGAGACTTGTAATATAATGTTCTATCTTTGTTCGGTCTTTTCAATTCGGAGACTAATATGATGAATTGTATTCGGAGACTAAAATGATGAATTGTATTCAGAGACTAATCTTCTATTGTATTCGATGAATCTGTTGTTGATGTGTGCTGTCTATATTTTGTCCAATTATACATTTTGTAACCTGTGCAAAAAACAGAAAATAAAAAAACAAAAAAAACCTAATATTCATACTAATGGCGCATCACATCATAGTGCGCCATTAGTATGCCAAAGGATACTAATGGCGCATCACTAAACAGTGCGCCATTAGTATGCCGAAGTTACTAATGGCGCATCCTGTTGTTGTGCGCCATTAGTATGCCAAAGCACCTGGGTATACATGGCCCCCTGGGAGGCATACTAATGGCGCACTGTTGTATATACTAATGGCGCATCTGGGGTGCGCCATTAGTATACCAGATACTAATGGCGCACCAGTGGTGCGCCATTAGAAAATATACTAATGGCGTGGTACTAATGGCGCACCACTAATGCGCCATTAATGGCCAAATTAGGTGCGCCATTAGTAGGCCTTTTCCTAGTAGTGCACTACTGATCATCAGGAAACGAAACATAGTAACGACCAAGGTCCTCGTCGAACTCCCACTTGAGTTCGGTAGCATCACCTGCACTGGTATCGTCAGCACCTGCAACTGTTTGGAAGTATCTGTGAGCCACAAGGACTCAGCAATCTCACACCCGCGAGATCAAGACTATTTAAGCTTAAGGGTAGGAGAAGGTAGTGAGGTGGAGCTGCAGCAAGCACTAAGCATATATGGTGGCAAACATACGCAAATAAGAGCGAGAAGAGGAGCAACGGAACGGTCGTCAACTAGTAATGATCAAGAAGTGATCCTGAACTCCTGCTTACGTCAAACATAACCCAAAAGCCGTGTTCTCTTCCCGGACTCCGCCGAAAAGAGACCATCACGGCTACACATGCGGTTGATGTATTTTAATTAAGTCAAGTGTCAAGTTCTCTACAACCGGATATTAACAAATTCCCATCTGCCACATAACCGCGGGCACGGCTCTCACGGTCAACGAAGGATATTCCTTCTCCCGGGAAGACCCGACCAGTCTCGGAATCCCGGTTTACAAGACATTTCGACAATGGTAAAACAAGACCAGCAAAGCCGCCCGATGTGTCAACAATCCCGATAGGAGTCGCACGTACCTCGTTCTCAGGACACACCGGATGAACACTATGTACAACTAAAACCAGCCCTCAAGTTTCCCCGAGGTGGTGCGGCAAGTGGTTCTAGTTTGGACCAACACTCCGAGGAGCACTGGCCCCGGGGGGGGGGGGGGTAAAATAAGATGACCCTTGAGTCTGCAGAACCCAAGGGAAAAAGGCTTAGGTAGGCAAATGGTAAAACCAAGGTTGGGCCTTGCTGTAGGAGTTTTATTCAAAGCGAACTGTCAAGGGGGTCCCATAAATCACCCAACCACGTAAGGAACGCAAAATCAAGGAACATAACACCGGTATGACGGAAACTAGGGCGGCAAGAGTGGAACAAAACACCAGGCATAAGGCCGAGCCTTCCACCCTTTCCCAAGTATATAGATGCATTAATTAAATAAGAGATATTGTGATATCCCAACAATATCCATGTTCCAACATGGAACCAACTTCATCTTCACCTGCAACTAGCAACGCTATAAGAGGGGCTGAGCAAAATCGGTAACATAGCCAAACAACGGTTTGCTGGGAAGGATGGTTAGAGGCTTGACATGGCAATATGGGAGGCATGATATAGCAAGTGGTAGGTAGCGCGGCATAGCAAAAGAGCGAACAACTAGCAAGCAAAGATAGAAGTGATTTCGAGGGTTTGGTCATCTTGCCTGAGATCCCGCAAGGAAGAAGAAACGAGTCCATGAAGAAGACAAACGGATGTAGTCGAACGGATCCTCACAACTCCGGAACGAAACTAAAGCTAACGAGAGAAGCAACCCGGAAAGAAACAAACAATATAGTAAACAACCATCACATAAACATGGCATGATGCATAAACAAGTATAATGCATGTGCGGTTTAATGAGGCATGGCATGGCAAAGTGCACAAATAATACTACAAATTAAGTGGAGCTCAATATGCAACTAGTTGCATATTGACGAAACACCACATCAATTGTTTAGTTCTCTTGGTTATGTACTCAACAATATTAAATGTTGATTAACATGGCAAGAGGTGATGCATAAGTAAACTAACTATTTAGGCAAGTTTAAATGAGGCCGGAACAACAAATAACAATCCCGGAAAATCCTCATATGCATATTTTGAAATTGGTATTGTTCTGCCTAAAACCATATTTTATTATTGTTAAACAGGAAAATAAAGTGCACCATGTTAATCTATGCATTTTCCTACCCCATTTACATATCAAGTTTATTTAAAATGGAGCTACGGTTATTTAGTTATGAAATAAATCATTTTAGCATGGTATTTGAGCAAATTTAATCAAACAGCAATTTAAACATTTTTAACATGGATGCAAGCAGCATATTATGAAACTAGATGCCATTCTAATCATTTTACGTATATGACATGTTTAATTTGGATGGATGTATAATTACTTATTAACACTTTAATATGATGGCATTTTTTTGTAAATATGCATGCACAGGATATTTAGCAAATTTGTCCAGGGAAAAAAACATCCACGGGCTGAAACTGGTGCACTGTTGGGCGATGGGGCGCTCACCATGGGCTCGGCCCAGTCGGTGGAAGAGGCTGCAGACGGCGAGGCGAGCTGGGCCTTGAGGGAGGGACGAAGCTGGTTGGAGGCTTGCGACTGGGAAGTCAACGCGGGCGCTGGTTGTCCTCGGAGCAGAGGAAGAAGGGGCGCGACAGCAGGTCGAGGCAAGGGTCAGGCGCGGTGGCAGCTTGGTCTCCGGCGGCGGAGCGGCGACTTGAAGGCAGGGACGAGGCCTGGGCCGCGGGCGCTGGACCTGCGTCGTGCTCGAGGAACGAGCTCGAGGAGGAGAGGCAGGGTCGAGGCGACAATCTCCAGGCAATCTGTTTCCATGATCACATGGGAGAAACCGCGCAGGTTAGCAAAGATAACTCCATCTCGTAGCGCCATGGTCTCTCCAATGAAGGGATCCGATGTCCCCAGATAGGGTTTACTCCAAGCTCCCAGCAAGGCGGTACTGGAGCGTGCAACACCTCCCGCACCCACCTTGTTGTGATCCATATCCACGGCCGCATCAGTATTTATTTTGATAACACCTTCCTCGGGAGGTGTCCAACCAAAACCTGGAAGCACCGAAGCATGTGAGAGAGGAATGTCGAGCAAAGCCAAGTCCTCCCGAATCCTCTTGACTGATGTAAACGGATCAAGTTGATCATCATCATGAGTTACTCTATTCCTAGAGTGCCAAATAGCCCACATCACTGAGATCATCTGAGCCCTTTCAACATCAGAGAAACGCCCATCACAAATAATGTCACGGGCCCATGTATGAGGGTGCAAGCGTGGCCTTCGGAGATCGAACATTGCAAACGCTTGTTCCCAAAATAACTTGGCATGAGAGCAATGCACTAAGGCGTGCATTAAATCTTCATCCATTGCATAGCAAATATTACATCGACTGATGAGTTTGATATGGCGATACCGTAGGGTGCATTCATCGGGAAGGATTCTGCGGACAACTCTCCACCAGAATACACGAACCTTCGGCAAAACCTTGAGCTTCCATAGCGACTTCCACATCTGTTCTTCGGTCTATGAGGTGCCGGTAACCGTCCCTTCCTCAAGAGCTGAACGCTCTTTATGAGTCACGAGAGCACGGTACGCCGATTTTACAGAGTAGATGCCACTTCTTTCATGGGCCCAAGCAAGAAAATCATCGCCACCACCCACACGCAATGGAATATTGAGTATAGCATCAGCATCATGTGCGGCAAAAACGTCCCATATCAGATCTCGACGCCATGTCCAGTTCTCTGAATCAATTAGCTGGTCCACTGTCTCTAGCGTCGTCCCACCTGCTATCACCATGGGAGACAAAGTATCCAGACCTGGGATCCATCTATCATGCCAAATGTTGGTAGTAGTCCCGTCTCTCACTCTTTTAATCAAACTAGCCTCAAGAGCCTTTCGACCTGCTACGATCGCTCGCCAGATGGCAGACGACGTCTTCGGTACCGTGGCCTTCATGAACTCCCCATCGGGAAAATAACGCCCCTTGATAACCCTTGCAGATAACGAGTCCGGGTGAGTAATAAACCTCCAGCCGTGTTTCCCAAGCAACGCCAGGTTGAACAGCTGCAAGTTGCGGAAACCCAAACCCCCTCGAGCCTTCGGAGATGCAAGTTGATCCCACGCCACCCAATGCAAGGACCGACGGTCGAGGGATCCACTCCACCAAAATTTTGCCATGCTAGCAGTCAGATTTTTGCATACCTTTTTTGTAAGAAGGAGGCAACTCATACTGAACATTGGGATTGCTTGGATAACTGATTTAATAAGTGCTTCTCTCCCAGCACAAGCTAGAAGTCTCTCTGCCCAACCATTCATTTTACTTCGCGATCGCTCACTAATATGATCAAAAGTTCCACTGGAAATCCTTCCAACCGCAGTTGGTAGACCAAGATAAAGATCGCTGAAAGCCTCCACTTGAATGCCTAGTAGCAGTTTTTGTTCCAGCCTTCTGTCCACTGGAGTATTCGGCGAAAAGAAAACTGCACTTTTATCACGATTAACTGACTGGCCGGAGCATGTTGCATAGATAACCAAGATTTCATTCAACCGGACCACGCTCTCTTGTGTTGCACTGATGAAGATAAGACTATCATCGGGAAATAACAAATGGCTCACCCATGGTGCCCGCACGGACACACGAATGCCTCTGTCTATATGCGGAGAACCATAAGAGTTCAACAAAGATGTGAGCCCTTCTACACATAACAGGAAGAGAAAAGGAGATACTACTGGATCGCCTTGACGCAAACCACATGATGGAGTAAAGTACGTCAAAAGGTCTCCATTGACTCTTATTGTAAACCGAACCGAAGTGACACACTTCATTATAAGAGAAACAAAATTCCCGCTGAAACCAAGCTTAGTCATAATTGCCTCGAGGTAATGCCATTCAACTCGGTCATAGGCCTTCATCATGTCTAACTTGATAGCACACGAGTAATTCTTCCCCTTCTTCCTCCTTCTCATTGTGTGGACGCTCTCGAACGCTACCACAACATTATCAGCGATCAACCTGCCGGGGACAAAAGCACTTTGCTCCTCACCGATCACTGTGTCCATAAGCTCTTTTAAGCGGTTAGTAATCATTTTAGCCGCAATCTTGTAGGGCACCGGACATGGCGAGATGGGTCGGTATTGAGCAATACACTGAGGGTTGCGTACCTTTGTTATGAGTGTGATCGATGTGTCATTGAATCCCAAAGGCAGCTCGCCTCCATTAAGAAAGCCCAAAATAGCTGGAACTAAATCTCCTTGAAGTATATTCCAGTGTCTTTGGAAGAAACCCGCAGTAAACCCGTCGACACCCGGAGCTTTCGACGGTGACATTTGAAATAGAGCTGTGCGGACCTCCTCTGGTTCAATGGGTTTATCAAGCAGCAAATTCATATCACTCGTTACACGTTCGGGGACAAACTGCAGCAACTCGTTCATATCATTATAACCTTGTGACGAGTACAAATGCTGATAGAACGACTGCACTTTCGCCATATCTTCTTGCTCAGACGCTGATGACGGGAAAATGGCAGGCGTGAGAACACGCGTCCACGTCATTGATACAGAATGAATAATTTAAATGCATAAATGCATAGAATAAAAGTAGGATCAAACATTGCAGGTACTTTATTTCCAGAACTCTTACATTTACATAAAAGATCTGTTAATTACATCTCCGTAGAGAAAACCCCTGATTAAGAATTCCAACTATCCTATTACATAGAATTGCATCACACGAGTACTACAAAATGTAGAAATAAAAGAAGACTACAAAATGTAGAAATAAAAATCCTCCTCGCTGTCTTCGACGTCGGCGTGCTCGGGGGAGCATTCTTGATCTTCTTCAAGTTATCATGTGTCTTGTTCATTTATATTTTTACCCCTATACTATTATGAGTAGTACGTAGAGTACGAGTGCAATGTGTGCTTTTTGCATCGGACACCTAATTTGTGTAGTCGACTTAACCAACATATGCTAGTATGACCATGCGGCTATCTTAATCAACTTTGAGGTCATTTCATTTTAACGAGTGATGAGTCGACTAACAGAGTATCCACTTAATACATGCATGCTACATCTTTTATTGATGCATATATGACCATGCATGAGATGATGGTATATGATTTAACCATGCATGAGATGATGGTATATGATTTACTCCATGTTAGCCTCTGCGCATGCATGGAAATTTAAGAAAAAGGGGGGTTCCAATATCAGAACCATCCCATATGTTATCTTGTTTGATTTGATATGTTTGATGATAGCATCTACTAAGCAAATCAATCTGTTTTTGTTAGGACTAAAGCGAGCTAGATGCAATATCCTTTATTTTTTTTATGGGTCACATGCATATACTGTAACCATCAGTGGACATTATATGCGTGTTGCATAGAGTCTGTATGCTCTAGATTTCATATTTTAGATATGTAGGATTATACTTTTAACTCAACCTACACGCATTCATTTCCTTTTATGGGCATATTTTATTTAAGTGTGGACCGAGACAACTAGTATTGTCATTATCTCATGTCTACACGTTGGATTTCACTTAGCACATTTTATATGCATTAGAGTATGCTCATTTAATCATCTATATGACAGACGTAAATAACATTTGTATCTTCCTTTTTGTATTACTACTGACGTGGCATAGCATGTATGTCCGCAGTGTGACCAACAAGAGGTTTTAAACATAATTTGGCCAGCATCCAATTTATACATTTTTCATGCTCCAGATTGAAGGTACACACACAATTTACATTGTCTTGTTTTGTGCACCTCAAACAAATGAAGAGTGCATTTTTGTAAGCACGTACTTATTCTATGATTTTATGTAGCTGGTTATATAGGGTTTGTGTATGTTCCATATTTGTTTTCCCCCGAACTTTACCTTTGCGTCTCTCTCATTTATGATGGAAGGGAAAATATGTCCTTCTTAGTTTGGGTCGCCATGATCAACCAAGGAGTGAAATTTATCCTCCTTGACATAATCGCACTTTGGCTCGTATCATGATGATCAGCCAAGGAGTATTTTGTTGCTCTTAAGATCAGCCAAGGCGAAATGTCAATGTGAAAATATGTGAAATATGCTCCTTGGTTCGTATCGCAATGATCAACCAAGGGTTTTTCCTCTCTTGAACATAATTGCTCTTTGGCTCGTATCACGATGATGAGTCAAGGCAAAATGTCAAGATGGGGCTATATGGCGAATGCTCCTTGGTTTGTATCACAATGATCAACCAAGGGAAAATTTTCTCTCCTAAACATAACTGCTCTTTGGCTCGTATCACGATGATCAGCCGAGGCAGAATGTTAAGATGAGGACACATGAGGCATACTTCTTGGTTTGTATCACAATGATCAACCAAGAAGAGAGATGAATATGATGAGAGATATGGGGAGGAGCAAGAAGATTAGAGGAGGATCATGATTCCCACCTTGTCTACCTTCCTCAGGTTCCTCCTGGACGGCGGCCTTGCAGCAGCAGCAGCGTATATGTGGATGAGAGCAGCAGCGGCAGCACAATAGCAGCAGTGATGAAAAGAGCGCAGCAGCGTGCGGCCAGAGAGAATCAAAAATTGGGGCTCTCAAGAGAAGCCCGAGCAGCACATGGATCCACTTGGGCACGCTCCCACGTTTCGGAGGTCATGGGATCGTGGGAGTGGGCTGCGTTTTCTTTCCTTTTGTTTATTTCTTTAATCCTAGTTGACTCAACCATGGGAACGTGGGAGTCCTTGCATGCCTTTTTTTTATTTCCTTTCTTTAATTAATTGCTCTTTGACCAAGCTTTGAACCGGCCACTGGCCTAATTAGCTCATGTAGTTTTTATCAACGTGTGGGCTTGGACGCTAGCCCATCAGTTTGCTTGTGGTGATTAGCTGATCCATGCAACCTTGTAAATTAGTCTCACCCACTATGCATGCATGTACGTAGACATTTGTATAAATGAGCTGATCATGACTAATTGAAATGGTTTTCCTTTTTTTTTGGAAAATTCATTCCAATTTCTTTGTCGTGCTATAAAAAAAGATATGCAAATATTCTTTCATGGACAATTATATGATGGCCTGGCGTTTTCATCTTATTTCCTTAAACATATATATCGACGCACGCTCTATTTTATCCATCGCGTTGATATTTCACATGATCGATGGAATAGGCCTCACATTTACCTTACGGTCGATATTTCGGAAACATTATGATTTTATGTAGGTATTTGACACCCGCCATAGGTGACCGCGTGCATGGATGAAGCTTAGGTGTGATTTTAACTAAGACAAATATTTCATGAAGATTTTTTATTCACTTTGCAAAATTTCCAGATATCGAATATATTCTGACTTTATCATTTCCTTTTTACGGGTGAGACTTTATCATATTTTGATAATAGATATCACTCTGTATTTTATTTCGGCGAAATCCCGTGTCAACAGACGCACACACTGATCCGTCCGCCCGTCGAAGATTGGAAATTCTATTCATACGCTTGCGCTGAGCCGCTTGCGCATGATAGTAAGCCGTGTTACGATCACCTTTCCGAAGCCAGGGCTCACGAGAGCGCTGTCTCATCCATACCTCTTCTTGCCTCAAAGCCTCACGAAGTTGCAGCACCGTGGCCCTCTCCTCATCATTCGGACCCCTGCCTATAGATTGCTTTCTCAACTTTTCAAGTTTAGCTTGTAGTTTCTTCACCTTTTTCGCAAGACATCCAAACTCTTTGGCACCCCACGCTCCAAGGTCGCTTTGGAGCTTTTGCAAAGTATCCTGTATTCCTGCAAGTCCCTGACCAACATGGTTCCTTCTCCACGCCTCAGCAACAAAGTTATCATACTCAGCATGAGACTGCCAAACATCTTCATAACGAAACATTTTTGGCCCCCGACGTGATTGCACTTGTTGTGACTCAACCAACACAAAGCAGTGATCTTATTCCACCGCACTGATATGGCGAACACGCACAGGGTCAAACCTTTGTAGGAACCCCTCGTTCACTACACCTCGATCAAGGCGGGCTTTCACATTCATCACACCCCCTTGCTTATTATCCCATGTGTACGGTACCCCTGAAAACACAAGATCCTGCAGGGAACAATCTTCCAATGCTTTCCGAAAAGCTAACATCTGCACTTCTGGCCTCTCGGCCCTGCTAAAATGTTCAGTTCCAAACAGTGTTTCATTAAAATCTCCAAGGCACAACCATGCATGGTGCGGTATTGCATGCAACATTCTCAAACAGCGCCAACTATGGTGTCTATCCTCTTTTCTTGGCGCACCATAGAAGCCCGTAAACCTCAATTCGGGAGTAGACAAATCAGCTTTCTGAACCATAACATCAATGTGTCCAGAACTGTAGTTTTTTAATTCAACCTTAACATCACTTGACCAGAACAAACCGATACCACCGCTTAGTCCTGCACTATCCACTGCAAAGCATCCCGCAAAGCCAAGACTTTGTTGCAGGATCTCTACTCTTCTAGCCCTAATCTTCGTCTCCGAAACAAAGAGCAGGGCAGGCACTTCTTGCTTCGTTAATTTCCGAAGCTCTCGAACTGCCTCGGGGTTCCCAAGCCCCCGGCAGTTCCAACTCAGGCATTTCATGGCTCTTGGCAGGGCTGACCAGCAGCCACTGCCGAATTTTCAGAGGATGGAGGGGTAGGCTTCTTCTTCTTTGATTCTGGTTCCTTAACTATCGAGCCGGCATCCGCACCTCCATCTATTGGCCCCGAGCCATCAGTTCTCTGAGCTGTAAATACCACCATATCAGTAGGAGCACCACCTGGGCTCGACATGTACTTCCGGATCGGTTCACACCTGATACTCCACAGAATACTAAAAAAACCCTGATATTCCACACGGCAGGTAGCGGATAGGCCATGCGAAGGCGGCATCTTTTTTTTGAAAATAGTACAAACGCAAGCGCTCATATACACGCGCATACACTCACCCTTATGAACGCACACACGCACACCCTACCCCTATGAGCACCTCCGAAAGACTGAGCTGACATATCATCTTGAAATTTACGAAATCACCGTAGGCACCTCGTCATCGACGGGAACGACTCCTCCCACTGAATGCGCATCGCCGGAAATCCTAAAATAAATTCAGGAATAAATGCGAACACCGGGAAACAGGCCATGTAAATGCAAATTAACAGCTACAAGGAAACAGGAAACAACATCGGGTCCCCGCCCTATACAACACATGCAACTTGGCACACCTCTACTTGGGCACACCAACTATAGATCACGAGATTAGCTACATCAACTTTTGCATGAAGCGGTAGTAAGTGCATCTCCAACGCAGCGCAGACCCGTAAATTTGCTCCGACATCCGTCCGCGGACAGGGACCAGTCCATGGATATGAATGTGGGAGCCGGCCATCCAAAGATAGCCACATAGGTCCGGTTACATTTCAAACTAAATTCAATGAAAATGAACAAGTTTCATTCAAACTCAAACAAATTGAATTTTTTTTCTTTCATCTAAACCGGAGCAAATTCTTTACATTTAGACATTTTTCTACTAAGCCGTACTCTAAACCTAGACTAAAATGACCGTCGACGCCCGTTTCCCATCCCCGGCAGGCCATGAGCCTCGAAATATGAAGCCCCACCCCCTCTGCAGCACTCCGTAGCCCCTCCGCTGACATGTCTTCCCCATGCCCGGCAGCCTGCTCGTCAGACTGCCGGATGCCCTGGAGGGATATGCTTCAGTGAGAGGGGATGAATAGCATTTGCTTCCATGAAGCACTGATCCGGGTTGGTTTTGGGGGCGGGTTATGACGGTGGCCTACGTAGAGGGCAAGACCCCCGTTGTGCACGTCGGCAACGAGCTAGCGATGGCCTTCGTGGGGCCCAAGCGGTGGTGGCCTCCCATGATCTACTTTTCCTCGCCGTCGGCGGCGGCCGCATACGTGCTGGTCACCTCGTTGATCTCCACGATGCTGACTTCTTCCTCCGCTGGCAGGGCACGGTTCCACGCACGTTGACAGCAGATGGCGCGGGAGGAGCGGAACGACACTGCCTTGTCCACGACAACATCTTTGCCTGTGCCGATGTGCTCCTCCGCAAGCTAGATTGGAGCCGCGACTTGTTGAGCCACGCGTCGGATTGGAGCAGCCAATTGCTCCCCGCGCGCAAGCGTGCAGTTTCGCCTGTGGTACTGATGGCCTCGAGCGGTGAGGGAGGCCGAGCTGCGAGTTGCCTAGCTCGTATCCGGTGGGCCACCCAGCCGGCTTTTATGCCGGACAACCCCTCTTCCTGCTCGCTGGATGCCATGGACATTGTGGAGTATATGGTGCAAGGAGAAGATGGGGAGCGGAGGTTTGGTGCGGTTCTTGCCCGGTGTCTGGGCTCGTTTAAAGAGCCAGTGGACGCGAGGAGCTAACCGGCATTCTGTTTAATGTTTGTTAAATTGTGATCCAAATTATACCGTGTTGGACTAGACGTAGTACATACGGTGTGGGCCTTTGCGTTGGTACCGACGCGTACGAGTATAACTCGTTTACTTGTCCTACGAGGACTCCTATGTGTTGCCCCTCATATATACTCCATGTAGTCGCACCTCAGACGGTCTGTCGTCTCGTGCTTGTAATACTCCCTCTCATAGTGATTGCGCCTTCGTGCGTCCGTGGTTTTCTCCCGCAAGAGTTTCCACGTAAAAATCCGTGTGCTCTCGTGTCTCGTTTATTTTCGTTATTATCTAACATGTGGTATACAGAACTAAGGTTCAGATACGAGATTTGAGGCGAGAGTTAGGGTTCCATTTGTACGTACGAGATTTGACGCGACCAGGCGATCCGACGAATCCGAACACGGATTGATATCTACTGCTACCGCCGCTCCACGAAGCCTAGACCGCTCGTAACCAAGATTGACACGAAGTCGATTTGGCCGGTCGTCGCTAGCACCCGAGGCTGCTGATCTATGTACAGGCTACAAGTACCGAGTCATCCGGCGAGTTGACGCTGCTGCAGATTCGATCGACTTCATGCGCTCCACGTCATCAACCCAAGCAAAAGCTAGTAGTACTACTGCTCGCCGGCCAGAAGCAAAGCATTAGTTTAATTCACATCTGATCCACTACGTGATTTGACTACTAGTACTATTCATCACGTCAAGCTACAGATCAAGCTTTTGGTCTTCGATTACCCCAGCTACCAGGTGCTACTGTTCCTAGTTCTTTGCTCCGCGTAATTTAAATTCTGTCAAGAATTTTTTTCGACTTGTACTACTTTGTGCATAGATTTATCTACTCATGGCATCCATGAAGTACGACCGCTGCTGGACCGTGACACAAGGTTTATCCTATGGCAAGTTAAGATGTGGGTGTTATTGGCATAGTCCGACTATGATGAAGCACTGGATAGTTTTGGGAAGAATAGAATTCAGGATTGGACTGATGAGGAGAAAAGAATTGATTGTAAGGCTTTGTCACAGATTCAACTCCATTTGCATAATAATATTTTGCAGGAAGTTTTGAGCGAGTAAACTGCCGCCGCTCTATGGTTAAAGCTGGAAGGGATTTGCATGACTAAAGATCTCACCAGCAAGATGCATCTGAAGCAAAAATTATTCCTGCACAGGTTACCCGAGGAAGGTAATGTTTTGAATCATATTTCAGAATTTAAAGAGATCATATCTGATCTAGCTGCAATGGAGGTTAAGTATGAAGAGGAAGATACTGCTTTAATGTTACTTTGTTCACTGCCAAGTTCTTATACCAATTTTAGAGACACCATATTATACAGTCCTGATACTCTCACGCTTAATGAAGTTTATGAAGCTTTGAACTCTAAGGAGAAGATGAAACTAATGATGCCTCATGATGGTTCGAGTTCATCCCAAGCCGAGGGTCTTGGTAGGACAAAGGAGAAGAACTCCAATAATGGAAATAGAGGCAAAAGTAAGAACGGCTACAGGGGCCGGTCGCAATCCAGAGACAAGAAGTATTGCAGATATTGCAAGAGAGACGGGCATGACATCTCTGAGTGTTTCAAGTTGTAGAACAAGGAAAAGAGAAAAGGTAACAAACAAGGTGAAAATTCTGCTAATGTTGCTCGTGATGATAGTTTCGATGATGCTCTTGTCGTTATTGCTGGATGTGCTGAGACCAATGATGAGTGGGTACTTAACACCGCATGCACTTTTCATATGTGTCCACATAGAGATTGGTTTAATACTTTTGATTCCACTACTTCTGCTGGTTCCGTTTTGGGTTTTGATAATTCACCATGCAAGATTGAAGGTATAGGTTCCGTTCGAATCAAGATGTTCGATGGCACAATCAGAACTTTGGCAGATGTTCGGTATATTCTGAAGATGAAGAGAAATCTTATCTCTGTTAGTGCCCTTGATGCAAAGGGGTACAAGTATTCAGGTGGAGATAGTGTTTTGAAGGTCACCAAAGGCTCCCTTGTTGTGATGAAAGGTGACTTAAGTTCGACCAATGGTCTTTATTACCTTCGAGGTTCTACCGTTTCAGGTAATGCTACTCCAATTATTTCAAAGAATTCTGATTGTGATGCTGCTAACCTTTGGCATATGCGTCTTGGACATATGAGTGAACTTGGTTTGGCAGAGTTAAATAAGAGAGGTCTTCTTGATGGATATGAACCTGGTAAATTGAAATTTTGTGAACATTGTATCTTCGGCAAGCACAAGAGGGTGAAGTTCAACACTTCGACTCATACAACCGAAGGTATTCTTGATTATGTCAATTCTGATTTATGGGGACCATCTCGCAGAAAATCACTAGGTGGTGCTAGTTACATGCTGACTATTATTGATGATTATTCGAGAAAAGTTTGGCCTTATTTCTTGAAGCATAAATATGAAGCATTCTCAGCTTTTAAGGAGTGGAAGATTATGATTGAGAGACAAACTGAAAAGAAGGTAAAAATACTTCGCACTGATAATGGTATGGAATTCTGTTCTAAGCAATTTAAGAATTATTGCAAGTCTGAAGGCATTGTCAGACATTACACCGTTCCTTATACTCCTCAACAAAACGGTGTTGCTGAGCGTATGAACAGGACCATTATTTCCAGAGCCCGTTGCATGTTGTCCAATGCAGGTTTGCATAGGTGTTTTTGGGCTGAGGCCGCTTCCACTGCTTGTTATCTTATTAACCGTTCACCATCTATTGCTCTTAATAAGAAAATTCCAATTGAGGTATGGTCTGGTTCACCTGCTGATTATTCACAGTTGAGAGTTTTTTGTTGCACTGCTTATGCTCATGTTGATAATGGAAAGTTGGAGCCTAGGGCTGTTAAGTGCATCTTTCTTGGTTATAAGTCTGGTGTTAAAGGTTTTAAATTGTGGAATCCTGAAACCAGAAGGTTGTTATTAGCAGAAATGTTATCTTTAATGAATCTGCTATGTTACATGATGTTTCATCTACTAATGTTCCTGTTGAGAGTGAACAACAGCCTATTGTTCAGGAGCCTAATGTTCAGGTGGAGCATGTTATTGATTCAGGTGATACATCTGGTAATGAAATTGTTGATGCACATGATGAACCCGTCGTTAATGATGATAATGTCACTCCCACTCCAAATCAGCCTATTGTTCCGCCCAATTGGAATCTCGCACGTGACAGAGTTAGATGGGGTATTAATAAACCTGTCAGGTTAATTGAAGAGTGCAATATTGTTTCTTTTGCTTTATCTGTTGCAGAAGAAATTGAAGGTAATGCCGAGCCTTCTTCATATTCCGAGGCTATTATTTCTGGTGATAGTAAAAAGTGGATGACCGCTATGCATGATGAGATGGAATCACTTGAAAAGAATGGCACTTGGGATTTGGTAAGATTACCTAGAGAGAAGAAACCTAGTCTTTGCAAGTGGGTTTTCAAGAGGAAAGAAGGTGTTTCTCCTAATGATGAGACAAGATATAAAGCAAGGTTGGTTGCTAAAGGTTATAGCCAGATTCCAGGTATTGACTATAACGAAGTCTTTTCTCCTGTTGTGAAGCATAGCTCTATTCGCACTTTACTCAGTATTGTTGCCATGCATGATCTTGAGCTTGAACAATTGGATGTTAAAACTGCATTTTTACATGAAGAATTAGAAGAGGATATTTATATGGAACAATCTGAAGGTTTTGTTTTTCCTGGAAAAGAAAAGCTTGTCTGCAAGTTAAAGAAATCTCTTTATGGATTGAAGCAATCCCCGAGACAGTGGTACAAGAGATTTGACACCTTTATGCTCTCTCAAGGTTTCAAATGGTCTAATTATGATAGTTGTGTTTATTTGAAAACTGTCAAAGGTTCAACTATTTATTTGCTCCTTTATGTTGATGATATGCTAATTGCTGCAAAGAGTATGTCAGATATTGATGAACTAAAGAAGCAATTGAGTAATGAATTTGAGATGAAGGATTTGGGTGCAGCAAAGAAAATACTTGGCATGGAAATATCCAGAGATAGACCGTCTGGAAAAGTATATCTAAGTCAGAAGGGATATATTGATAAAGTTCTTCGTCGTTTTAATATGCATAATGCCAAGCCAGTAAGTACTCCATTAGCTGCACACTTCAAATTATCATCAGCTTTATGTCCTAAGTCAGATGCAGATATTGAGTGCATGTCTAGAGTTCCCTATTCGGGTGCAGTTGATTCACTTATGTATGCCATGGTTTGTTCTCGTCCGGATTTATCAGATGCATTAAGTGTTGTCAGTAGATACATGGCTAATCCTGGAAAAGAGCATTGGAAAGCAGTTCAGTGGATTTTCAGATACCTGCGTGGTACTTCTAATGCTTATTTACAGTTTGGGAAATCTAGAGATGGACTTGTTGGTTTTGTTGATTCTGATTTTGCTGGTGATTTGGACAAGAGAAGATCGCTCACAGGTTATGTTTTCACCATTGGTGGTTGTGCTGTGAGTTGGAGAGCAACTTTGCAGTCTATTGTGGCATGTTCCACCACTGATGCCGAGTATATGGCTATTTCTGAGGCATGCAAAGAAGCTATCTGGTTGAGAGGTTTGTATGCTGAGCTTTGTGGAGATTCATCTTGCCCTACCATATTTTCTGACAGTCAAAGTGCCATATATCTTACAAAGAATCCAATGTATCATGAGAGGACAAAGCACATTGATGTCAAATTTCATTATATTCGAGATGTTGTTGCTGAAGGCAATTTGAAGGTATGCAAGATAAGTACTCATGATAACCCTACTGACATGATGACAAAGCCAGTTCCGACCAATAAGTTTGAGCTTTGCTCAAGCTTAGTTGGTATTTCTCACTAGTCCTGTGGACTTTGACGCACAAGGTGTTTATGCTGATTTGGATGGAGTTATTCACTTTCTTGGACTACTGGAGGGAATTTGGATCAAGGTGGAGATTGTTAAATTGTGATCCAAATTATACTGTGTTGGACTAGACGTAGTACATGCGGTGTGGGCCTCTGCGACCGACGCGTACGAGTACAACTCGTTTACTTGTCCTACAAGGACTCCTATGTGTTGCCCCTCATCTATACTCCATGTAGTCGCACCTCAGACGGTCTATCGCCTCGTGCTTGTAATACTCCTCCTCATAGTGATTGCGCCTTCGTGCGTCCGTGGTTTTCTCCCGCAAGGGTTTTCACGTAAAAATCCGTGTGCTCTCGTGTCTCGTTTATTCTCATTATTATCTAAAAATGTCGGTAGGCTCGTGAACAGACGTGTGGCTGAAGTAGGTTGCTCATCACACGTGTGGCTTTAGTGAATGCATGCGAGGAGGCGTGTTTAGCCGGGAGTGCAGTGAGCGGCGCTCTCTCGGCCGGCGCGCGCTTCAATGCCGACGCCAGTGAGAGCTCGTGTCCGTTTTGCGGCGACGTCAATGCGGAGCGACTGCTCACAACGGCACGAATGTGGGTAGCTGATGCCGGGCGGAAAAGCACGCGGGCAAGGGAATAGGGTTTTGGGTGGGCTGGGCAGTCAGAAGTGAACGTGGCAGTGGTTCAGACACCCGCAACCACCCACTTTGTCTCCAGTTTGTGGGAAAAAATGTGTTCGTTTCGCTGAGCGGACTCATACATGCCCGCGTTGAATAGTAACACACATCCGGACCGACGTATGCGGATGGTTTAAGAGTCCGCGTTCGAGATGCCCTAAGTGAACATATAAAATTGAAGGATATGCACACAGGTGCACATCAAACCAATGAAGCTGCCTTAGGCGTCCAGGCAGAGATGATCAAGATTGGGACACAAACACCAGGGCTGTTCTACCTTGACGCAACTAGCTACTACAGATGATCTAGATAATAAAAATTGACATGCTCTTAAAAGTAAAACTGCCATGCTATAGACACAGGAAGAAGGTGCCATAAACATTATACAAAAATTGTAATGTGTGACCGGACCCTCTAGCGTGACCGAAATGACCGACGAGCCCATTGTACTTATAATGGCAAGTTCAGAACATTTTGGTTTCTAACAATGACTTCTCTAATACTCACATGGAAAGTTTTAGAATTATGTTTCGCTATTTGCTTACAAGAGCGCACATTCATAATTTTTTGTAATGTTCACATGGCAATTTTTGCAATGCTCGCATGGAAATTCATGGATTTGTTTATCTATAATGCATGACAATTCTTGAAACACCCTACTATTTTTACACCATGGCAAAAAATTCTTTTGTATGACTTTGCTGGCAAAAACTAGATAGCGGACCAAGGCAATTCAATTTTTTATGTTATGCTCTTTTCATGTCAGGACATATTTCACTTCCCTATGTATTCTAAAATGATGGAGATTAATGACATGGCAAAATTTGTAGATTTTGTACAATAAATTTGACATGCTTAGTTAAAAAAAAAGAATTTCCGATGGTATGTAGCCACAAGTAAAAACGCCATGGTGAATACAATAATTTTTACATGGTCAAATACAATAAATTTGCCATAAGTATAGTTATTGAACGGGAAAATATTGTTTTTGCCATTCTAGATTTTGCCAATTTTCCTTATGCCACTGTATATTTTGACATTTCACTTTTGCCACTCTTAGTTTTTGACAATTATCACGAATGACATTCCCGTGGCAAAAGCAAAATTTTCAGAGTGGCAATTGTGATACATTTCCAAATCTAAGAGTGGTAAAAATGAAATAAAATTATTTTGCTTTTGCCATGGAATGGCAATTGTGATAATTGTCAAAAGCTAAGAGTGGCAAATGTGAAATGTCAAAATCTAGAATGGCATAAGGAAAATTGGCAAAATCTAGAGTGGCAAAAACAAAATTTTCCCTTGAACTTAATGTAGTATTAATTTTAAACTGCTCATGGCAAAAACATCAGAAAGTTTGCCATGGCTAGTTTATAGCAAAAAGGCAAGTAAAAATTTGCCATGTAATGAACATAAATATAATGCAAATTAAGATTCCATGGCAGTAACATCTTTAAAAAGTTTGCCACGACATGTCTATATATGTATTACAAACTTAAGGTGGCATGGCAAATATGATCTTCAATTTTGCCATGACATGTCTATATATGTATTACAAAACTTAAGGTGGCATGGCAAATATGATCGCAAATTTTGCCATCGTTATATAGATGTAGAACACTACTTAAGGTGTCATGGAAAAGACATATTAAAGTTTTCCATGGCTATTATATGGATGTAGTACAAAACTTAAACTGCCCTTGGAAAAAACAAAAACCAGGAAAAAATCCATGTCAAGATTATAGCTTTTTTTAGAAACTGTCAAGATTATAGCTAAAAAACAAGTAAATGGCATCGCATGTACATAGTTGGAGACGAATAAAATGTCATAACTAGTCAAAGCCAAAAAAATCACAACGCGGTAAAAATGGCAAATGTGTGTAAAAATTACCATGACACCACTTGCCATGATGTTGAGAAAAAACCAAGCATCAAAATTGTGTATAAAATTTGCCACGGTGCGTACACAAATACATGCCAACATGCTCTTAAAAACAGTACACATAATGGCAAATTTAAAAGATTTTGTTCTCTTAAAAAGATGAGAATTGAGGATTTTGCCATGGGCGCACTTTTTTTAAGGAATTTTGTTCTCTAGAAACTTGGCAAATTTTGTTCTCTAGAAACTAGGAACTAGGAATTTAGGAATTTGCCATGCTACAGAAGAGAAGTTTGCCATGTGACAATTACAGTTTTTCATAAAATTTGCCATGTGCTATGAAAACTGAAACGTAATGTTCTGAATTTGTTATGTGACCAGTAGAAAGTTCTTTCAAACTTGCCATGTTATAGACCAAAAAAATTGCTCATCAATGACGTTGACCGCTACAAAACATTTTTGGAAAATGGCCAAGGTAGATACAGAGCGGTACGGTAGCGTATAGTACTACTATGCTTCAGATGCCATCTCCCGTCAGACCTCCGTGTTGGCATGCTGGTAAGGTGAACCTGAACCTAATTGAACTGGACTGAACCTAAATAGAGAGAAACGAGAATATGCAACCATGTTGACAATGCTACCACGCTTCAGATTGCAATCGACACTAAGAAAATGATGTGAGAGCGACGAGGAGAGGAGAAGAGAAAGTACCTTGTCTGTCGGCTAAGGTTATTCCATGGAGCTCCATATCCCTTGCCGCTCGGACGGCTGCTGAGAGACGGCAGGACGACGGTGCTGGAGAGGGACGAGGTAAGGCGGAGCCGGATGAGGTCGGGGAAGACCTCGGGCGCGTCGGTGAGGAGGCGGAGTCGGTCCGTCTCGGTGTGGAGGGCGAGCTCTTAGCCTCTGAGTCGACGAACCGAGGTTGTCCCGGAGGCGGCGCTCAAACCCCAGCCCTTCGCCGGCCGGGGATCCAGCACGTCGAGGCCGTCGGTTGCCGCCTACTCCTTCTGCTTCGCCCGCTTTCGCTTCTGCGCGGGTGACGCGGCCTGGCTTACTGGCAGGCGCACGCGCGCGTCCTGTACCATCGGAACAGTGTAGGTTTTCCGTCACGGCATCATCATCGTACCAAACGGCGAAGTCACCGTATACGACTGTTCCATGCTACGTACCCGCCCCTGCCCTCTACGATCGCATTCAATACAGGGTCGATGCGTCCTAGTTCTATTGGTAGACATAGCGGGAGCAGGCGAGCTCGTCCGCTCCTTCGCTGCTCCTCGCAACTGGGGGCAATGATGTATATCCTGGGCAATTTGCAGGTAGATTCGGCCCTGCGGTCATCTACTCCTACACATGATAGTACTTCACTCAATACTGCACACAAAAAGACTTCATTGAATGCTAGTTACACTGATCTTCAGTTCAGTAATCATCGGTTGTTGAGACTCGCGACCAACCACTGTTCATCTAGCACCTCCCCTCCCTTAACAGGAACCAAATAACATTTCACGCCACCAACTGACCTAGAGGGTAGGAATGCTTTTTTTTTGCGGGGAAAAAGAAAATTTTCATTACTCAAGGAGGCTTCTCAGCCATACATAGGTTTACAAAGAAGTTCATCCCAGAGTACAGCCACACTGCGATGCTTGGGGTGCTTCGGTCATACACGGCCAGCTCATGGCTAACTTTATTCTGTGAACGTCTACAATGACTAAACAAGATATCCCTCTCCGCCGACGTGGCTAGGCTCCGTTCTCCTCCACGAGAGTACGATGCTGCGATCGATCTGCCGCATGTGCTGTGAGCATACGTACCGCTTCAATACTATCCAGCTCCACCAAAATGGGCAGGCTAGTCCGATCCAATGCACAGCTAGGTCCAATCCCTCTCTGCACTCAAGCAATTCCGCCTCAAGACTGTTATCGCATGTGCATATTTCCCAGCATGCACTAAACACGGTCTCTCCTCCTTCATCTTTGAGAACCATGCCACCTCCAGCAGCACCTGACAACGGGACATAGCTCCCATCTGTGTTTAGCTTCGTCCAGCCCGGTCTTGGGGGAATCCATCGCAGCTCATGTTGCGAGGTGGCGCTCGGGGTTGTAGCCGGCCGGGTCGCATGCAGCACCATCTTCCCCTTCTCCATATTGCCATGTGGGAATTGATGGATGCATAACAGCAAGCTTATATACCCATGAAGAAAGCGACAAGAGACTTCTGTGGGTGGTGGCACCTTCCCATGTGTTATCTCATTGCGGGCGTACCAGGATCGCCACATGGTCATGAGCACCACCATCCGCGCCGTATCATCCAGGGGGTCTAGGAGAGTAAACAGCCACTCCGGCCCACTATTACATATTTCTTCAAGCTTCGGGATGGGCCAATCCACCTCCATGGCGCACCACCGATCTGTAGCAAGTGGGCATCTGCAAAGCACATGGAACCCGTCCTCTCGTTCCACACCACACAGGGGACATATGTCAGTAAGCTCAAGATGACGAGAGAATTTGTTGGCCCAAGTAGCCAACGAGTTGGTCACCACTTTCCATGCAAACACGCGTACCTTAGGGGGGAGCAGGGCACCCCCATATGATCTTTCAGATGGCGCGACGACCGTCCGGTGCCTTGCTCGTGGCGGCCGCCAATGGACGCTCGCGCTCGTCCATGGCGAAGCGGTAGGCTGGCCGAACAGTGAAGATACCGTTTTTCTCTGGCACCCATGCAATAATGTCGTCGGGGATGCGAGGTGATGTGCAGATGCTGGTGATCACGTCAATGTCCGGCTGGAGGAAGTGGCGTCAAAGCAGGTCCATGCGCCAGGACCCGTCGTCATCCAGAAGTTCTGCTACTCTCCTCAGCCGACAGGTGCCTCGATGTGTGATGGGATGGCACGATGGCTCCCGGGGCACCCAGCGATCACGCCAGATGCAGATGTGCTGCCCATCGCTAACACGCCAGACGATGCCCTTCTTCAGGAGCTCAAGGCCATGTTGGATAGCCTGCCAGGTAGGGAAGGCATTTCCGGAGAAAACCGTGTCCTCAAGTCGGCCGTCGGGATAGTAGCGAGCCTTTAGTACCTGCGCACACAAACTATTAGGCTTGATTAGCAAGCGCCACGAACCCTGAAGTCCCTGAAGCCCAATCCGCCCTGAGTTTTGTGCACCAATTTTTTTGGCCAGGCCAACCAATGAGTTTTCCTCTTGCCCTCAGACGCTCCCCACCAGAAATTCCGAACCATTATGTTCAGGTCATCGCATACAGACATAGGTTGTTTAAATACCCCCATAATATAAGTGGGAATGGCCTGTGTGACCGCTTTGATCATAATCTCCTTGCCAGCAAATCGAGAGGGTATCACCCCATGCAATAATCCTCTTAAGCAGCCGTGATTGCAAATTCTGAAATTTGCCTCGTGTCATACGTCCTTCTGGCGTTGGAAGTCCCAAATACTTGTCTTCAAAAGTGATTACCTCAATATTAAGGACAGCTCAGACCTTGTCCTGTATCCACTGGGCAAGCCGCCCAAAAAGTGCACTGCACTTGGCCGGATTGATGAGCTGCCCTGTAGCTCGCGCATATGTATTAAGCACTTCGGGTAGGAACGCTTCCAACGGGCCCGTATCTTGGCACACTAGTAGAAAAAGACCCATTTGTCCCGGTTCATAGGGTCCATCTGTCCCGGTTGGGGAACCGGGACTAAAGGGTCGTTACTAATGCCCTAGGCCTTTAGTCCCGGTTCTTATACAAACCGGGACAGATGGGCCTCCACGTGGCCGCTTCGGCGAGCCCAGGCAGGAGGGCCTTTGGTCCCGGTTGGTAGCACCAACCGGGACCAATAAGCTTCCACGCGTCAGCATTTCAGCGGCTGGTTTTTTTTAAAGGAGGTGGTTTAGGGTTTTGGGGATTAATTTAGGTTGGTATAGGTAGCTAATAGAGAGATGTGTCCTCTCTTATCTCCTTGCTACTGCTACTGCTATGCCTAAACATGACTTAGATTGAAGTCAGGCAACATGTGGTTCATGTCGAAAGTAATACCAATCCTAACTTGATCAAGTTTGGATTGTACTACTTTCGACATGCACCACATGCATGTTGCCTTCACTTCAATCCAATCCATATTCATTTCATCCACAGATATATAATAACTCTTCATGCTCGCATCATGCATCATCATAATAACAAGTCCTACTAATCATCATCATACAACTTCTACTCATTATTAATAACAAGTCATACGATCACCATCCTGATAGTCATCGAACCAACCCTACTTTGTTCTTAGCACATGATCATCAGTATTAGGTAGGACCTAAATACCCTCTTTAAGGTAAAATAGCATAAAACAATATAGACCCTGACTCTCCATTATGGAGAATGGAGATCATCCTGTCTCCAATTCTTGCGCTTCGCTTCCTTTTGCTTCCAAGAACCTCCTTACGACTGTCCATACATTTTTTCCATTTATTGATTAGCATGTCTCCACTTCTTTGAGAAATCCGTTATGGACAGTTGAGATTCGTAGGATGACCTGGATATATGTTCAAAACACGAAGGCTGTCATTCTGATACATCAAATGAGGCACACAATCCTCTGGGATTCTCTGTTGAAAAACATAGTAATAACTTCATAGTTAGCAATGATGTACTAGTTTTAGAAGTATGCAAAAAATGCACGGATGTCGTAATAGTAAAATATCTTATCAGGGTATCTCCATGGTAGTTACCGTAGTTCAACACGTGCACTAGTGGCACGTATTGACCATAATGTTGAGGAGTTTGATTGTAGATATTGTAATTCTCAATATCAGTACAAAATCCGACCAGATGATTTTTCTTCTGATAAGTTAATTCGGAACCATCGGTGTAGTGGGTTTTGTCTACCATGTTCCGCACATTGTTTGAACAATCAAAATAAGCTGTCAATGAAAATAAGCTGTCAACTATTTTGAAATAAACAATATAAATTAGCTAATAATTATGTTTGAGAAACTCACATAGCGGTAGAACTGGAGGCGTATCAACAAGGACCCAAATGTCCATATTGTCTTGCTCGATTTCAGGATCACCAAGATCCATGGTGACAAGCATACCCTCATCAAAACCATACATCTTGCAAAATGCTTCCCAATTTTTGCAACCAAAATGGGTTACGCTCTCAGCATTATACAGATTTACTTCAAAATCCACATCATGATGGGTCCTTAGGTGAATTTTCTTCGTTTCAAAATTTTCATGGTCTTCAAAATCCATCTTCTCCAAGACATAGCGTCTTGCATGGCATGGGATAAGCTATACTCAAATTGTAAAAGATGAAAATTACACGTTGAAATAGTTGAAGTCATGCTTAATTATGAAAAAAACACTTGTGGCCGTTGCGTACCGTTTCAACATCGAAGGTCTCCTCGAGCTTAATGCTGAAGCGCCGATCATCGTCCAGGTGAGGCCTGTCGCACAAACCTCGATCGTCGTGGCACCACCCGCACTCCCCCGGGAGACTTTCGTCGTCCGATGATGACATTTCCTACGTTCATAATTCAAAGATTAAACTTGTACAATTAAATATATGTACTACAAAAACTAAATTAGATCATTATTATTCATCGCGGGTTGACTATCGGTTTGTCGAGTCTTTTCTTGAAAACTCTCAGCTCACGTGGTGTATACATTCGACCGTTGGTGATGGTCGCTCCTCCATTTGTCCCCGAGTGCATTACACCAAAATGTCTAGCACACGGGAACGAAGGAGAAGCGACCCCCACGACAACAGTCGGGATTCTTCGTCCTCTCATATATATATGGTGGAACTCTCCCTCACTGATTCCTCTGTGACATTTGCGACCGTCGGTATGGTGTGGAACATATGCAGGAAACCCCTTATACAACGGGATAAATACAAAGCGGTACATGACTTATATTATAACTCTAACACTCCTTTCATTCCCGAGTGCATTACACCAAATTGTCTAGCACACGGGAACGAAGGAGAAGCTACCCCCACGACAACAGTCGGGATTCTTCGTCCTCTCATATATGGTGGAGACTCGACAGACTTAAAGTCAACCCGAAATATCGTTTAATTATCTTTCTAAAAGAGGATTTGGCTGGTCTCATCTCAATGTCGGAGGGGGTCGGTGACGGGGACGACGGCGGGGATGATGGAGGGGCCGGGGGCTCCTAGATTTCTGCGAAAACCAAAACCCTATAAGCTATCAACTAATCATATGCATATGCCTTGCATAGTGCTCTCCAATTTTAGCATTCAAAGTAGGAGTAGTTTTCCAATTTGAGCATTCAATAAGCAAAATCAGATCGCAAAATAAAGTAGTATTCAAATTAGGATGCATTCAATTATAAGCAAAACTACATCATCTCCATGCGTCCGTACATCGTCGAATATTATCACTAATACACCTCGAATACTATCATACATATCGCCGGTACAGCTAGAACCGTAGCGCCCGACGGGTATCGGCGCGGGCGGTGGACACCCAAAGGGAAGGAACCATCACAGGATCATAGCTCCAGTGAGATCCCTGAAGAACCTGCCAGGTATTGTCGAACCTGTCCTCCAACGCAACCATGTAGCGACGGACGTGCTGGTCCTCCTCGCTGACACGGTGACGTACCAACTCCGCGGTGTCCGGAAGCCTCGGCACCGTCACAGGCCCACGCGACCGCCACCAAACAAGGATCGGGTCAACGATGGGCTGGCTCCTCACCAACATATGCCCCCCGAAAGGTAGCACCTCCCAAAATCAGCCCGGCGGAGCCCAGTCCCGGACATGGCCCCTCTGATCAAGCCGGCCTCCTCCGCCGAGTCGACGACGAGGATGCGGGATAGGCATCGTTGATGTCGATGCGGGCATAATTGCTTTAACTAAAAAAAACAAACTAGTTCTATTAATTTCTTTACTATAAATAGAATAAAGTAGTGCTTACTAAAAATAAACTAGCTAGTTTAACTAGTTCTATCATTTTTCTAACTAATTCTATTAAACACTTTCTAAGTAGTACTTACTAAAAGTTATCGGGGAGGGGGGTACGTATATCGACAACGACATACCGGATAAAAAAATAAGAAGAGGAAGAAGAAGAAAAAAAAAGGAGAAGAAGAAAGGAATAGAGGAGGAGATCGAAGAAAAAAAAGAAAAAAGGGGAGAAGAAGAAGGAATAGAGGAGAAGAAGAAAAAATAGAATAATTATTCTATTTTTTCTTCTTCTCCTCTATTTCTTCTTCTTCTACTATTTTTTTCTTCTTTTTCATCTTCTTATTTATTTCTCCTCTTCTTCCTCTCCTCTTCTTCTTATTCTTCTTCTCCTTCTTCCTCTTCTTATTTTCCTTTTTTCTCTCCTTATTTTTCTTCTAAATATGAACATACATAAATGACTTTGATCATACACAATTTTCAGATTCCTACACAATATGAACATATACATAAATTGACAAAGAAAATTCTATGAACAAAAAAAATCATAAAAGTTCTATGAACAAAATTACAACAGAAAAAAATCATAAAAATTCTATGAAAAAATGATATATTCTTTGCATATATATGAATATACAAACATTTGCATATTCAATAATAATATCACCAAAAAAATCTAAACTACACATCTAAATTACAACAACTAAATTAACTACACATCTAACTACACATCCAAATTAATACAACTAAATTACAAATCTAAACTACACATATATAATAGCTAGGGGGCGCGGCGGCGGCCATTACAGGGAGGAGGAGGAGGGGATCGGGGCGGCGCTCACAGGGTGCACGGTGACGGCGACGAGGAGGCAGCGTCGGGGCAGGGGCGGCGCGGGGCGGCGACGGCGACGGGGCGTGGCGCAGGGGTGCGGCCGGCGACGGCGTGGGCTCGAGGGCGGCGGACGGCGTCGGCGTGGGCACGGGCGACGACGACGGCGACGGGGCAGCCTGGCGGCGTCGAGGAGGTCGGCGTCGTCGGGCGGCAACTGGCGATGAAATCTGAAGAAATGCTAAGTGCTGGCTTATATAGGAAAAGCTTTAGTCCCGGTTCGTGACACAAACCGGTACCAAAGCCCACCTTCAGTCCCGGTTGGTGCCACCAACCGGGACCAAAGGCCTCTTTTCAGCAGCCCAAAGGGCGGGAAGCAGAGGCCTTTGGTCCCGGTTGGTGGCACAAACCGGGACTAAAAGGTGGGCATTGGTACCGGTTGGTGCCACGAACCGGTACCAATGTATGCCTTTAGTACCGGTTGGTGGCACCAACCGGGACTAAAGGCCTTGTGCTGCCCGCATCGCGGCACGAAAGTTTAGTCCCACCTTGCTAGCTGAGGAAGCTCGAGAGTGGTTTATAAGCCCCACTCCCGCTGCCCTCTCGAGCTCCTCTCAAATGCAGGCTTTCGGGCCTAAACACACTGTATCTGCCTGTGGGCCTATTGGGCCTTCTACGGGCCTGAATCCTGGCCCATGGGTGGGTTTCTAGTCGTATTCAGGCCGTGATGGCCCAGTAGGTGGCGTTTTTTTTATTTTTTTCCCAGTTTATTTCTTTTCTTTTTTGCTTTATTTTTTTTATTTTTTTCTACTTTCAACAAAATACTTATTTATTTTATTTTATTTTATTTTTCTAATTACTTATTTACTTTATTTTATGATAATTCTTTTTGCTATTAAAGTTTCTAACAAAAAAAGTTCTTTATGAAAATTCTTTTTGCTTTTAATGATTTTGAACAGAAAAAACTTTGATAATTTTAGTTGCATCAATTTTATATAATTTTAGTTTCAGTAATACTAGAGGTTGCTTATAATGTTTTGAACAGAAAATACGTTGATAATTTTAGTTTCATAAATTTTATTTATGTTATTAAAGTTTATTTTATTTTGTTTCTACTTATATATTTTATTAAAGTTTATTTTATTCGGTTTCTAATTACTTATTTATTTTTTATGATATTTGTTATTTTCCATGCATTTACTGTTTATTTTGAGCTATAAGACCCTAAAATTGAAAAGCACTAGAAATGAACTCTGAAAAGGTTGAAAGTTGGCATGGTATCATCATTTCACCCACATAGCATGTGCAAGAAAGTAGAGAGGGTTACGGCAAAAACTGGATGCACTTCGTGTACAAAACGGACAATCTCTTTCGAAGTATCAGGGTTTCATTCGGAAACTCGTCTGTTACAAAGAGATTTCATTTTTTTTAACTTACTTGAACTCCATAGATTTTCTGTGTTCAAAATGCACCATTCAAAGCCACATCATCAATTTTCAACCCTTTCTGACTTCATTTGTTATTTTCATGCATTTACTGATTATTTTGAGCTATAAAACCCTGAAATTGAAAAGCATTTCAAATCAACTCTGAAAAGGTTAAAAGTTGGCATGGTATCATAATTTCACCCACATAGCATGTGCAAGAAAGTAGAGAGGGTTACGGCAAAAACTGGATGCACTTCGTGTACAAAACGGACAATCTCTTTCGAAGTATCAGGGTTTCATTCGGAAACTCGTTTGTTACAAAGGGATTTCATTTTTTGAACTTACTTGAACTCCATAGTTTTTCTGTGTTCAAAATGCACCATTCAAAGCCACATCAACAATTTTCAACCCTTTCTGACTTCATTTGTTATTTTTTATGCATTTACTGATTATTTTGAGCTATAAGACCCTGAAATTGAAGGCAACATATAGCTCTCATGAATAGACAAGTGACCAAATTAATAGAAATTCATCATCACATTAAAACCAAAGTACATACATAGTTCTCATTGAACAGCATATATATAGCTCTCCAGAGCATCTAATTAAACCATACATTGAAATTATGTAAAACATTTTAATGCAACAACAAATGCGATCATAATCGCAACCAAGGTAACAATTGATCCAACTGCATAATGATACCAAGCCTCGGTATGAATGGCATATTTTCTAATCTTTCTAATTTTCAACCGCACTGCATCCATCTTGATCTTGTGATCATCGACGACATCCGCAACATGCAACTCCAATATCATCTTCTCCTCCTCAATTTTTTTATTTTTTCCTTCAAGTAATTGTTTTCTTCTTCAACTAAATTTAACCTCTCGACAATAGGGTCGGTTGAAATTTCCGGTTCAACCACCTCCTAGATAAATAAAATCTATGTCACGTTGGTCGGCATAATTGTCATAAACAATAAATGAACCAAATAGTTATAAAAAGATAATATATACCACATCCGAATCATAGACAGGACGAGGGCCGACGGGGGTGGATATCAAAACCATCACATTATATAATAAGAAGGAATAATAAAAGTAACAAAATTAGACAAGTATCTATCTGAAGTAAGAATTTTTTTTCTTTCAGATAGAAGATAAGAACAAGAGGCTCACCACGGTGGTGCTGGCGACAGATCAGCACGGGCGATCGACGGCGGTGAAGACGGGGACGGGACGTGACAGACCGCTAAACCTAGACAAATCTCGGGGAAAATGGAGCTCGGAGGTCGAGTTTCGAGAGGAGAAAGATTAACTAGTGTGGCTCAGACATTTCATCGAACACCTCATGTGCATAGGAGGTGAGCTAGAGCACCCAAATGCCCTCCCCTCAACGGCCAGAAAACATAGAGCGCTGTGGAGTGCTCTGCTGCGGCGATGGGGTATATATAGGCAGCTCATTTGTCCCGGTTCGTGGCTAGAAGCGGTACTAAATCCGGGCCTTCTGTCCTAGTTCAAGCCAAGAACCGGGACCAATGGTTGTGGGCCAGGAGCGAGGCCCATTAGTCCCGGTTCGTGCCTCGAACCGGGACAAATGGTTCCATACGAACCGGGACCAATGCCCACGAGGCCCCCCCCCCCCCGGGCTCACGAACCGGGACGAATGCCCCATGGGTCCCGGTTCATGACTGAACCGGGACTAATGGGCTTGCCATGCCCGAACGAAAGCCCTGTTTTCTACTAGTGGCATGTGCAATCGGAGCAGTTGCACAGGGCCTCTCAATTTCAGGGGGCTCAAAATCAGAGATTACCTCAAAGGATTAGGTACTAGTGGACTTTTAAGCACTAGATGATCCATCACTCACCTGAAATCAGTATTTGTGTTTCTCATTTTCAGTGCATGTTGCTTAGTGGAGCCATTTGGCCCACGCACTGCCGCATCATAGCCTCCAACCTTTCACCCCTCTAATTAGTTTCTACTAGTATATTTTTTGTTCTTTTTGATATTACATCCTTATTTTTTTGTCAAGATGTAAATACTTTTTTTGTGATGGTAAAATGTGAATTCTTTGAAAAAACAGTAGTAACACAATAGTTAATACAAAATATTTCAACTCAAAAAGAAATATCAAATATTTTAATTGATATTATTACATATGGAGCTGATTTCACACCGGCCCCATATTTTGAAGGTATGGCCCTGGCTTCCAATCTAATATGGTATACAGAGCCGACCTCTTTCCATGGATCTAACGACAGAAATCCATCGCTGAAACCCATCGCTTGAAACCCAGAACCCGATCGCCAAACCATCGTGAGAAACCCATCCAGAAGCACATGGCCATGGCTTCCCCGTCTGCCCCTGTTGGGCAGGACCCGTCAGATGAACTCCTCCGCTTGACGCGTGAACGGCTCCAGCCTCTTGTCCCCGTACAGCAGAGCGCTCTGTGAAATGTGTTGCTTGCTGAGTGGAGCTGTATGACATTGTAGGGTTGAACTGAATGGCGTGTTTTCGTTACCCGTGACAGCAGCACGCGCGCCCCCGCGAGCTTGTTGTCCCAGCTGAACACGTCGACGCCGTCGTTGGCGCCGAGGGAGATGAGGTCGTCGAGGTAGGAGCTGTTCTTCGTCGCCCAGAGCAGCCATGCAGATACCCATAGGAGCTCGTCCTGCACACCGTGCATGCACGTAAAATCGTTACAAGAAACACGCAAAAGGACTACGTATCGTTGCACGGTGTGATCTTTTCAAGGATTTGACTTGCACCTTGCAACCCCATTGGAATATTACAATTATGATCTCACTTGGAAACTTAAAGTTACGCCCTACTTTAAAGCATGCAGTTGCAATCCCATTTGAGAACTTGCAATCGTGACCCCCTCGAAAATATGCCTTGCAACCTCATTTTAAAAATCTGCAATTGTGATCTCATTTAAAAAAAATCATGATTTTGAAAAAAAGAGTTCACCAACTTAAAAAAAAGGGCTTAGGGTTCTGCTTAAAATAAAATGGAAAATAAAAAACAAAAAATAAATTCACCCTCTTGCCGGCTAAGTTCCAGCATTGTTTTGGGGCTATGCAGTTGCAATTAGGTTACAATGCTCTATTATAACGCTAGTGGTGGGCATATAACTAGCCAACCCTCCCCCGTACTCGCCCAGATGCAGTTGTGTTTGGGTTCGTGCAGTTGCAATCAGGTTATAATGCGTGCAGTTGCAACTCTAGTGATGGACATGCTAGTAGCGACAGCAGTTGCAACTGGCCCGTTCCGACTAGTTGTAGTCGCTTTATGCTCGCGCAATTGCCGAGGAGTTACAACGCATGCAGTTGCATGCATAGGGGTGGACATGCAACCGACTCACACTCCCCCCCAACCCAAGTTGCAGTTGGGTTCCAACGCTTGCAGTTGTACGTCTAGTGGTGGACATATAACTGCCCCCATAATTCCTCATCCGACCCCAGCTTGTAGTTGTTATGTGCACGTGCAGTTGGGTTATAATGCTTGCAGTTGCATGTCTAGTGGTGGACATGCAACTGGCCCGACAACTACCCACCCAACCCCAGTTGCAGTCATTTTGTTCCCATGCAACTACGGTTAGATTACAAAGCTTCGGTTACACGTCTAGTGGTTTTTGTAGTTGCATGTGTAGTGGTGTGGACATTTAACTAGATTAACAACTCCCCATCGACCCTAGTTGAAATTGCTTTGTGCATGTGCAGTTGCAATCAAGTTATAACGTTTGTAGTTGTACATATAGTGATGGACATACAACTGACCCAACTACCCTCCACTCTATCTTAGTTGCAGTCGTTTTTGTGCATGCAAAGTTGCACAATAAAAGGCAACCACAAAAAAAGGGATCGTGTACAAAGTTGACTGACCAAATTACCTCGAATCATGGCGCACTTTTAATATTGCGACCAGGTGAGTCTGCGAAAAATTTAAAAGAAAAACCAAAATGCAAGAGAGAAGAAAAGAAAAACCTCAGAAAAATGTCACCCACCATGTGACTATCCCACTATAATTGTGCGTGAGACATGTGTCGATGCAACTTTGTTTGCGTGGATAAAAAACAAACAAAACGACAAAAAATACTGAAAAGAAAAAATATAATAAAAAATCTGAATATTGCACCGGGGAGAGCAAGAAAAATAAGAAAAAAAATCCACGAGCAAAAGAAAGCAAATCAAACAAAACAAAAGAAAATAAACTTTTAAACGCACCGCGCTAGGGAAGACAAAAAAGGCGAAAAACGACCTATGGACCGAAAAAAGAAAACAGCCAATTAAAAAGAAAAGGCGATTTAAAAATTTGCTGCACTGGAGAAGATCAAGAAAGACGAGAAACAACCCACGTGCCAAAACAACCAGCAGAACAAGCTTGCAGTCCTAAATAACTCTCGAGGCTTGCCAGCAATAAAAGACGGGTCATGCCCTGCTGTCCCACAAGATTAATAAGAAACACGACATTCCCTTGCCAAGCCTCGAATCTTGAAGCATTTGATCGACGTCTGACATATGATTGAGACACAACTGCTTCTCAACTATCTAAGGAACAACAAAATCCGTTTTGTTTATGTACTTTTCCACATAAAAAGAGAAAATGGATAAAAAACAAAAAACAAAAATAAACATGTGACAACAGAAAAGAGGATAATATAATTCTGTAAAATAGAAAATGAACAAATAATCAACAAAAAAGGAAATTTGAAAAATAACAAACAAGTGCTTATTAGCTGCGGACCGACTGCACAACCGGCACCCGCCGAGTCGCTTGCTTTACCGGGCGAAGAACTGGGTGACCGCCCGCCGCCAAAGCATCATCCTTCTCCCTCTGTTTATGGCGGTGAATGGTGTGTGTCCAAATGCATGGGCTCAACCTCGCTTTTGTGTGGGACGGCTGTGTGAGTCCGATGCGGCAAACTTCCTTCACATTTGCGAGAATTCAGACACAAAGATCAGTATAGGAATGTTTGATGGACGGTGTTGCAGAGCACAAAGTATCCGGACAACACGGTGTGAACACGCATTGGAGATGCAATAAGAAAATGAAGCCGGACATAAGGAAAAAAGCGAGCCTATTAGAGTAGAATATTATTAGTCGTGCTTGAAAAGACGATACAGGTCATATAAAAAGAAAAAAAGAAAAAAAAAAGCTGCGTCTGCCGGGAGTCGAACCCGGGTCTATTGCTTGGAAGGCAATTATCCTAACCGTTGGACTACAGACGCTGAGTGATTTCCGTGTTCAAATTAGGTTTACAGATCAACAATACAATTAGAGTGTACTATATGGTATCCCGTAGACGCAATATGAAGCCCAGAAAGCCCGGAGTCCGACTCGCAAGATTTCTTCCTTCGCGCGCTTCCGGGCGCCGCCGTGTCTCGCCATTCCCGCCGCCGCCGCCGAGGCCGAGAGAGGAGGACGCCGCGAAGGCTCGACGGCAGCCAGCGCAGCAGTTGGCGCGTCCGCGCGCGGCCAGCTCCACGGCGTGCCCACCACCTGTTCGACGCTCGCTCTTCCACCTCCGCCGCGCGCCCATGGCCGGCTCCTTCGCGCCCGCTCAGGAACCCCGTCGCCGCGACGGGAGGACCGAGCACCGCGCGCGCGTGGGGGGCCCGGGCACAGTGCGCGACGGGACTGTCTGTTCAGCAACTGGTGCTGCTGATTGCTGACCCAAGCTGCTTCTCGCTCGCCATGGCGATTTCCGGCCCGGGGGCTGCCAGAATGCCGCTGGGATCACACAGAGCGCTTTGTCCATCGCGCCGCACGCCGGACAGCCCCGGGTGACGAGCAGCTAATGGCGGCAGTCAGCGCCTTGACGTGTTACAGACGATCAGACAGGCGATGCTTGTTACCGCCACCGAATGCCCACCACCTGCTCGACGCTTTGTCCACCTCCTCCGCTGAATACAGTGGAATGCCCATGTCCTCTCTCCTGAACTCACTGAGGGTCGCCACCTTGTACGGGGGTGGAGCATCGCGCGGGCATGATATCAGGGGCCCGCTGGGTGATACTGGAGTCTGCAGAAGTATGGTGGAGCATTACGAATGGGGCAGGCTTAATGTAATCGGGATGTTCATCATGTGACGATCCTCACCATCGCATCAAATCAGGTTTGCCCATAAGTCCATAACCGTTTTCAATCTCCCCAGCCTTAATTTTGCTCGTACCATCGGGTGGGTTAAACAACACAAGTAGATCCTTCTAGTTCTTTTTTTTGCGGGGATTCTTGTTGGATGAACCTGTAGTCCTGCTTCCATAATTTCTTGTACCTGTTTTAGTCATTATGTTTGACTTATAGTTACCGTAGCATGTACGGTCCATTTACTGATTACATAGTTCAAGTTTTCTACCATCTTTTAGCATGGCCTGATACCCTGGTTGGCATCACATGTTCCTTTTAGTAATTCCTTTCGATCATTTTAAGCTCAAACTGATCAGAACCGGAGCAAAACACAAAGTAACCTCACATAGTTTTAGGAGGAAAGACAAAGTATGTTGCGTGGTGATCATGAAAAGTGAACAAGGAAGAAGCAACCTGACTTTCTCATATTGCACTCAGTTATGCCTCAAACTCACAATTACCAAACCTTGATTTACACACTATCTGTATTTACAAATCGTTCTTCAATCACACAACATTTCAATGCAATGGCCATAGCGAAACCTTGATGTTTACTAGTACCATCACGGTCATACTACACCTCAAGTAAACAGCATACAAATGTACAAATAGTAACAAAAATATACACACACTAAGGTGAATGCAGTCTCAAGCTTTTGGTAATTCAGATTTTGTGTGCCCAGGCTTGCCTATGATAGCTTTCTTCACTTTTGCTAGTTGGTGCTTTACCTTTGATCCGACACCAGATAAGATATTATGCTTTTTAGGTGATGCCTTCTGCCCTGCCTCTCGTTCTTCAATTTTCGTTGGTGCGTCATCAGTGAAATTCTTAGCTTCGTCGTCACCATTTGTCTTCTTTTCATAACTCTTCTCTTCTGCCATGTTTGATACATCTTTCTTTGGACTTTGTTCTTCATCTGTGCTGAACTCTGGCTCTTTTATATCCACAACATTTTCTTCAGTCCCAGGAGCTTCTGTTGGTGAAACCACATCGAGATCACGTTTCTGATTGTGTGACGCCTTCTGTACTACTCCTTGTTCTTCAACTTTGGTTTTCGCTTCGTCAGTGAGACTCTTAGCTTCCTGTGCACCCTTTGTTTTCTCATCATAAGTTTTCTCTCCTGCCATATTTGATTCATCTTTCTTTGGACTTTGTTCTTCATCTGTGCTGAATTCTGGCTTTGACTCCACAATTTTTTCTTCAGCCTCAGGAGCTTCTTCTGGTGAAGCCACATCGAGATCACGCTCCTGAACCTGTGAATTAAATGTTTCTTGCTCTTCCTGTGATTGTGTGTCCACTGTTTGCACATGGTTATCAACAGTTTTGTTTACATTCACTTCTTTGATCACAGGCTCTCTTATGGGCAAAGAATTCTGATCACCTTCATCAGATTCTTCAGGAGATTCTTGTGCAACTTCCGTTTCCTGCACCTTCTGCAAATCAGATTCTCCTGGATTGTCTTGCAGGTTGTTCTTCTCCATCACAATTTGGTCGCCTGCAGATTCATCTTGCTTATCTTGGTCTATATGCAAGCTGGAACCATCTAACTGAATTTCCAAAGCTTTCTCAGAGTTGTCTAGTTCACTGTTTGAGAACTTAGAGCTTTGTTTTTCGTCCTTGCATTCTGAGCCTGCAGAAATCCCCTTTTCATGAATCAAATTTATCTCATTGCCCATAACTGGTTCAGTAATTTCACCCTTCTGCTCATCAGATATTGCCTCTGTGCCTTTCTGCGAGATATCATGCTCATTTTCTATCTGTTCTTCTGTAACTCCACCTGTGGTGGTTGTCTGCTGATTCTTTTCTTCCTTGTCTACTCCATTCTCCAGTTCTGCCTCTACAGTACTTTCGGCCTCAGTGATGGAAGATTCATTGGACTCTTCTCTTTTTGTGCTCAGAGGACTTTGAAGATCGTCAGTGTCATTAGGCAAATTCTTTTCATCACCCATATTTGGTTCTGTCAACAAGAGTGTTTGCCCGGACACTGCATCAGAACTTCTATTTTCAGGTAAAGGCTCGTGCTGAAGGTCTGTTATTCCTTCCTCTAATGTGTCCTCTTGAGAAACCTTTGGGCTTGTTATGTCATGAAGCTTCAAGCTTCCTTCTTCAATCTGTGTTGTCGCTTCCATATGTTCCTGACAAACAGAATTGGTTGCCTTTTCACCCAGCTTGATGTCTCTAGTTTCCATTTCTGTAGTCAGGCCAGATCCACCAGGTACCATTTCACTAGAAGTTTCACCATGGACATTGTTTTGGCATACTGGTGCTTCCAAACCATGAGTGTCCCTATTGAGCTCTTCATCCTTTTCCAGCTTGATATCATGTGTTTCTTCAGAGCCTTCTATATTATGTTTTCCTTGTTCAAAGACGCGTTCATTGTCCACCTTATTTTCTGTTGGGATTGGCCCCAAGCTTTCTTCCTGTTGCGAGGTGATCAAAGAACTGCCATCTTTTGTGGTTTCTTCTTGCTTCTTTTCAGCCTTAAATTCCGAATTTCCATCTGGCTCATTGCTCTCTTTTCCCATTATCAGGTTCATCAGAAAATGGGAGACAGGCAAATAACTCTGCTCAGCTTCTTTTTCTTCTTTCTCTGTGTCATCAGTTTCTTGCTCTTGTACGTTCTCTCCATCTTGTTCTTTGGTTATTTGACTCTCTTCTTGCTCTTCTGATCCGGTGGGGAGTGGCTTCTCTGGAAACAACTCTCTTTCTGTCACTTCTAAGCCAGATGCCTGTTCAGTTTCATTTCCATCCATGGCGGAGTGTGCGGGAAGATCAGGCTTATGATGTTCATTGTCTTCGTTCATACTTTCTCCTGATGCTGTAACTGCAGGTGAAGCCTCAAGATTCCTTCTGTTGTCCTCAATGGCGAGATTTTCATCAGATAGTGCCACATCAGGTCCACCAGCCTAGATTGGAAAAAAAAATGAAATTAGCTTTAAAAGAATAAATTTAAATCTTCATTAATAGCTAAGGAATTTGTCCACTGACCTTATTGTAGATAGCTTCACCGAGTTTGACTGATTCAGTGACTGCAGTATAGCCAGTCGCCATTTCCTCATTCGAGTCAGTTTCAACTTGTGCACCATTCTGCTCTGTTGCCAACTTGTCATCTATAACCTGAATGACAGATTTTCCCCCACTTATTTCTCTTACTATAAAGTAACAGCCTTAATAATTTATCAAAAGAAGATTTGACCAGAAAATTTGGTCGCACAAACCTTTGGATGAAAGCTCAAGTCCTGCAGTCCAGACGCCTCTTCATCGACAAGTTTGGTCTCAATTTCTTCATGATTAACATTGGTGTCTTCATTTTGTATTTCTTCCTTTTCCACTTCATCAACGATCTCTTCTTCTGATGCTTGAATGGCCTGCATACCATCATTGGCGTTTATGCATTCTTTCTCTTCTGAGTGCACTCTGGATTCAACATTCTGAGGAACCACCGTAGGATCCTGCACATCAATTAATTGCTCATTTTGCTGATCATTATTATATCATTAATATTAGATGGAGAGTGACTGGTATCTTTGTTTCTTGAACAGCAGATGAAAAAACAAGCTTCTCTCTACCACTAAAATTACAGACGCAGATACTGTATAGAAGATTTTTTTTTTCTACTGGCTGCAAAGCCCAAGCTCATGTCTCTTCATTTTATTGATATTCTGTATTGCCTGTAGAATTTGTTTTGTTATTGCAATCTTAGTTTGATTTTCTTTAATGTTAATCTTATCTGCTGTTAAAAAAGGGGGATTATCTTTAAAGGAGCCCAGATGTTTCATCTTTGATATAGTTACCTTAAAAATGAAAAGGATTATTATTATTTTCAAAGTATATGAAATCATGAGCAGTAATCACGTCAATAATTCTTACATTCTCTAGCATTACTTCATTTGAAGGAGCTAGGTCAGTTGTTTTCTTTAGATCCTTCTCGACGGGTAATCCCAAATCATTTTCAACCACAAGATGAGTAAAAAACATAGTTTTCTTAGCATTACTGTTGATAAGTCCATCAGTTCGGACTTTTAGTTGCGTTGGCTAGTGAATGAAGCTTAACATTGTATCAGAGCTAAGGTCTTGAGTTCAGTCCTGGTTTTCACAGTTTATCCAAAATTGATGTTCCCCCCTTTTTGTCCACATATAGGCCTCTTGACCCATACCTCTGAGTCTATCCATCTGTTGACTTCCCGCGTCACACGTGAGAGGGGGTGTTGAAGTGTATATGTGGATTGCCTAGCCCTTTCCATCACTTCGGACTTTGGGTTCCGTTGGCTAGTGCATTAAGCTTAACAGTTTCCACCAATCATGAGTACTGTGTTTTTTAGCTCTGTACTGTAAAATTTTAACATATGTTGGTGTATGCCATTGTGAACTCCGTATGAGTCATTCTGATATATTTACTTCGATCTTAATGATGCTTCTGCTTAATAGCGAGCCATTTAATTATGAAGTGTACTGGGATGGAGATGATAATATATCACAAGATGGAGATGATAATTCTTGAAAAAAATGCTTGCTAATCAATGTTTTACATTACACTCAGGGTGATATCAGTTACGTGTATTAGGAAAATCTTCCCCTTGAAAATTTAACAGTTTTCTATATACTAACATGAAAAATTGGTGTTTCTTAGAACAGTACGGGAGAGACCTAAAAGTTTGAACTTTGAATTTATTTGGTCCAGCATAGAAGTTTTTAATGAAACAAGATCATGCCTAAATTTCTCATAGTGTGCTAATAATTTTTTTGGACTGACCTCTTCATTTATAGTTTCATCAGTTGTTCCATCCTGTTCATCAGTAGAAGTTTTTGCTACTGCTGCATCTATTTCTGTATTCTCCTTCTCATCTTCGTTATATTTTTCAGCATCAGCATCAGTATATAAAGTGCCAGTGTTGTTGGGTGCATCTTCTTGTTCAATTGTTTCTTCTATTTCCGTGGAGTTCTCAACCTTCACATCTGTAACGCTTGGAATGGATTCTTGGGCTATATGTAGGGTTTGTTCATTCTTGAGCATTTCAGTAGTCACTGCCTCTGTTTGTTCAGCCTGGACAATCATTAAATAGGAGGTGCATGAGAAAAATTTGAAGATAAATTACAAAATGTATCGAGTTATAGAATCTTCACCTCAAACACATCAGCGTTGTCTTTCCTATTTGTTGTGTCAATTTCGTTGCTCTGGGGCTCCAATATTGTCTCTGTGGTGAAATCAGCCCTACTGTCATCATGTTTCTGCTCATCTGTCTGTATTTCTTCCGTTTGCTTTTCAATCGCCTCATCTTCTTTCTTCTGCTGATCCAAGTTAACCTTTTGCACGTGGTCATCTGGCTGCTCAGTGGTTAAATCCACTGACCGCTCACACACTTGCATTTGAAGCTCCACATTGTGAAGTTGCTCGTCATCTTGATCATCGGTATGGTCACCACTTTTTATCGCATTATGTTCAATTACAGATTTTGGCAGTTCTTTGATTTGCTCAATATTGTTTGAAGTCCCTACTGTATCTTCACCAGAAATTTGTACAACATCTTCCTCAGTAGCGCTCTCGTCCTTCTGAGTTGTGAAAGCAGTTTTTTCACCCAAGTCAGATGATTCGTCCTGTATCAAATGCATCAGTGAGCATGCTCAAATTCAGACGAGTAGTGGTAATATTTCGCTGCTGTTATAGATTGCAGAATTATGCAATTGAAATGGAATGCTTTTAAAGTACAAATCTTCAATCTAGTTGCACTTTACAACTTCAGGCAATAATCAGTTTTACATCACTTGGTTAGATCTTTGTAATTTTTTGTATACACCATCATTGTCAGACAATGATAGTAGTGAACCTACAAGTCAATAATTACAGAGTTATGATGGATGAGCTTCTATGTGTCTCTTGCTAGATACAATGTTGCAGCGGAATTAGATGTACCAAGGTTATTTATTCAGTTTAACCAAAACGACCTACTTAAAAAAATTGAAATCATGCAAATATCAGTTTCAGTATATTTCGGAGTTCTGAACAAGTTTAGCACTACCTACATCTTTTAATATCTAACATATATGCAAGTGATATAAGTGCTAAACGTCTCAAATAGATGAAAGAAACTATCGGTTAAGGGCACATACCTTTTGTTCTGTTGGCTCTTGTATTTCCTCTTTGATGTCTTCATCCGCCAAGATTGCATTGCTGATTTCATTTCCCAAGTTCTCTTCGTCTAACTCAATAGGATTTTGTTCTGGCACCGTTCCATTATCTGTTGGAGATGGATCCTCCAAAGTAGCAACTTCTGTTTTTTGAGAGGAAATTTCTTCCCCGTTGATGGGTTCAGTGGCCGCCATTTCTTCTGCTTCATCCATGTCATTTACTTGCTGAATATCAGAAGTTGGCTCAACTGTTGCTATATCACGTTCTGAAACTGGCTCCTCTAAACCAGGATCTTGGCTTAAATGGGAGCCCTCTTCACCTTCAGTAGCATCAATACATTTGTTTTCTTCCGCTGATTCTAGTCCACGCTCTTGTTTAGAATCAGCAAGCGGGCCGATTTCATTTGCGGCATTGTCATCTGCAGCTGGTTCTTCAAGGGTGGCACCATTACTTTGGCCTGTTTCTTCTGCCTTTACAAGTTGACCCTTGCTGTCTTCAGCTAATTCTGATTGATGTGCTGATTGGACAAGCAAATTTGGGTCACTTCCCGGTTCACTGCCGGCATTCTGTACATGTGTATCTTGAGTATGCTCTACTACTGCTGTTTCTTCTTCTGTTGGAGTAAGCTCAGCAGAAGTAGAAACAATGCTTTGTTGAGGTTCCCCTTGGTTTTCTGTGGTGTCAGTGCATGCCTTATCTTCAACTGCTTCTTGTTCTGGGACTTGTTGAATATCAGGAAGTGCTGCACTTGCTGTCAAACTATCATCTGTGCTCTCATGAGGGATTTCTCCAGTCTCCATGGCTTCAGTGTCATTTATCTCTTCTGCTGGGACATTATCCGATGTTATACCATCTTGTGCTTCAACAGGTTCAATATTCTCCATCTCTTCTAGTGCTGGCTCCTTTGCTGGTGGTACATCGATTTGTATGTCAGCAGCTGCCTCATCCGCAAGAGTAACATCTTCAGTGAGCTCGCTGATGTTTGTATCAGCGCTCTTGTTGACTGCTTCAGTTTCCTTGGTTTCAGTGTCCTTCACCTCTTCAGCTGGCAGGTCAGTTGCTGATTTGTTTTCTTCCACCTCAACAGGTTCAGTATTCTCGAGCTCTTCTAGTTCTGGCACTTGTGCTTGTGGTATATCATCTGTTGCCTCAGCTGCTATTGCATGTTCTTCAGGAGCTGCCTCATCTGCTATTACATGTTCTTCAGGAGCTGCATCATCTGCATGAGCAATATTGCCTTTTACATCCTCAGTGAGCTCACTTATGTTTGCATCAGTGCTCTCATTGATTGCTTCAGTTTCCTTGGTTTCAGTCTCCTTCACCTCTTCTGTCGGCAGGTCACTCGCTGATATGAATCCTTCCACTTCAACTGGTTCAGTATTGTTGTTTTCTTCTAGGTCTGGCTCTTGTGCTGGTGGAATATCAACTGTTGCCTCGGTTGCTATTACATGCTCTTCAGGGGCTGCCTCGTCTGCAGGAGCAACATTGCTTGTCACATCCTCAGTGAGCTCGCTGATGTTTGCATCAGGGCTCTCATTGATTGCTTCAGTTTCCTTCACCTCTTCTGCTTGCAAGTCACTTGCTGATCTATTTTCTTCCACCTCAACAGGTTCAGTACTTTTGATCTCTTCTAGTTCCGGCTCCTGTGCTTGTGGTATGTCAATTGTTCTCTCAGCTACTGTTACATGCTCTGCATGAGGTTCCTCGTCTGCAAGAACAACATTGCTTTTCACATCCTCATTGAGCTCGCTGATGTTTGCATCAGTCCTTCCGCTGATTGCTTCAGTTTCCTTGGGTTCAATTTCCATGACCTCTTCTGCTGACAGGTCACCTCCTTCAGTATACCTGATCTCTTCTAGCTCCGGCTCTTGTGTTTGTGGTATATCGACTGTTGTCTCAGCTACTGTTACATGTTCATGAGCTGCCTCATCTATAAGAGCAACGTTGCTTTTCATATCTCCAGTGAGCTCACTGATGTTTGCATCAGTGCTCTCGTTGATTGCTTCAGTTTCCCTCACCTCTTCTGCCGGCATGTCACTAGCTGATGTGTTTTCTTCCACCTCAACAGGTTCAACATTCTCGATCTCTTCTAGTTCTGGCTCTTGTGCTCGTGGAATATCAACCGTTGCCTCAGTTGCTGTTACATGCTCTTCAGGAGCTGCCTCGTCTGCAGGAGTAACATTGCTTGTCACATCCCCGGTGAGCTCGCTGACGTTTGCATCAGTGCTCTCGTTAATTGCTTCAGTTTCCTTGGTTTCAATTTCCTTCACCACTTCCGCTGGCAGGTCACCTTCTGATCTGTTTTCTTCCACCTTGTCAGGTTCAACATTCTCGAGCTCTTGTAGTTCTGACACTTGTGTTTGTGGTATATCAACTGCTGCCTCAGCTGCTATTACATTCTCTTCTGGAGCTGCCTCATCTGCACGAGTATCATGACTTTTCACATCCTCAGTGAGCTCACTGATGTTTGCATCAGTGCTCTCGTTGATTGCTTCTGTTTCTTTGGCTTCAGCGTCCTTCACCTCTTCTGCCAGCAGGTCACTTGCTGATATGTTTTCTTCCACTTCAACAGGTTCAGTGTTCTTGATCTCTTCTAGTTCCAGCTCCTGTGGTTGTGGTATATCAACTGCTGTCTCAGCTACTGTTACATGCTCTTCTTGAGGTTCCTCGTCTGCAAGAGCAACATTGCATTTCACCTCCTCAGTGAGCTCGCTGATGTTTGCGTCAGCACTCTCGTTGATTGCTTCAGTGTCCTTCACCTCTTCTGCTGGCAGGTCACTTGCTGATATGTTTTCTTCCACTTCAACAGGTTCAGTATTCTTCATCTCTTCTACTTCTGGCTCTTGTGCTTGTGGCATGTCAACTGTATCATCAGCTACTGTTACATGTTCTTCAGGAGCGGCCTCGTCTGCAAGAGCAACATTGTTCTTCACATCTTCAGTGAGCTCACTGGTGTTTGCATCAGTGTTCTCGTTGATTGCTTCTGTCTCCACGGCTTCAGTATCCTTCACCTCTTCTGCTGGCAGATCATTTGCTGATATGTTTTCTTCTACTTCAGCAGGTTCAGTACTCTTGGTCTCTTCTAGTTTTGGCTCTTGTGCTTCTGGTATATCAACTGTTGCCTCAGTTACTATTACATGCTCAGCTGCCTCGTCCGCAGGAGCAACATTGCTTGTCACATCCTCAGTGAGCTCGCTAATGTTTGCATCAGGGCTCTCATTGATTGCTTCAGTTTCCCTCACCTCTTCTGCTTGCAGGTCACGTGCTGATCTATTTTCTTCCACCTCAACAGGTTCAGTATTCTTGATCTCTTCTAGTTCTGGCTCCTGTGTTTGTGGTATGTCAACTGTTCTCTCAGCTACTGTTACCTGTTCTGCATGAGGTTCCTCGTCTGCAAGAACAACATTGCTTTTCACATCCTCATTGAGCTCCCTGATGTTTGCATCAGTCATTTCGCTGATTGCTTCAGTTTCCTTGGGTTCAATTTCCTGGACCTCTTCTGCTGACAGGTCACCTGCTTCAGTATTCTTGATCTCTTCTAGCTCCGGCTCTTGTGCTTGTGGTAGATCGACTGTTGTCTCGGCTACTGTTACATGTTCTTCATGAGCTGCCTCATCTATAAGAGCAACGTTGCTTTTCATATGTTCAGTAAGCTCACTGATGTTTGCATCACTGCTCTCATTGATTGCATCAGTTTCCTTGGCTTCAATGTCCTTCACCTCTTCTGCCGGCATGTCACTCACTGATGTGTTTTCTTCCACCTCAACAGGTTCAACATTCTCAATCTCTTCTAGTTCTGGCTCTTGTGCTCGTGGAATATCAACTGTTGCCTCGGTTGCTGTTACAAGCTCTTCAGGAGCTGCCTCATCTCCACGAGTAACATTACTTTTCACATCCTCAGTGAGCTCACTGATGTTTGCATCAGTGCTCTCATTGATTGCTTCTGTTTTTTTGGCTTCAGCGTCCTTCACCTCTTCTGCGCGCAGGTCACTCTCTGATATGTTTTCTTCCACTTCAACAGGTTCAGTATTCTTGATTTCTTCTAGTTCTGGATCTTGTGCTTGTGGTATGTCAACTGTTGCCTTAGTTGCTATTACATGTTCTTCAGGAGCTGCCTCGTCTGCAAGAGCAACATTAGGTTTGACATCCTCAGTGAGCTCACTGATTTTCGCATCAGCGCTCTCGTTGATTGCTTCAGTGTCCTTCACCTCTTCTGCCTGCATGTCACTTGCTGACATCTTTTCTTCCACCTCAACAGGTTCAGTATTCTTGATCTCTTCTAGTTCCAGCTCCTGTGCTTGTGGTACATCAACTGCTGTCTCAGCTACTGTTACATGCTCTTCATGAGGTTCCTCGTCTGCAAGAGCAACATTGCATTTCACCTCCTCTGTGAGCTCGCTGATGGTTGCATCAGCACTCTCGTTGATCGCTTCAGTCTTCTTCACCTCTTCTGCTGGCAGGTCACTTGCTGATATGTTTTCTTCCACTTCAACAGGTTCAGTATTCTTCATCTCTTCTACTTCTGGCTCTTGTGCTTGTGGCATATCAACTGTATCATCAGCTACTGTTACATGTTCTTCAGGAGCGGCCTCGTCTGCAAGAGCAACATTGTTTTTCACATCTTCAGGGAGCTCACTGTTGTTTGCATCAGCGCTCTCGTTGATTGCTTCAGTCTCCACGGCTTCAGTATCCTTCACCTCTTCTGCTGGCAGATCATTTGCTGATATGATTTCTTCCACTTCAGAAGGTTCAGTACTCTTGGTCTGTTCTAGTTCTGGCTCTTGTGCTTCTGGTATATCAACTGTTGCCTCAGTTGCTAATACATGCTCTTCAGGAGCTGCCTCATCTGCAGGAACAACATTGCTTGTCACATCCTCAGATAGCTCGCTGGTGTTTGCAACAGTGCTCTCGTTGATTGCTTCAGTTTCCTTCACCTCTTCTGCTGGCAGGTCACTTGCTGATCTAGTTTCTTCCACCTCAACAGGTTCAATATTCTTGACCTCTTCTAGTTCTGGCTCTTGTGCTTGTGGTATATCAACTGTTGTCTCCGCTACCGCTACATGTTCGTCATGAGCTGCCTCGTCTGTAAGAGCAACATTGCTTTGCAGATCTTCAGTGAGCTCACTGTTATTTGCATCAGTGCTGTCGTTGATTGCTTCTGTTTCCACGGCTTCAGTATCCTTCACTTCTTCTGATGGCAGATCACTTGCTGATTTGTTTCCTTCCACTTCAGCTGGTTCACTATTCTTGATCTCTTCTAGGTCTGGCTCTTGCGGTTGTGGTATAGTACCAGTTGCCTCTGTTGCTTTTGCATGTTCATCAGGAGCTGCCTCGTCCGCAAGAGCAACATTGCTTTTCATATCATTGATGAGCTCGCTAATGTTTGCACCACTACTCTCATGAGGGATCATCTCAGTTTCCATGGCGTCAGTGTCCTTGATCTCTTCTGCTGGCAGGTCCCTTGCTATTATATTATCTTCCACTTCAACAGGTTCACTATTCTTGATCTCTTCTAATTCTGGCTCTTGTGGTTGTGGTATAGCAGCAGTTGCCTCTGTTGGTTTTACATCTTCATCAGGAGCTGCCTCATCTTCAAGAGCAACATTGCTTTTGGCATCTTCAGTGAGATCACCAATATTTGCAACAGGGCTCTCATAGTGGATTTCTGCAACCTCTATGGCTTCATTGTCCTTCACCTCTTCTGCTGGCAGGTCATTTGTCGTTGCATTGTCATGCACCTCAGCGGGGTCAGTATTCTCCACTGGTGGTATATCAACATGTGCCTCAGTTTCCTGTACGCATTCTTTGGGAGTTTCCTCCTCAGCAATTGCGTCAGTGCTTTTCATATCTTTACTTTCCTCCGTCACTATTGCTGATTCTAAATTCTCTGCTTGAGTTGCAGGACTGGGTTCTGTCATCTCGTTATCTTCTGGTGTGGACTGCTCAGAACCAGAGGCAGTGTGAGATGGGGAGATGCCTTGAGGTTCAGTAGCTTCAGTGTCCCTGAATTCAACTGGTTCTTGCCCTTGAAGCTGCTGAATGCTAACATCTGCCAGGATTGCTCTGTTATCTTCTGTTGCTATTTGTGGCTCATTTTCTGTCAAAGTTTCTTCAGCGTGTGTTTGATGCGAAGCTTCTTCAGTTTGAACATCCTCACTGTTACCAGTTTTTTGTGACTCGAGCTCCTTTGCTTGTACATCACTAGTTGGGTCACTTGATAGTAACTTGTGTTCTTGAGCTGTTTCTCCAACAATGGTCCCACTGCTTTGGTTGGATATTTCTTCAGCTTTCACATCATCAGGTTCTTCTATAGGCTCTTCGGTTTGTACTTCTCTGATATCAGAAGCTGCTTCTTTTGCTGTTACATCTTCTTCTGGAACAGACGTGCTTTCTAGTGAGATAGCTTGAGGCTCAGTGGCTTCACCGTCTCTCATTTCTTCAGCAGGTTCTGGTTCCAGGATCTGTGGTTCACTCACTGCCATATTTTCTTCTGTTTTGTGATCTTCTGACTGAGTAGCATCACTTTGAGGCATTTCTTGGCCTTCAGTGGCTTCATTGCTGCTCACTTCTGCTGATTCCATCACAAGCGACTCACTTGTGGTTAGGTTATCTTCATGAGTTGGGTTCTCAATGACGGCAGCATCCATTTCACCAGATGCTTCACTCACTTCAGTAAATTCAGCATTCTTCTTTTCTGACTGTAGCTCCTGCACTGATTGCATATCAACATCTGGCTCTCTGGCAAGATCATCACAAATTACTTCACTTGCTGTTATATTTTCTTCTGAAGCAGGCTCCTCAGAAATGGAATCATTGCTTTCCTGGGGGAGTGCTTCAGTTTTAATGGCTTCAGTATCCTTCACGTCTACTGTTGATTCAGTCTTTGGCACATCACTCGGTAGAATATCTTCTTGAGCTGGGTCATTCAAGAGAGCAGGATGCCTTAGATCAGAAGCTTCTTCTGTTTCAACAGGTTCAGTGCTCTGTATTTCTTCTGTTTCAAGCCCCCGCATTTGCTGTTCAGACACATCCTCAGCTGTGTTCTCCTTGATTTCTTCTACTGATGCTACATTTTCTACCTCTTGGGCATCACAGCTTGGTCCTTCTGCTGTTACATCATCTTTTACAGAGTCCTCCTCAGGAGCAGAAATAGTTCTTTCATGGCAGATTTCTTGAGTGTCAGAAACTTCTGCGTGCTTAACTTCAGATGATCCTTGCTCCAGGATTTGCTGGATATCATCATTCGATGGCTCAATTGCCATAGAATTATCTTCTGTTACTAGTTCCTCTGAAGCAGCAGCATGACTTTGTTGAGTGATTTCTTGAGTTTCAGTGGCTCCAGTGTCCTTCACCTCTTCTTTTAATCCTATCACCTGGGGCTCACATGCTGGTACACTGTCTTCTTCAGCAAGGTTATTGATGACATCAGCATGTGGTTGACTGGAAGCTTCATCCATTTCGACAGTTCCAGTGTTCTTAGGTTCTTCCTCTTCCAACCCTTGAACTGGTTGCATATCTTCTGTTGCTTCCTTATCTTCGGTTGCATCTTCAGCAATTGTCACGTTGCTTTGATCGGAGGATTCTCCAGCTTTGGCATCTTCAAGACCCTTTATTTCTTCTGACTCCACATTATTTAAATGTTGGATGTCAGAACTTGGTTCAATGATTGTTGCATTATCTTCTGGAGTTACCTCCTCAAAAGCAATACCCCTTTGTTGAACTGTTTTCTCAGCATCAACTTCTTTGGCATCTGCTATTTCTTCTGCTAATCCCTGGTTTTGCACTTGAACATCAAGAGCTGGCTCCCTTGTCACTGCATCATGTTCTGGAGTTGTCTCCTCAGAGGTGGACACATTGCTCTCATGAGAAGTTTCTTGAGTTTTTTCAGGCAGAGGGTCACTGGTTTCTTCTGTTGATTCTTGGTTCAGCACTTGATCACCATTCATCGACTCATCAGCTTGCCCAGTTTTAGGCATATCTTCGGGTACATCTGTTTTCTTGCTTTTAGGCACCTCTTCATGCACCAGGTCTGCATCCACATCATCAGTTTTATCACTTGGTTGATCTTCTAGTTTGACGATCTCAACATCTTCATCTTCTGGACAGTTCTCTTTATCCACTTTAGCTGGCTCAACTGTTTCTGTGTTTCCATCACTGGTATCCGGAAGGGCGTCAGGCTCATCCACATTAGGCTCCAAAGAAGTTTGGACTCCAGCAGGTGCTTCAGCTACAACCTCTTCGCCAGGAATACATGGCATGGTTGCGGGTTGTGTGTCCTCAGTTACTTCTGCTGGTTCCAGATTGTGGCCTTCTTGAGCATCAATTGTTGGCTCAACATCATTGTCAGGCTGCAGTGTGTCTTTGTGCACCATTTTGCTCAAAGAGCCTTGGCTAATTTTTACATATATAATTTTATCTTTAGCGGAATAGTGCTGCAATTATATGCTTCTGCATGCTTTAAGTAGCCTTTGTGCGCTTTATGCCTTTGTCTTACCACAGCACACTTGACAATTCACACTCAGTGTAACTTTTAGGCTGAACAGTTCTTATAAATGTTGACCTTCTCACCATCTATACTGTATTCCTAGACAAACTGTTTCTTCTAGATAGCTAGAACCGTAGAAGAAAATATCTAGCGCTTTGTTGAGTTTTCGCTAACAGTATTTTATTAATATCGGTTGAATCTGCATGCCAGTTAACTTCATATCAAGTTCAGGAATGAATTATCAAGTGGACAAACAGAGGGTACTGCTAGTGAATTCTTCTGTCAGTAATCAAGAGAACAGAGCAGAGTGTATGATAGACTTATACTCCCTCCGTCCCAAAATTCTTGTCTTAGATTTGTCTAAATACGGATGTATCAAGTCACGTTTTAGTATTAGATACATCCGTATCTAGACAAAGTTAAGACAAGAATTTTGGGACGGAGGGAGTACTTGTATATGTTGATTTGTTCCGCCCACCAAGTTCCCTGAAACATGATCCTTCTAAACAAACGATAATACATGCTATTTTTTGTACAATTATATCTGGAAAATAACCTTTTCTGGAAACTTAGATAGTTTTTCATAAATCAAACTGGAACCTGATCACTCATGTAGTTTCGTTCACTTGTTGCATGCTTTGACTCTGATTCTTTTGTTTAGGAACACAAAAATGTGATGATCAGTGTCATTTCAAACATACAGAGCTGACTGCATGAAGAACCTTGTGTGTATGCAACATACAGAGGGAGATCAACAAAACAAAGAGACCGTGGAACCAGAAGATATGACACAATGATGATTTCTCTTGCAAACTAGCCAAAGTCTACTGAACTGTTACAAATATGCTCCTCACTGTGCAGCTGATTCCGCAACACCGAAACTTTCTGCTCTGCTTTACATCTTCACAGAGTATCTATGCATGCATGGAAACAGAAGGAAACAAGTGCTGCAAAGAAACCTCAAGAGACTACAAGGAGCCATTGCGTACCTCCCCATCTGCCGCTTCTCGCGCTTCGTCTTCCGTCGCCATTGCTCCAGATCAGGATGTGAAGAAGGAAAGAAAGAGAAAAAAAAGAAAGAAACAAAGAAAGAATGGGAGGGGGAGAGGGGGAGACAGAGGCCTCTTAACATAAAAGTCTTGTGGGTGCTTGAAAAGCTGGTGGTCTTTATACCGACCTTTCCTCTGTCAGACGTGTTTTCTATTGCTGAGCAGCGGTTAGGAAAGCAGCGACAGACTGACAGTGCTCTTGACAGTGAGTTGGTACTCGCTTAATCAGCCACAAACCTTGATTAAGTGGGAGCGATTATCCCCGAAATGGCAGATCAGTGAACATGGAGGCTCAGCATTAGGTGCCAAAATGCCAACTGGTGCTTGGGGCACATGGTAGTGGTAGCTGGACCAGTGCGTTTACAGTCTTGCATCGCCGGGACCCACAGAACCTTTTCCCTGGGGAATTATTGGGTCCATAATTGATCCAAGATTATCTCGTTCTTGGATCCTATCTCTCGTTCTTTTTTTTGCTCGTAGAGTGCGGCTCGAATAAGAGTATCATTTTAGGTGTAGGAATACTATCATCTGCCTCTTTTTTGGTTGCTTGGTATTACATAAACATTAGTAGTACTACATGATTGCCTTTGTGATGTCCCTTCAGGTGCAAATTATCTCCTACCGTTGGATCATTTGTCACATTCAGCTTCGGATGCAAATGGCTAAAGGCGGCCCCGAAAGGCTGTGTCCAGCTTACCTCACGATGCACTGGGAATTCAAGCCGACGACGGATTTGCCCAATTTTCTCCGCAGGCCATCGAAAGCTCCGCTGAATCAGATCGTGCGGAAAGCGTGACAGGGTGAAAGTAACTTCCCTAATGGAACGTCGGTATGTTGATGTATTTCAAGGTAAGCCCTTTCCAGAAAAGGTTATGTTAGCTCAGGTGTCGTTCTTCTTCCTGCATCTTTTTCTGCAGTTGAATCTCAGACGAAATGAATTATTCCGATTTGACAAGAATACTAGTTATCAAAGTCTCTTTACTGTTGAGATCATTGCTTTATTATGATCCAGAGCCGTGGAAGTCTCGACGCCTGCTAAAGTTACTTGTGTCTGAAGACTGGAGGAACCACGAGGGGGGCCAAGGGGCAAAGGAATGGGGAACGGGAGGTGCATCCACAGCCCTGAATATTGAATCCGGTCAAGTGGCTGCTGATGACAGCGATCCACAGCGAGGGAATTCCACATGATCGGCTGCTTTGGAGGAGGAGAACGCCAAGTCGGCCAATCCAAAGGCGCCATGCTGGACCCCCTCCCACACGACGCCATCCAAATTCCTCTTGCAGAAAAGAAACCCACCGACCTGGCCGCCCCCATCCGACCCGTCATCGTCCACGGCACCTTACGAAATTATAAACAAGCTGTTCTTATAAAACCTGAGGCAGGTGATGTTCATGGAATTCATGGATTATCCTGACGTACCGCGGCGCCGAAAGAAAGAAAGGAAGAGAGAAATCGATGGGTTTGGAGCCGAATGGTGATGACATGGATGTCTGCAGAGAAGCTTATCATCAGAGCCCCCAGCCGCCCCAGCGCCCCAGTGCCCGAGTGGCTCCATCGGATCCGAGTCAGCATCGTACGTAGGTGCCTAACACTCTGGAGATAAAAGAAGATCAGAGGTTGATGTTTTGTTTGCTGGCACTGTTTGCTTTTGCCCCCCTGGAATATAAGCGGCCGTCACTCGCATCACATGGTCCTCCATGCTATCCTGCTCCACAAGCTAATTAGCAGCCGCCAAAGTGTTACCCCCACTGCTTTAATTAACACTGTTGGATTAAGTTAGCTGATCTCTGCATACGATGATTCTTCAGACATCATCATCTGGAACGAAAAATAATACCGGTACAAGTAATAACAAGAACAATAATGGAAGGTCGAATAGGAGACGAGAGGAGGGATTCGTCTCGACGAAAGGAACAGGAGAAGCGAGAGCATTATTTTTAGCTTGTGATGATCGGAGGAGAGGAGTTGGCGATTTTGGCATGCACCGGCCGGGCAGAAAGGCGTCTCGGCATGTTGTGCCGCCAAAGCGCTCGCCACCTAAGGAAGTGATGGCATCGTCACGTCTTGTCATCTGCGAATGTGAACCGTCAGTTCGTCCCGGCAATCTGAGCCTGGCAGGGAATATTTGATAACGATGTTGTAGGTTTAGGGCGAGCAATTTTTAATATTTTGTGAAGAACTAGGGCGGGCAAAACATTACTAAAGGCGGTGTAGATTGGTGTGGAGTGAGAAGCAAGGCTGGTGCGGCTCTGTGTTTGTTTCCTAGAGGTCGATTGGCCGGTGCTCGTGCCGTATACGCGATGAATTCGTAGGCTGGATTAGAATGTCAGGGCAACTTTTTGCAGGGACTAGAACCACAGAGGAGCTTGAAATGGGTGTATGGATATTGCATATTCCCTCTGTCTTTTTTTCTTTTTTTTTTGAAAATGATCCAAATCTATAATCAAAGTTCATCAAAAGTACAAAGCATCCCAAATATAATAAGGACTACATCGAGTTTCCAAGCCCACCAAACAACCACCACTGCCGCCAGAACGAGCCGTCGATGTGTCGCTGTTGCCGCTCCCCTACTAGAGCTGACTTGACCTTGTCGATGACAACTGGAAAGTCTTCGTGCACGTGCCCACCAATGCCCTGGAGCTGCAGTCATCACCGTTGAACCCTTACATAGATCTGAAGCACCTGGCACCAAATCTCGCTACATGACGAGAAACCTCTAACCTCACCGCCCTAAAAAGATGATAGGAATCTACGCCGGAGCTCCTTCGACTATGTTTTGGTAGACAAACTCGAGGAGGATCGGAGCCTGGAAGCAAACTCGAAGAAGTAGCGCCGCCGTTCGCCCAAGCGCCACACCTGTGAGGACTAAGAGCATCCCCAACGGCTGCCCTATTTTAGGCACAAAATGGATGCGGAGTAAAAAAATTGGGGCACACAAACAAAAAAAAATTTGGGCACGAGAAGTCACGTCTCCAACAGCAACCCTAAAATAGGGGAGCCACACCGCAGCCGAACCTGCATTTCAACTATAATATCATGAAACATATGATTTTTTGCACCACAACCATACAAAATGACTACACGCAATAACATATAAAATTCAACTTCAAATCCGCCTATGAAGTTCAAATGAAAGTTATAAACATAGTGCCAACGTCAACAAAAGTGCACGATCAACATAGATAAAAGAAATATGGTTTCTCAACCATCCTTGCCACTCGTTGTTTCTTTGTCCTCATCGTTGGCTTCATCTTTCTTTTCCTTCATTGCGTGATTTGTGGCATTCATGTCGCCACCCATATCACCACTGGCATTCATGTCGCCACTCAAACCTCCCATGGCATTCATCGTACCTCCAAAGCAACCGCTCACCATGTTGATCAAACCAGCATAGCCACCCATTCTTCCCATGTGAAAGTGCAACTATCCCTGGGTGGTTTTGGTAATTCCTAACAACATATAGCTCATTGAGCTAATGCTATTTCAAGATAAATATTTCAGAAAAGCTCAATGATTGGCATGGCATGGATGAGGAAAGTGGACCCCTCAAAATGCTAAGGACAAAAGGATTGGCTCAAGCTCAAAGCACAAGACTCTACATTTTTCATTTTAGTGATCCAAGATCACATTGAGTCCATAGGAAAAGCCAATACTATCAAGAGGGGGTGATGTTGGGAATCGTAGCATAATTTAAAATTTTCCTACGCTCACCAAGATGCATCTATGGAGTATACTCTAACGCCCACGATGCGGCTATATCTCCCACGTGTCGAGGCACGACTTAGAGGCATAACCGCATAGTGGTTTTGTCGCAAGAAGGGTCATCTTCACACAATCCCATGTAATGAACAAGAATGGGATAAAGAGTTGGCTTACAATCGCCACTTCACACAATACATAAATATCATTCATACATCATCCAAAATACAAACATATAGACCGACTACGGTCAACATCCAGATGAAAATAAGACAACCCCAAATGCTAGATCCCCGATCGTCCCAACTGGGCTCCACTACTGATCATCAGGAAAAGACACATAATAACGACCACGTTCCTCGTCGAACTCCCACTTGAGATCGACGCCATCGTCTGCACTGGCATCGTCGGCACCTGCAACTGGTGTTGGAAGTATCTGTGAGTCACGGGGACTCAGCAATCTCACACCCGCGAGATCAAGACTATTTAAGTTTAAAGGGGGAATGGTGCAAAGAGGTGGAGCTGCAGCGGCAAAAACATATTTGGTGGCTAACTTGCGCATATGAGAGCGAGAAGAGAAGCAAAGGAACGGACGTCATCTAGCAATGACCAAGAAGAGGTCCTGAACACCTACTTACGTCATACATAACACAGACCGTGTTCACTTCCCGGACTCCGCCGAGAAGAGACCATCACGGCTACACACGCACTTGGTGTATTTTAATTGGGTCAAGTGACAAGTTATCTACAACCGGACATTAACAAATTCCCATCTGCCTCATAACCGCGGGCACGGCTTTCGAAAGATAATACCCTGCAGGGGTGACCCAACTTAGCCCATCATAAGCTCTCACGGTCAACGAAGGATAAACCTTCTCCCGGAAAAACCCGATCAGTCTCGGAATCCCGGCTTACAAGACATCTCGACAATGGTAAAACAAGACCAGCAAAGCCGCCCGAATGTGCCGACAAATCCCGATAGGAGCTGCACATATCTCGTTCTCAGGGCACACCGGATTGTCCAAGCTTCCGATAGGCCAGACCAGAGTTGCCCCTGGTGGCCACCGGCGACTGACAGTTTGGACTAATACTCAGAGGAGCACTGGCCCGGGGTTTAAAATAAAGATGACCCTCGGGCTCTAGAAAACCCGGGGGAAAAGGTATAGGTCGCAAATGGTAAAACCAAGGTTGGGCCTTGCTGGAGGAGTTTTATTCAGGGCGAACTGTCAAGGGGGTCCCATAAATCACCCGACCGTGTAAGGAACGCAAACTCAAGGAACATAATCCCGGTTTAACAGTAACTAGGGCGGCAAGAGTGGAACAAAACACCAGACATAAGGCCGAGCCTTCCACCCTTTACCAAATATATAGATGCATTAATTTAATAAGAGATATTGTGATATCCCAACATGTCCATGTTCCGATATGGAACAACTTCAACTTCACCTGCAACTAGCAACGCTATAAGAGGGGCTGAGCAAAAGCGGTAACATAGCCAAACAACGGTTTGCTAGGAAAGGATGGTTAGGGGCTGACATGGCTGAAATAGGAGACATGATATAGCAAGTGATAGGTAGCGAGCATGGCAATAGAGCGAACAACTAGCATAGCAAAGATAGAAGTGATTTCGAGGGGTGGTCATCTTGCCTGCAAGATTCTCAGAGTTGTCGAAAGCTTGATCCTCGTAAGCGTACTCGACAGGTTCCTCGTTCACGAACTCGTCTCCCGGCTCTACCCAAGACAAGAACACAAACAAACGGAACCACAATCAACAACGAGAAATGCACAAGCAGCATGATGCAAGACATGTATGATATGCAAGATATGATATGCGATGCGTATGCGTGCTCCGGAAGGAAAATGATGAACATGGCAGTAACTTGGCAAACCAAGCATGCCACTGGAAAGATGAGATGATTTCGGTCGAAATCGATATAAAGATCACCGGAATCGGATACACGGTTTGCAAATGACAAGCAAAACAAGAATGACACTAATCTGCGATAAACAGCAAGATAGCACTTAAAATACAACAAGTAACAATGCTACAGCACCCCAACATAGCAACAAAGCACATGGCAGTAATCTACAGGAGATGCTTGACAAAAGATGAACACTGAGCTACGGCTAGTTCACAACATATCAAGCTCAAACAAGCATGGCAACAGTGTAAAAGATTACAGGTTCACAGACTTAGTGAAAAACTGGACATGGCAGAAATCAGCATCAGGTAGCAATGTTCGGAGCACGAAATCAATATGCTACAGGAACTTAACATAGCAAGACAAGGCATGGTAGTGTTCTACTAAATGCACATGACAAAAGTCCCTTACTGACCATAAGCCAAAAAGGACCAGAAGATATGATGGCAAGCATGTAAACATAGCAAGTTTCGTTATCAGGTTTCAGACTTAGCAGAAAACAGAGCATGGCAGAAATATTAATATGTAGGCCTCTTTGTGAGCTTGATGCACTCACTACAGAGCAATGCATGACAAACTAAGCATACCTACAGCAAGATGGCATGTTTATGAAGCTATCCATGACAAGATCAATTGCATAGCATGTATGGATCAACTACAATAAGCTTGGCAAAAATGCATATCATGTTAAGAATCTGCCAGAAATATTTTATAGCAAAAGTAGAGCAAGATTGAGTCATGCTATGGTACTCTAAAATTGCAAACAATTGCAGGAATGGATCAATTACAACTATAGCTATAAAACATCCTTACTGAACATCTCCAAAATGTGCATGGATCTCTCTCTAGCATCAAGTTTACATGGCAACAAAATTACAGCAGACAAAGACTTAGAGAAATCACTAAGTCCCTGAAAACAGAATTATTACGGGACCTACTTTGCATGCTTGTGCTAGTCACCACAGAGATCACAAAAATACATGGACTATACCACTGGAAAGATGGCATGGCATACTTCAAAACACATGTAGAGCTCATGCTCAAAAGATGCACAGAATAAATGATACAAAAATGACAAATCTCCAAGTTCTGCTAAGAACCAGAGATTAACAGCAACTAGCCCTCTTCCAACGAAGATTTGGGCATCAAGATGACCTCTCATGAACATGGTGCAATTGAACGAAATGAAGAGCATCACGAGACGAACAATTTGACATATTATACGCGCGAATCGAAGCTACATGCACAAAGTTACGGCATCGAGAGCACAAGCACTTGCTGATAGAATTCACAGACTTAGGAAAAAAAAGGGGGGTTCGGGTCAAACCTTCCCGTTGACCAGATCGGATCGGGGGAGGTTCCAGGCGCGGGCGCTCGAGCTCGCCGGCTCGGGCCGGAGGAGGAGAGGGCCGGCGGGCGAGGGCGGGGGCGGCCGGAGGCGAGGCGGCGGCGCCGGAGGAGGGGGCCGCCGGCGGAGGCGGCGACCACCGGCGGGCGAAGGCGCGGCGGCGGGGCCCGGTGGCGAAGGCGGCCGGCGGAGTTGGCGCGGCGGCGGCCGGCGGAGTTGGCGGCGGCGGCGCCCGGCGGCGCGGGCACGGGGCCCGAGGCGGCGGCGGCGGGAGGAGGCGGGCAAGGGCCGGCGATGGGCCTGCGGGCAGGCGGCGCGGAGGAGAGAGAGGCGGGTGAGGTGGCGCGCGCCGATTGGCTGCGGCCGGTGCGTCCGGCCGGCGGCGGACGTGTCCGGCGCGGCGCGAGGAGAGGGTTAGGGTTTAGTCTGCAAATGTATTTCGGGATGCTCACTCATTTATAGGTAGAGGGAGCTAGGAGACTCCAAATGAGGTGCGGTTTTCGCCCACACGATCGTGATCGAACGACCTAGAGCATGGAAGAGAGTTTGGTGGGCTTTGGGCTGGTTTTGGAGGGGGTTTTTGCTGGATACTCAGATGGACTTTGCGGATGCCCGGTTAACCGATGAAGTACCAAACGACCTCCGAATGAAACGAAACTTGACCGGTAGTCTCCGGGTGATATATTAAGACCACTTGACAAGCCTCGGTCCATTCCGAGAGAGTTTGACACACGCACACGAAAGAAAACAAGAAGGGTGCACCGGAGGAGATAGGAGCGCCGGATTGCAAAACGGACAACGGGGAAAAAGCTCGGATGCATGAGACGAACACGTATGCGAATGCAATGCACAAGATGACATGATATGAAAATGCATGACATGACAAAATACAAAACGAAAGACAAAACCCGACAACGGAGGGAAAAACATATCACATGGCCGGAAATGGCAAGAGTCGGAGTTACAAATATGGCAAGTTACATGCGGGGTGTTACATATACTAGCAACGAGGGGAAAGGAGTGCATCTACATACCCTTGTAGATCGTGAGCGGAAGCGTTCCAATGAACGTGGATGACGGAGTCGTACTCGCCGTGATCCAAATCACCGATGACCGAGTGCCGAACGGACGGCACCTCCGCGTTCAACACACGTACGGTGCAGCGACGTCTCCTCCTTCTTGATCCAGCAAGGGGGAAGGAGAGGTTGATGGAGATCCAGCAGCACGACGGCGTGGTGGTGGATGTAGCGGGTCTCGGCAGGGCTTTGCCAAGCTTCTGCGAGAGAGAGAGAGGTGTTGCAGGGGAGGAGGGAGGCGCCCAAGGCTGTAGGTTGCTGCCCTCCCTCCTCCCTTTATATAGGCCCCCTGGGGGGGGGGCGCCGGCCCAGGGAGATGGGATCTCCAAGGGGGGCGGCGGCCAAAAGGGGGGAAGGGGTGCCTTGCCCCCCAAGGCAAGGGGGAAGCTCCCCCTAGGGTTCCCAACCCTAGGCGCATGGGGGAGGCCCAAGGGGGGCGCCCCAGCCCACTAAGGGCTGGTTTCCTTCCACTTTCAGCCCACAGGGCCCTCCGGGATAGGTGGCCCCACCCGGTGGACCCCCGGGACCCTTCCGGTGGTCCCGGTACAATACCGGTAACCCCCGAAACTTTCCCGGTGGCCGAAACTGGACTTCCTATATATAATTCTTCACCTCCGGACCATTCCGGAACCTCTCATGACGTTCGGGATCTCATCCGGGACTCCGAACAACTTTCGGGTTTCCGCATACATATATCTCTACAACCCTAGCGTCACCGAACCTTAAGTGTGTAGACCCTACGGGTTCGGGAGACATGCAGACATGACCGAGACGCCTCTCCGGTCAATAACCAACAGCCGGATCTGGATACCCATGTTGGCTCCCACATGTTCCACGATGATCTCATCGGATGAACCACGGTCTCGAGGATTCAATCAATCCGTATGCAATTCCCTTTGTCAATCGGTATGTTACTTGCCCGAGATTCGATCGTCGGTATCCCAATACCTTGTTCAATCTCGTTACCGGCAAGTCGCTTTACTCGTACCGCAATGCATGATCCCGTGACTAACGCCTTAGTCACATTGAGCTCATTATGATGATGCATTATCGAGTGGGCCCAGAGATACCTCTCCGTCACACGGAGTGACAAATCCCAGTCTCGATCCGTGCCAACCCAACAGACACTTTCGGAGATACCCGTAGTGCACCTTTATAGTCACCCAGTTACGTTGTGACGTTTGGCACACCCAAAGCACTCCTACGGTATCCGGGAGTTGCACGATCTCATGGTCTAAGGAAAAGATACTTGACATTGGAAAAGCTCTAGCAAACGAAACTACACGATCTTTTATGCTATGCTTAGGATTGGGTCTTGTCCATCACATCATTCTCCTAATGATGTGATCCCGTTATCAATGACATCCAATGTCCATAGTCAGGAAACCATGACTATCTGTTGATCAACGAGCTAGTCAACTAGAGGCTTACTAGGGACACGTTGTGGTCTATGTATTCACACATGTATTACGATTTCCGGACAATACAATTATAGCATGAACAATAGACAATTATCATGAACAAAGAAATATAATAATAACCATTTATTATTGCCTCTAGGGCATATTTCCAACAGTCTCCCACTTGCACTAGAGTCAATAATCTAGTTACATTGTGATGAATCGAACACCCATTGCGTCCTGGTGTTGATCATGTTTTGCCCTAGGGAGAGGTTTAGTCAACGGATCTGCTACATTCAGGTCCGTATGTACTTTACAAATATCTATGTCTCCATTTTGAACACTTTCACGAATGGAGTTGAAGCGACGCTTGATATGCCTGGTCTTCCTGTGAAACCTGGGCTCCTTCGCAAGGGCAATAGCTCCAGTGTTGTCACAGAAGAGAGTCATCGGGCCCGACGCATTGGGAATCACCCCTAGGTCGGTAATGAACTCCTTCATCCAGACTGCTTCCTGTGCTGCCTCCGAGGCTGCCATGTACTCCGCTTCACATGTAGATCCCGCCACGACGCTTTGCTTGCAACTGCACCAGCTTACTGCTCCTCCATTCAATATATACACGTATCCGGTCTGTGACTTCGAGTCATCCAGATCTGTGTCGAAGCTAGCGTCGACGTAACCCTTTACGACGAGCTCTTCGTCACCTCCATAAACGAGAAACATATCCTTAGTCCTCTTCAGGTACTTCAGGATATTCTTGACCGCTGTCCAGTGTTCCTTGCCGGGATTACTTTGGTACCTTCCTACCAAACTTACGGCAAGGTTTACATCAGGTCTGGTACACAGCATGGCATACATAATAGACCCTATGGCCGAGGCATAGGGGATGACACTCATCTTTTCTCTATCTTCTGCCGTGGTCGGGCATTGAGCCGTGCTCAATTGCACACCTTGCAATACAGGCAAGAACCCCTTCTTGGACTGATCCATATTGAACTTCTTCAATATCTTGTCAAGGTATGTACTCTGTGAAAGACCAATGAGGCGTCTTGATCTATCTCTATAGATCTTGATGCCTAATATATAAGCAGCTTCTCCAAGGTCCTTCATTGAAAAACACTTATTCAAATAGGCCTTTATACTTTCCAAGAATTCTATATCATTTCCCATCAACAGTATGTCATCCACATATAATATGAGAAATGCTACAGAGCTCCCACTCACTTTCTTGTAAACACAGGCTTCTCCATAAGTCTGTGTAAACCCAAACGCTTTGATCATCTCATCAAAGCGAATGTTCCAACTCCGAGATGCTTGCACCAGCCCATAGATTGAGCGCTGGAGCTTGCATACTTTGTTAGCATTCTTAGGATCGACAAAACCTTCCGGCTACATCATATACAACTCTTCCTTAAGGAAGCCGTTAAGGAATGCCGTTTTGACGTCCATCTGCCATATCTCATAATCATAGTATGCGGCAATTGCTAACATGATTCGGACGGACTTCAGCTTCGCTACGGGTGAGAAAGTCTCATCGTAGTCAACCCCTTGAACTTGTCGATAACCCTTAGCGACAAGTCGAGCTTTGTAGATGGTCACATTACCATCTGCGTCCGTCTTCTTCTTAAAGATCCATTTGTTTTCTATGGCTCGCCGCTCATCGGGCAAGTCAGTCAAAGTCCATACTTTGTTTTCATACATGGATTCTATCTCGGATTTCATGGCTTCTAGCCATTTGTCGGAATCCGGGCCCGCCATCGCTTCTTCATAGTTCGAAGGTTCACCGTTGTCTAACAACATGATTTCCAGGACAGGGTTGCCGTACCACTCTGGTGCGGAACGTGTCCTTGTGGACCTACGAAGTTCAGTAACTTGATCCGAAGCTTCATGATCATCATCATTAACTTCCTCCCCAGTCGGTGTAGGCACCACAGGAACATTTTCCCGCGCTGCGCTACTTTCCGGTTCGGAAGGGGTGACTATCACCTCATCAAGTTCCACTTTCCTCCCACTCAATTCTTTCGAGAGAAACTCCTTCTCTAGAAAGGACCCGTTCTTGGCAACGAAGATCTTGCCCTCGGATCTGAGGTAGAAGGTATACCCAATAGTTTCCTTAGGGTATCCTATGAAGACGCATTTTTCCGACTTGGGTTCGAGCTTTTCAGGTTGAAGTTTCTTGACATAAGCATCGCATCCCCAAACTTTTAGAAACGACAGCTTAGGTTTCTTCCCAAACCATAATTCATACGGTGTCGTCTCAACGGATTTAGACGGTGCCCTATTTAAAGTGAATGCGGCAGTCTCTAAAGCATAACCCCAAAATGAGAGCGGTAAATCGGTAAGAGACATCATAGATCGCACCATATCCAATAGAGTGCGATTACGACGTTCGGACACACCATTTCTCTGAGGTGTTCCAGGCGGCGTGAGTTGTGAAACTATTCCACATTTCCTTAAGTGTGTACCAAATTCGTGACTTAAATATTCTCCACCACGATCTGATCGTAAGAATTTTATCTTTCTGTCACGTTGATTCTCAACTTCACTCTGAAATTCCTTGAACTTTTCAAAGGTTTCAGACTTGTGTTTCATTAGGTAGACATACCCATATCTACTTAAATCATCAGTGAGAGTGAGAACATAACGATATCCTCCGCGAGCCTCAACACTCATTGGACCACACACATCGGTATGTATGATTTCCAATAAGTTGGTTGCTCGCTCCATTGTTTCGGAGAACGGAGTCTTGGTCATCTTACCCATGAGGCATGGTTCGCACGTGTCAAATGATTCGTAATCAAGAGACTCCAAAAGTCCATCTGCATGGAGCTTCTTCATGCGCTTGACACCAATGTGACCAAGGCGGCAGTGCCACAAGTATGTGGGACTATCGTTATCAACTTTACATCTTTTGGTATTCACACTATGAACATGTGTAACATCACGTTCGAGATTCATCAAAAATAAACCATTGACCAGCGGGGCATGACCATAAAACATATCTCTCAAATAAATAGAACAACCATTATTCTCGGATTTAAATGAGTAGCCATCTCGAATTAAACGAGATCCAGATACAATGTTCATGCTCAAAGCTGGCACTAAATAACAATTATTGAGGTTTAAAACTAATCCCGTGGGTAGATGCAGAGGTAGCGTGCCGACGGCGATCACATCGACCTTGGAACCATTCCCGACGCGCATCGTCACCTCGTCCTTCGCCAGTCTCCGTTTATTCCGTAGTTCCTGTTTTGAGTTACAAATATGAGCAACCGCACCGGTATCAAATACCCAGGAGCTACTACGAGTACTGGTAAGGTACACATCAGTTACATGTATATCACATATACCTTTGGCGTTGCCGGCCTTCTTGTCCGCTAAGTATTTGGGGCAGTTCCGCTTCCAGTGACCACTTCCCTTGCAATAAAAGCACTCAGTCTCGGGCTTGGGTCCATTCTTTGACTTCTTCCCAGTAACTGGTTTACCGGGCCCGGCAACTCCCTTGCCGTCCTTCTTGAAGTTCTTCTTACCCTTGCCCTTCTTGAACTTAGTGGTTTTATTCACCATCAACACTTGATGTTCTTTTCTGATCTCTACCTCAGCTGATTTCAGCATTGAATATACCTCAGGAATGGTCTTTTCCATCCCCTGCATATTGAAGTTCATCACAAAGCTCTTGTAGCTTGGTGGAAGCGACTGGAGGATTCTGTCAATGACCGCGTCATCCGGGAGATTTACTCCCAGCTGAGACAAGCGGTTGTGCAACCCAGACATTCTGAGTATGTGCTCACTAACAGAACTATTCTCCTCCATTTTACAGCTGAAGAACTTGTCGGAGACATCATATCTCTCGACCCGTGCATGAGCTTGAAAAACCAGTTTCAGCTCCTCGAACATCTCATATGCTCCATGTTTCTCAAAACGCTTTTGGAGACCCGGCTCTAAGCTGTAAAGCATGCCGCACTGAACGAGGGAGTACTCATCGGCACGCTGCTGCCAAGCATTCATAACGTCTTGGTTCTCAGGGATTGGTGCTTCACCTAGCGGTGCTTCTAAGACATAATCTTTCTTGGCTACTATGAGGATGATCCTCAGGTTCCGGACCCAGTCCGTATAGTTGCTGCCATCATCTTTCAGCTTGGTTTTCTCTAGGAACGCGTTGAAATTGAGGACAACGTTGGCCATTTGATCTACAATACATAGTGTAAAGATTTTAGACTAAGTTCATGATAATTGAGTTCATCTAATCAAATTATTTAATGAACTCCCACTCAGATAGACATCCCTCTAGTCATCTAAGTGATACATGATCCGACTTTAACTAGGCCGTGTCCGATCATCACGTGAGACGGACTAGTCAAGATCGGTGAACATCTCCATGTTGATCGTATCTTCTATACGACTCATGCTCGACCTTTCGGTCCTCCGTGTTCCGAGGCCATGTCTGTACATGCTAGGCTCGTCAAGTCAACCTAAGTGTATTGCGTGTGTTCCGAGGCCATGTCTGTACATGCTAGGCTCGTCAACACCCGTTGTATTCGAACGTTAGAATCTATCACACCCGATCATCACGTGGTGCTTCGAAACAACGAACCTTCGCAACGGTGCACAGTTAGGGTGAACACTTTCTTGAAATTATTATTAGGGATCATCTTACTTACTACCGTCGTTCTAAGCAAATAAGATGCAAAAACGTGATAAACATCACATGCAATCAAATAGTGACATGATATGGCCAATATCATCATGCTCCTTTGATCTCCATCTTCGGGGCACCATGATCATCTTCGTCACCGGCATGACACCATGATCTCCATCATTGTGTCTTCATGAAGTCGTCACGCCAACGATTACTTCTACTTCTATGGCTAACGCGTTTAGCAACAAAGTAAAGTAAATTACATGGCGTTATTCAATGACACGCAGGTCATGCAAAATAATAAAGACAACTCCTATGGCTCCTGCCGGTTGTCATACTCATCGACATGCAAGTCGTGATTCCTATTACAAGAATATGATCAATCTCATACATCACATATATCATTCATCACATCTTCTGGCCACATCACATCACATAGCACTTGCTGCAAAAACAAGTTAGACGTCCTCTAATTGTTGTTGCAAGTTTTTACGTGGTTTGTAGGTTTCTAGCAAGAACGTTTTCTTACCTACGTATGACCACAACGTGATTTGCCAATTTCTATTTACCCTTCATAAGGACCCTTTTCATCAAATCCGTTCCGACTAAAGTAGGAGAGACAGACACCCGCTAGCCACCTTATGCATCTAGTGCATGTCAGTCGGTGGAACCTGTCTCACGTAAGCCTACGTGTAAGGTCGGTCCGGGCCGCTTCATCCTACAATGCCGCCGAAACAAGAAACGACTAGTAGCGGCAAGAAGAATTGGCAAACTCAACGCCCACAACTGCTTTGTGTTCTACTCGTGCATAGTAACTACGCATAGGCCTGGCTCATGACGCCACTGTTGGGAATCGTAGCATAATTTAAAATTTTCCTACGCTCACCAAGATGCATCTATGGAGTATACTAGCAACGAGGGGAAAGGAGTGCATCTACATACCCTTGTAGATCGCGAGCGGAAGCGTTCCAATGAACGTGGATGACGGAGTCGTACTCGCCGTGATCCAAATCACCGATGACCGAGTGCCGAACGGACGGCACCTCCGCGTTCAACACACGTACGGTGCAGCGACGTCTCCTCCTTCTTGATCCAGCAAGGGGGAAGGAGAGGTTGATGGAGATCCAGCAGCACGACGGCGTGGTGGTGGATGTAGCGGGTCTCGGCAGGGCTTTGCCAAGCTTCTGCGAGAGAGAGAGAGGTGTTGCAGGGGAGGAGGGAGGCGCCCAAGGCTGTAGGTTGCTGCCCTCCCTCCCCCCTTTATATAGGCCCCCTGGGGGGGGCGCCGGCCCAGGGAGATGGGATCTCCAAGGGGGGCGGCGGCCAAAAGGGGGGAAGGGGTGCCTTGCCCCCCAAGGCAAGGGGGAAGCTCCCCCCTAGGGTTCCCAACCCTAGGCGCATGGGGGGAGGCCCAAGGGGGCGCCCCAGCCCACTAAGGGCTGGTTCCCTTCCACTTTCAGCCCACAGGGCCCTCCGGGATAGGTGGCCCCACCCGGTGGACCCCCGGGACCCTTCCGGTGGTCCCGGTACAATACCGGTAACCCCCGAAACTTTCCCGGTGGCCGAAACTGGACTTCCTATATATAATTCTTCACCTCCGGACCATTCCGGAACCTCTCGTGACGTCCGGGATCTCATCCGGGACTCTGAACAACTTTCGGGTTTCCGCATACATATATCTCTACAACCCTAGCGTCACCGAACCTTAAGTGTGTAGACCCTACGGGTTCGGGAGACATGCAGACATGACCGAGACGCCTCTCCGGTCAATAACCAACAGCGGGATCTGGATACCCATGTTGGCTCCCACATGTTCCACGATGATCTCATCGGATGAACCACGGTGTCGAGGATTCAATCAATCCGTATGCAATTCCCTTTGTCAATCGGTATGTTACTTGCCCGAGATTCGATCGTCGGTATCCCAATACCTTGTTCAATCTCGTTACCGGCAAGTCTCTTTACTCGTACCGCAATGCATGATCCCGTGACTAACGCCTTAGTCACATTGAGCTCATTATGATGATGCATTACCGAGTGGGCCGAGAGATACCTCTCCGTCACACGGAGTGACAAATCCCAGTCTCGATCCGTGCCAACCCAACAGACACTTTCGGAGATACCCGTAGTGCACCTTTATAGTCACCCAGTTACGTTGTGACGTTTGGCACACCCAAAGCACTCCTACGGTATCCGGGAGTTGCACGATCTCATGGTCTAAGGAAAAGATACTTGACATTGGAAAAGCTCTAGCAAACGAAACTACACGATCTTTTATGCTATGCTTAGGATTGGGTCTTGTCCATCACATCATTCTCCTAATGATGTGATCCCGTTATCAATGACATCCAATGTCCATAGTCAGGAAACCATGACTATCTGTTGATCAACGAGCTAGTCAACTAGAGGCTTACTAGGGACACGTTGTGGTCTATGTATTCACACATGTATTACGATTTCCGGACGATACAATTATAGCATGAACAATAGACAATTATCATGAACAAAGAAATATAATAATAACCATTTATTATTGCCTCTAGGGCATATTTCCAACAGGTGAGGTGTTGGTTAATGAGTTTCTTGCTCAAAGTGCTTAGTGATATGCTCCAAAAACCCTCAACTACTTTCTCACATCCACATATGTCCCAAACCAAAAGTCAAACTCGGCCCCACCGAAACTTTCTATCCGGCCCCATCGAGTTCAGTTGACATAGCCACTGCCAGAAACCCTAGTCTTTTCGGTCTCACCGAGATGGGATTGTAATCTCTCTGTTTCCTTTCGCAACATTTCGGTCAAACCGAGATGAGCGATCGGTCCCACCGAGATTGCAATGCAAACTCTTTGTTTCCCTTTCGTAACGTTTCGGTCCAACCAAGATGAGCGAATCGGTCCCACCGAGTTTGCCTGACCAACTCTATGTTTGTCTATTACCAAAATCGGTCTCACCGAGTTTGTGTAATCGGTCTCACCGAGATTACGTTATGCCCTAACCCTAACGAAATCGGTCTCACCGAGTTGACGTGTCGGTCCCACCGAAATGCCTAATGGTCACATTATGGACTAAATCGGTCTGACCGAGTTTCACGATTCGGTCCCATCGAGTTTGGTAAATTGTGTGTAACGGTTAGATTTTGTGTGGAGGCTATATATACCCCTCCACCCACTCTTCATTCATGGAGAGAGCCATCAGAACATGCCTACACTTCCAACATATATTTTCTAAGAGAGAACCACCTACACTTGTGTTGAGGTCAAGATATTCCATTCCAACCACATAAATCTTGATCTCTAACCTTCCACAAGTTGCTTTCCACTAAAATCATCTTTCCACCAAATCCAATCCTATGAGAGAGATAGTTGAGTGTTGGGGAGACTATCATTTGAAGCACAAGAGCAAGGAGTTCATCATCAACACACCATTTGTTACCTCTTGGAGAGTGGTGTCTCCTAGATTGGCTAGGTGTCACTTGGGAGCCTTCGTCAAGATTGTGGAGTTGAACCAAGGAGTTTGTAAGGGCAAGGAGATCGCCTACTTCGTGAAGATCTACCCGAGTGAGGCAATTCCTTCGTGGGCGACGACCATGGTGGGATAGACAAGGTTGCTTCTTCGTGGACCCTTCGTGGGTGGAGCCCTCCGTGGACTCGCGCAACCGTTACCCTTCGTGGGTTGAAGTCTCCATCAACGTGGATGTACGATAGCACCACCTATCGGAACCACGGATAAAAAATCTCCGTGTCAACATTGCGTTTGCTTCCTCAAACTCCTCCCTTTACCTTCATATGCAATTGTTTTACATTCCGCTGCTACACTCTTAGAATTGCATGTGTAGGTTGATTGCTTGACTTGTGCTAAGTTGCTAAAATCTGCCAAGAACTAAAATTGGGAAAAGGCTAGATTTTTATTTGGTCAAGTAGTCTAATCACCCCCCTCTAGACATACTTTCGATCCTACAAGTGGCATCAGAGCTTTGGTCTCCATTTGCTTTGATTTCCATAGCTTTTGGTGGTCATAGCCTTGGTTTCACAACCTAGGAGAGTATGGCGTCTAGCGAGGGAAATTACCACCGTAGAGGTCCTTACTTTGATGGTACAAATTTTGCTAGTTGGAAGCATAAGATGAAAATGCATATTCTTGGACATAACCCCGCCATTTGGGCTATTGTGTGCATTGGCTTGCAAGGTGAATTCTTTGATGGGAGAGAACCAAACCGTGAAGCTACCGCGGAAGAGTTGAAGATGCTGCAATACAATGCTCAAGCTTGTGATATTCTCTTCAACGGATTGTGCCCCGAAGAATTCAACAAAATCAGCCGTCTTGAGAATGCAAAGGAAATTTGGGATACTTTGATTGACATGCACGAAGGTACCGACTCTGTCAAGGAATCCAAATTGGATGTGCTTCAAAGTCAACTTGACAAGTTCAAAATGAAGGATGGTGAAGGCGTCGCTGAAATGTACTCTAGGCTTGCTCTCATCACAAATGAGATTGCCGGCTTAGGGAGTGAAGAGATGACCGATAAATTCATCATCAAGAAGATCCTAAGAGCCTTGGATGGAAAATATGATACCGTGTGCACATTGATCCAAATGATGCCCAATTACAAAGATCTCAAGCCAACGGAAGTCATTGGAAGAATTGTTGCTCATGAGATGTCACTCAAAGATAAGGAAGAGCTCCACAACAAGTCAAGTGGTGCTTACAAAGCCTCATGTGAAGCTCCCACATCATCAAGTGAGAAACAAACCTTCAATGAAGAATTGAGCCTAATGGTGAAGAACTTCAACAAGTTCTACAAAAGTAGAAGCAAGGAAAGAAGTTCCAAGTCAAGGTCCTACAATGACAAAAGATCTTCTAGTCATGAGCGTAATTGCTACAATTGTGGAAGACCCAGACACTATTCCAATGAGTGTACGCCCCCCTACAAAAGAAGAGAAGATTCTCCCAAAAGAAGGAGTAGAAGAGAAGAATCACCACCAAGAGAAAGAAGGAGTAGAGATGACCGTTATGAACGAAGACCCTCTCGGAGAAGCAAGGATTCGGAAAGGAAGGATAAGTCATCAAGGAGCTACACAAAAAGAAGACATCAAGCTCATGTTGGTGAATGGGTATCCGGCTCCGACCATCACTCCGAAAGAAGTTATCACTCCGACTCCGAATATACTCAAGATGAAGGTGTTGCCGGACTAGCACTTGTGACAACCAACTCCTACGACATATTTGACTCACCAAATGAAGGAATTGGGAGATGCTTCATGGCTAAAGGTCCAAAGGTAACACACCCCGAGTATGTTGATTTCAATAGTGATGAAGATGATTTGCTAGGAGATGATGATTTACTTGTTGACAACTCTAGTTATGAAAACTATGATGAATTTGCTATTAATCATGATAATCAAGATAAAACGAATGATGATGATAAGGAGATTGAGCGTCTAACTAAAGAACTAAACACTCTTAAGTTAGCTCATGAAACTACCTTGGAAGATCATCGAGAACTTTTAAAGACTCATGAGAGGCTACGCTTTGAAAAGCTCAACCTTGAGCAAGAGCATGAGTTTTTAAAGGAAATCAATGATGATATTCGCAAGAAAAGTTCTTCTTACATTGCCAACCGTTTACTCTTGTCTACTTAAATGCCACAAGTTAAATCTAGCAACAAGAACAAGAAAGATTCTTCATCAAGTAGTAACAACAATCATGCTAAATCCAAGGTTGTTGCTTCTAGTAGCTCTCTTGATTCCACTAATGATTCTCTTAGCCAAGTTACACTTGAGCAAGAAAATAGCTTATTGAAGGGAATTATAGAGAAAGGTGTTTACAAGAGCCTTGCCGGAAGTAAGCAATTTGAGGAAATTGTACGCAAGCAAGGAAGGCACCGGAAGAATCAAGGTGTTGGTTTTGAACGAAAGTTCAATGCCAATGGAGTTGAGTGGGAAGAAGATCAATACCCCAAGATGAAGTTTGTTCCTCAACAAGAGAAGTATGATCCTACTTCTTTCCAAGGAACACAAGCTCAAGATGATCTTCCACCACAAGACCACAAGCAAAAAGGCAAGGACAAGCTTCAAGAGGAAATTGATGCATTTGAAGAAGCACCTAAGGCCTTGGTCAAGTGGGTTCCCAAGACTACATCAAGTTCTACTTCATCATGTACGACTACAACTCCAAGGATCCCCATCAAGATGATGTGGATCCCGAAGAAGAAGAACTAGAGAGTTCTTGAGGGTGACTCCGCCAACATACTTCACTCTTATCATTTTGGCGAGGACAAGTGCAAACAACTTCCATATCTTGCACTAATCCAAGGAGTGATAAACCCTCTTGTTGGTAAGACAAGGGACAAGGTAACCTAATGCTTTCATGGACAACATCTTGTGTATACATCACTCTATGTCTACGGATATCCTTGCTTGTTCCTTGTGGGACTAACCCATGTAGGTATTGAAAGTGCAACTCACTCCAATGGATTGCTCCGAATGATCTACATCAACATTGAGCATCCACATCTTCAACACCTACATGAAGTCATCATCGACAAAACCCAAGGTTAGTTCATCCCTCTTAGGGGGGATATCACATCTAGGGGGAGCTTTACTCTAAGAATTGAGCTAAAGCAACTCTAATGGTGTGAGCACAACAATGCTTTATGTAAAAGTGGTAACCCCACTTGTGCTTAAACGATGAGTATGACCTATGATCAAATGTTCTCATTTGACTCCTAAGTCAATATACTCATATATAGATGACCTAGTCATCGCCAATTGCTTGATAGATGCTAGAGTGTTTGTGCATGCTTTGTCACATATTTCATTTGCCATTTTAATTGTGTGAGCATGTTGGATGCATATTTTTCTCATTCGAGGACATCCATTTGTTGTTTTGATTGTTTGGCTTTTTCTCTTTTGCCAAATGGATGGACAAGAATGCCTAAGAACTCCCTCTAGCTATCTATGCTTTCCTCGTCTCAAACTCTATTCATGCTACATCACAAAGTTTGATCAAGTCAGATTCGAACCACTCTGTGTGAGGAGCACTCGGAGTCCCCGATTCGTCATAGACTTAAACTTCCAAAACCTCTATGTGCATTTCGGTCTGACCGATTCATCCTTTTCGGTCCTACCGAGATCACTTAGTTGATCTAGGTTTTCAATCTCGGTGCAACCGATTAGAACCTTTCGGTCACACCGAGTTGTACTAACTGCCTGCAGTTTTGCATCTCGGTGCCATTGAGTTGTTCCACTCGGTCACACCGACAGGGTCAGGTTATATATATTGACGGGTCAAATTTTGGAAAATTTTCCGAAACCCTTCACCCGCGCGTAACCTGCTCTGCCTCTTCGGGTCTCCGGATCGTCTTCTCGCCGCCAGCGACCTCCCGCCGCCGTCAACGGCAATCTGCTCCGCCGTTGCCACCGTAGCGAACACTCGCCGCTCTAGGGTAAGTGTTCGACCCCTTGTGCTGTCTTTTTCACTCCGATTCCTAGCACAAGGACAATGCCATGTTTCTTGCCACGATCGAGATTGATCCATCCAGCTAAAACTTCCTTAGGTGTGACACCCAAGTTTTTATTGGATTTTTCAAAAGATTTTTATTTGACTAAAAGGGAGTGATTTAAAAATTTTCTTCAAGAGAACTCTCACTCTCAAATATTTTTCTTTATGGAAAATTTTTTATTTGGATTCACCCAAGATCTGCCTTTGACCTTGGGGGTTCTTGCTCTTCATGTGGGCTCAAGACAAAATGTTTTTCATTTGAGAGGGTAACTTTTGAAAACCTTTTCTTGAATTTGCACTATGGCTTTTGGAAAGTCCTTTGCCACTTTCAACTATTCCTTCTTGCCATGGCATTAGTGCAAATCCTCTCTCCTAACCCTTCCCTCACCTTTGGATCATGATTTGCATCAAATCCAGCAAGTTGAACCTCCCCATGTGATCATTTCCATTCAAATTCTATTCAAATAAATTTCTGTCCTCTCTTATAGCACTTGGAGATTTACAAAGGAACTCCTTTTTCTGTTTTGATTTTTGCCACCAAACCTTTTTCCCCTCCTAGTCCTTTGAACCCTCAACCTAGAACCATGAAGATCCACTGGTCTCCAGTTCAAAATTTTCAAACTACATCAGCTGCAAGTTTGGACCAGATTTGCCAAATTTGGTGAAATTCATTCAAAGCTTTCTCCAAAAATTCCAAGTAAATTCATGCAGCCCCTGGGTGCTCTGAGTGATCATCTCACCAAGTTACAGCTTCAGAAAAATTTATCTCTTTACCAAAACCTACTGTCGAACACCTGCAATGCTTGGTCACTGTCAAGTTTCAGTTAACTTCAGAGTTCAGTCAGTGCTCACTGTCGTTTTCTTCAGAGACGGGCATCGATCTCGCCAGTGCTCTCGCGTCGCCTTGCTCCTCGTCCTCGCCCTCTCGTTCCTGCACCGCACGAGTGCCTGGCATCTTGCGGGCGTCGGCGACGAGCAGCAGAAGGTGCGCCGCCCCGTGACTGACGCCGGCGGTGGCTTTGCGGGCGCCAGCGGGAGACACGGCGCCGCCGACTCCACCCAGCACCGTCCAAACCACCGGAGCCCGCCGCGTGGCCGTCCACTCCCCCGAATGCGCTGCCGCTCTCGTCGTGAACCCCAGGGCGCGGAGCGTGCTCTCTGCCGCCGTTGAGCCCGTGCGGTCACCTCACCGTGGGCAGACGCCATTATGCCAAGACCAGCTCCGTTTAGCTGCAAAACGAGTCCCGTAACATCCACTGATGCTGCTCGACCGCTCAAACCCTCTGCCAACCCACTGCTCCGCCGTAATCGCTCGCCGGAGATTCTCTGTTCACGGCCACCCCGTCGATCTGCCTATAAATAGGGGCCCCGAGCTTCAACTCGAGCACCCACCAGCCCTACACTTCCCCTAGAGCACGCCTAGCCACTGGAAGAGCCCCGAGGAGGTCTTCTTCCTCGACTCCGGCCGCCGCGATCCGCCACGGGATCCAGCCCGATTCGCCCCCGTGTGTGCTCCGCAGCCTCCATTCTCTTGCCAGTAGCTTCACCTTGCATCACCCGTTCTGACCCGCGCCTCAATTCGTACTTTGCAGCCCTCCACCGGAGTTCCCCAACCTCACCCGAACCGCCGTCCGCCGGAGATAGTGTCGCCGTCGACGTGGTGCTCCCCGTTGGACGAGTCCACCACCCACTGACGCGGAAGAAGGCACTGAAGCTCTTGGTACCCTCCGTTTCCCCTAACTCGCCGTGGTTCGACGCCGGCGTCCATCGCCGTCTTCGGGCGCCGGCGAGCTTTCAAACCTGACATGCGGGCCCCGCGTGTCAGCCTCTGTTATATTTCCCCGAACCGTTTTCTGTTGACGCCTTCGGGCGAAGTACGTTTTCTCCTTGCGCTTGCGCATTTCCAAACGAACCGTTTTCTGTTTTCTCAGTTAAAACCCTGGAACTTTTCTGTTTCATTACAGAAAGGTCCCTGGACAGAAACCTTTATAACTTTTTAATAAAAAGGTATTTTTGAGTGATTCTTTTTCTGTCAAACTCCAAATTTTGTCTAGTTTTTTATGGGATTTATTTGAAAAATATTTGGCCAAGTTTCTGTGCATGTGTTGGTTTTCACGTTAGTACCCCGTTTCGTGATTGCCGTAGGTTCCGGGAGAGGGGACGGAGCCGCGAACTTCGCCGAGCTAGACTCCGACTTCTCCGAGCCAGGCAAGCATGTTTGAACATTTGATATGGCAGATGTTTTGCATGTTCATGTGAAAGTTTGTGCGTGGCATGAGAGTGTCGATAAGTACCCCGTTGCTTGTAAGGCAACGATCCGGTTGTTCCGAAGTTGCGATGACCTCTGATGAGAGGTGGCCTAATCATGTAGTAACATGAAGGGCAGCAAGGTGGTACTGTTGTAGCATGCCAGCCTTGCGTCATCCGACTCTCTTCGACGTTAACATGGTTGGAGCCACGTTATCGATCTTTTCCCGCATGTTCCAAAGTTGCGATGACCTCTGATGAGAGGTGGCCTAATCATGTGGTGACATGAAGGGCAGCAAGGTGGCACTGTTGTAGCATGCCAGCCTTGTGTCATCCGACTTTTCCGACGTTAACATGGTTGGAGCCGTGTTATCGTCCCTTACCCTTTCCATGCTACCACATGTCTCATTGCCAGGATACGGTTTAGTAAGTTGGTAACCTCTTTCCGTGTACACACCAAACAGAGAGGCCGGGATGATGGTACCTTGGCCCAGGATTAAAGCCAGTCATTCGGTCAGGGGGCATGGGTGTTTCCGGTTGGGACCGAGAGGGGGGGGCACCCCCTTATAGCGCGCGTATAGAAATTTGATCCCATGCTACGCGAGGTTGTAGCCTCCCCGACTCAGGGTTTTTCCTGAATGTTGCCGAGGGTGATCCCTGGCTTCGGATGGTTAAATTGGGTGTGTACTGGTTAGACGTGTTCCTTCCAGAACACCGTAGACGGAACTAGTCCCCGTGACTACTGAAATCCGTTGGCTGTGGTTAAGTACAAACTCTGCAGAGTCAATTCTTTCCAAATCATCGTATCCATGATCAGTAATGTAGACTTTATATCCAAATCTATCCGTGTGAAAACTTGCCCCCGGTGAACAAGCTCAAGTGGTAAATTCAATTTCATTGTTATTCCTGTGGATGGACTAACATTATATTTGTCTCGTGCTTGTGATAAATTATATTCCCGAACTATTGTATTGTTGTGTTACAATATAAGCCCTTTATGTGACATCGCGCAGACGTCCGACTGCGGCATGCACTGTCTTTACTTTCTGTTATAAGCCCTTTATGTGGTGTCGCCCCGACGCCCGACTGTGGCATTATTGTTCCGCATTTTCCGCTCGAGGGGTCTTTCAGACACTCGTTTGGCACCTGTATTATTATTCCGCATTTTCCGCTCGAGGAGTCTTTCAGACACTCGTTTGGCACCAGTATTACTATTCTGCAGTTTCCGCTCGAGGCGTCATTCAGACCCTCGCTTGGCACCCAGTATTTATTATCTCTGTGTCTGATCGCACTGGTTAACTTATTCATGTGCTTCATGTTTGCATTTGTTATACCTTATGTCCGAACTGTCTTGCGAGTACTTTCATAGTACTCACCTGGCTTGTTGATTTGGCCAGATGCTGACGAAGGCGATCTCTTGGATGAAGAGTTTGATAGCGCGTCCGACGCCTAGAGGAGTCCCAGTCAGTCCTGCGCGATCCCGGATATTGGTCACTTGTATCGTTTACGCTTCCGCCACCCGCAATAAGTCATCTCGAGCCTCACTCCGACGCTCGAAGAGTTGTAGTATTCTGGAATCATGTCACTCGCTTCGCGATGATATTTCCACCACCGTTATTATCGTGAGTTAGAAGTTTGCCACCCTATCCGCCGTATTGTTTTATCGGCGTGCTTGTAATAAATTGTTGGGCAGCCTCTGCTCAACTTTGTATTATATTTAGTACTCCTGGTATTTTTCTTCTGTGACCAATGTATTGTCTATCAGTGAGAAGGAATTCTTCCTCGCTGGTCCGTAACAGGGATTGGTTTCTCAATAATTATTTTATTGAAAAACCGGTCGTGACAACTGTTAGCTGATGAGGTACCAACTTGATACAAGAATTCCAAGCAAGGAACAAAATTATGTAGTACAGGACCATTTAGGCCTGGAAGTACAACACTTGGTTTCTAATGGTTGAGGGCGGAAGCGGTTGGAAAACATCTGCGTCTATGGGACTCCATTTCCCACAAGAACAGCTGACCAGGATAACTCCTATCTTCGCGAGGCTGCACACGTCAACAGCGTAGGTTCCGAGGGTGTCACCGCGATGCATACCTCCACGCAAGGCAATCTGGCCAAGACAATAGCCAGGGACAAGCCAGTCATTCGGTCAGGGGGCATGGGTGTTTCCGGTTGGGACCGAGAGGGGGGGCACCCCCTTGTAGCGCGCGTATAGAAATTTGATCCCATGCTACGCGAGGTTGTAGCCTCCCCGACTCAGGGTTTTTCCTGAATGTTGCCGAGGGTGATCCCTGGCTTCGGATGGTTAAATTGGGTGTGTACTGGTTAGACGTGTTCCTTCCAGAACACCATAGACGGAACTAGTCCCCGTGACTACTGAAATCCGTTGGCTGTGGTTAAGTACAAACTCTGCAGAGTCAATTCCTTCCAAATCATCGTATCCATGATCGGTAGTGTAGACATTATATCCAGATCTATCCGTGTGAAAACTTGCCCCCGGTGAACAAGCTCAAGTGGTAAATTCAATTTCATTGTTATTCCTGTGGATGGACTAACATTATATTTGTCTCGTGCTTGTGATAAATTATATTCCCAAACTATTGTATTGTTGTGTTACAATATAAGCCCTTTATGTGACGTCGCGCAGACGTCCGACTGCGGCATGCACTGTCTTTACTTTCTGTTATAAGCCCTTTATGTGGTGTCGCCCCGACGCCCGACTGTGGCATTATTGTTCCGCATTTTCCGCTCGAGGAGTCTTTCAGACACTCGTTTGGCACCTGTATTATTATTCCGCATTTTCCGCTCGAGGAGTCTTTCTGACACTCGTTTGGCACCTGTAGTATTATTCCGCATTTTCCGCTCGAGGAGTCTTTCTGACACTCGTTTGGCACCAGTATTACTATTCTGCAGTTTCCGCTCGAGGCGTCATTCAGACCCTCGCTTGGCACCAAGTATATATTATCTCTGTGTCTGATCGCACTGGTTAACTTATTCATGTGCTTCATGTTTGCATTTGTTATACCTTATGTCCGAACTGGCTTGCGAGTACTTTCATAGTACTCACCTGGCTTGTTGATTTGGCCAGATGCTGACGAAGGCGATCTCTTGGATGAAGAGTTTGATAGCGCGTCCGACGCCTAGAGGAGTCCCAGTCAGTCCTGCGCGATCCCGGATATTGGTCACTTGTATCGTTTATGCTTCCGCCACCCGCAATAAGTCATCTCGAGCCTCACTCCGACGCTCGAAGAGTTGTAGTATTCTGGAATCATGTCACTCGCTTCGCGATGATATTTCCACCACCGTTATTATCGTGAGTTAGAAGTTTGCCACCCTATCCGCCGTATTGTTTTATCGGCGTGCTTGTAATAAATTGTTGGGCAGCCTCTGCTCAACTTTGTATTATATTTAGTACTCCTGGTATTTTTCTTCTGTGACCAATGTATTGTCTATCAGTGAGAAGGAATTCTTCCTCGCTGGTCCGTAACAGGGATTGGTTTCTCAATAATTATTTTATTGAAAAACCGGTCGTGACAAGCTTGGTATCAGAGCCAGGCTGACTGTAGGAAGCCACTAGGTGCGATCGCTAATCGGTTATTAGCGTCTTTAGTGCTTCTTCAGCATTTTGCAATTGTAGCTATTTTCTGTTGGTCATCATAAAATTTATGACATGACTACTCAGAATTTTTGCCTACTTTTGTAGATGGCTGGCAGCGGCTGTGAGAATCGAGTGTTCACCAACGTGCCCGAGGGGTTTGTCAAGCTCCTCGTCTCCATCACCAAGCTCGCGATCGGGCCAGCAGCTCGCCCAGAGTTCACCCTCTATCAGCACAAGCTCAGTGACGACGTGTCTATGCACCAGGCTGTGGTGCAATTCAAGGGAGGACGATCTGCTGCTCGCCATTTCTGTTTTACGGGAAGGGCCATGCCTACGGAGAGGCATGCCATGCAGATGGCTGCCCGTGAGGCGATAGCTCGCCTTCGGGACATCCTTCCTACGATGAAGACTCGTCGCTACCGCTACCTCCCATGCCATGTGCCTTACACCAGCCACTATGCGTTCACCTGCCATCGGGGAGAGCGAGATGAAGCCATCGAGATGGTTGTGGAGTATCTCAAGGCTCTGGAGGAGTCTTTCGACAACCTCGTAGATGATCTTGTGGCTGCCCGCATGGACTTAGTCCGGGGCGGTCCTGCCAGCAGGAAGGAGCTTCTCCACACGGCGCCACCTCTGACATTCGTCTCGTCTTCAGCCTCGTATACACCGGCCGTTTTGGCCACTGCTCGCCGTCTGCCTACCACTGAGGAGTTCGACCGAGTCATCGCTCCTACTCCAGTCAGAGCCGCACCGCCTGCCGCGCGCGCTCTACCGCCAGACGCCCCCGCACCATCACCGCAGCGCAGCGTCGCACGCCAGGAACCAGCTAGAGAGGAGGAGGTTGATTCTCCTGGACCGCTGAGCCTTGCCATCGGCAAGGGGAAGGAGATCTTCACCATCTCCGACTGAGAGCACCGAGTAGCCGCGTGTTATGCCTGCTTGTATGATGTGTTGTTTTTATCTGTACGCTAGTTTGTATTGGTGTGTTTGCTGCCTTCCGGAGTAGTACGCTAGTTTTTAATAACATGTCAGGATTGTGTACGCACAACCTGAGTGCTGTATCTTGTACTTGCTTTCGCATGTAAGATTTGTGTTAAGCACTTCTTCTCCGTGAAAAATCATTTGTGTTTCTTGAAAACCTTGAAGCCTTTTTGATTATTGCCTTTGCAAGGGTTTTCCTGCGCTACACAGCTTTTCTCATGGGTTTTGTAAATGATACCCCAGACTGGAAAAATGTCTCGCCCTTGGACTCGCTCTATGCCCAATCAGCCAGAAGAGGTTTACGGAACACAGACCAGCAACAATTTCACTCAGGGTCAGTCCAGCCATCAGGACAGCGAAGCGGCACTATCTCAAGTGTGCCGTCTCTTCGAGCAAAGCCAGCAACAGCACCAGGAGATGATGAACCATGTCATAAACATGGGAAATCACCGTGAACCCTATCAGCCACATTCCAAGTTATCTGAGTTGCAGAAGACTCGCCCCTCAACTTTTGCTCACACCGATAGGCCACTGGAGGCCGATGATTGGCTTCGCGAGATTGAAAGGAAACTGATTATCGCTCAATGCTCAGATCATGAGAAGGTACTTTATGCACCACACTACCTTACTGGAGCAGCCGCAGCATGGTGGGAAAAATTCCTACACATGCGCCCCAGGGAACACAACATCACCTGGGAAGAATTCAAGGAAGGCTTCCGTGGGGCACACATTCCCAGGAGCATCCTAAAGATCAAGAAGAGAGAGTTTGATGACCTGAAGCAAAGAGGCATGACCGTCACAGAATACAACGGCCAGTTTACCCAACTGTCTCGTTATGCCTACGACGAGCACATGACAGAAAACAAGAAGATGGAAAAATTCCTGGACGGCCTGGCACCAGCATTAAGATGCCAACTGATTGTACACACCTTTCCGGATTTTAAGACGCTGGTGGACAAGGCCATCACCCTGGAGAATGAGCGCCGTAGTCTGGAAGATATCCGCAAGCGGAAGAGGGACAAGACGACTCTTGCCCGCAGCAACCGAGGCAAGACTGAGGTCCCAAGGATAGACACGAGGAGATCCACGACTACTGAGCCAAGACCCGTCGGACAATTTCATGCCAGAGACAAGGAGTTCACATACCGTCCAGGGGTCACCTGCTATGCTTGTGGTCAACAAGGGCATTATGCTAAACAGTGCCCGAAGCCAAGAGACTCGGCACCCAAGCCGAACAATGGTGGGAACAATCCAGCCCCCAAGCGCAACAACTTCAATCCCAGCAACAACCACAGGAAGGGTCACTTGAACCATGTGACCAGGGAAGAAGCGCAGAATGCCCCAGACATCGTGCTCGGTACGTTCCCTGTCAACACAGTACCTGCCACGGTTTTGTTTGATTCTGGAGCTTCCCATTCGTTCGTTTCGAAGAGTTTTGTTTCGCAACATGGTTTTCCGATACTCCCCTTGGAAAAATCTATGATCATCAAGTCCCCCGGAAATAAGAAAATTGCTCAGGGTTACTGCCAAGCAGTGGTCATTGAGTTCGAAGGACTACCATTCCACGCGAATCTCATCGTGTTGGAAAGTAAAGGACTGGATGTCATTTTAGGAATGGACTGGTTAACCACCAACAAAGGATTCATCGACTGTTTCAATCGGACAGTGATTCTCACTCACCATCACGGCAAGACTATAAGAGTTTCCGCTCAAAAAAGGCCACGATCACAGAAACCAAAGCTGAACAAGATGGACATCGCAGAATTAAGAAAAGTGCCAGTGGTATGCGAGTTCCCTGATGTGTTCCCGGAAGAACTACCAGGTATGCCACCAGACCGAGAGATCGAATTCAGCATTGAATTAGCACCTGGCACTGCTCCCATTTATAAGAAGCCGTATAGAATGGCACCCTCAGAATTGGTGGAGTTGAAGAAGCAGATAAAGGAATTACTGGACAAGGGATTTATACGAGCCAGCTCCTCACCATGGGGTTCGCCTGTATTGTTCGCCAAGAAGAAGGATGGGACACTGAGACTATGCATAGACTATCGAGCCCTCAATATGGTCACCATCAAAAACAAATACCCGATGCCACGGATAAATGATTTGTTTGACCAGCTCGCACAAGCTAAAGTATTTTCAAAGATTGATTTGAGATCAGGATACCATCAACTGAAGGTACGAACAGAGGATATCCCCAAGACAGCATTCACTTCCAGATATGGGTTATACGAGTTTACGGTGATGCCGTTTGGACTAACAAATGCCCCCGCATATTTCGTCCACCTCATGAACAAAGTATTCATGAAATTCATGGACAAATTTGTGGTGGTATTCATTGACGACATTCTGGTTTACTCAAGGACACCAGAAGAACATGCTGAGCACCTTAGAATTGTTTTGGGAGAATTGAGGAAACATCAGTTGTACGCCAAATTTAGCAAATGCGAATTTTGGCTAAGACAAGTTGGTTTCTTGGGCCATATTTTGAACCAAGAAGGCGTGGCCGTAGACCCAGAAAAAGTCAAGGCCATACTGGACTGGAAGCCACCCGCGAATGTTACAGATGTGCGGAGTTTCCTAGGAATGGCCGGATATTACAGGAGATTTATTGAAGGATTCTCCACTGTGGCAAAACCTATAACACAGTTACTCAAGAAGGACAAGAAATTCGTATGGACGGAAGCATGTGAGCAGAGCTTCCAAGAACTCAAGAAGAAGCTAACAACCGCACCAGTCTTAACCGTACCAGACATACACAAGAGCTTTGAGGTGTATTGTGACGCATCCCGAAAAGGTCTCGGATGTGTGCTAATGCAGGATGGCAAAGTTGTCGCATATGCCTCCAGACAGCTGCGAAAACATGAGGAAAATTACCCAACACATGACTTGGAACTAGCAGCAGTTATACATGCACTCAAGGAGTGGAGGCACTTTCTGTTGGGAAATCGCTGTGAAATATATACGGACCATAAGAGCCTCAAATATATTTTCACACAGCCAGAGCTGAATTTACGCCAACGACGCTGGTTGGAACTGGTCAAGGACTATGACGTCGGTATTCACTACCACCCAGGGAAGGCAAATGTAGTGGCCGATGCCCTTAGCCGAAACCCCAGCCCGGAGAGTGACGGTCAGCAAAACTTGAGGCCTGAGTTTCAGCGAGAGTTCACTCGGCTCAACATGATGTTAGTCTCTGAGGGCACCATATCGAACCTGGAGATACAACCCACCCTAGTGGAACAAATCAAGAAGGCTCAACAGGGACATCCCAGTATCGAAGGCATAAAGAAGAAAATGAACCGTAGTAAGACTTCAGAATTCGTCACGGACAGTGAAGGAACATTATGGTACCGGGACAGACTTTGCGTACCTAACATTGAGGAACTCAAGCAACAGATCTTGACGGAGAGCCACACCGCTCCATACTCGATACATCCTGGAGGAACCAAAATGTACAAAGACATCCAGGAAAGATTTTGGTGGCACGGTATGAAAAGAGATATAGCCACATTCATTGCTTGTTGCGATTCATGTCAGCGCATCAAGGCCGAACACCAAAAGCCAGCAGGGCTACTCCAGCCTAACAAGATACCGGAGTGGAAATGGGATGAAATCGGAATGGACTTCATTGTCCGATTACCCCGATCACAGCGTGGGAATGACGCCATCTGGGTCATCACAGACCGACTAACCAAGGTTGCACACTTCATTCCTGTGAAGACTACCTACTCCACACAAAGACTGGCAAAACTCTATCTCTCCCGTATAGTTTGCTTGCACGGAATCCCAAAGACTATAATATCTGACCGAGGCACCCAATTCGTTTCCAAATTTTGGGAACACCTACAACAAGCTCTGGGCACACAACTGGCTTTCAGTACAGCATACCACCCTCAGACAGATGGACAAACAGAGCGTGTAAACCAAATCCTAGAGGATATGCTAAGTGCCTGTGTGCTCACCTATGGATCCAGTTGGGAAGAGAGTTTGCCGTATGCCGAATTTGCGTACAACAACAGTTACCAAGCCAGCTTGAAAATGGCACGCTTTGAAGCATTGTACGGACGGAGGTGTCGTACCCCATTGAATTGGTCAGAAACAGGTGACAGCCGTATCTTCGGCCCAGATATGCTTAAGGAGGCCGAGGAAAAAGTTAAACAAATCAGGGACAGACTCAAGACAGCACAGAGCCGACAAAAGAGCTACTATGATCAGAAGCATCATGAGTTCAGCTTTGAGCCTGGTGATTCTGTATACCTCCGAGTATCTCCTATGAGGGGTCTGCAACGGTTCAAAATAAAGGGGAAACTAGCCCCAAGGTTTATTGGACCATTTTGTGTAAAGGCACGAAGAGGCACAGTAGCCTACCAACTAGACCTCCCCAAGGAGCTGTCAGACGTCCATGACGTATTCCACGTCTCGCAGTTGAGGAAATGTTACCAAGTCTGTCACGACCGGATTTTTGGGATATAAATTCCCAGAAAAACGGCCCATGTGCTCACCAGCCCCAGGATTACTGTTAGCTGATGAGGTACCAACCTGATACAAGAATTCCAAGCAAGGAACAAAATTATGTAGTACAGGACCATTTAGGCCTGGGAGTACAACACTTGGTTTCTAATGGTTGAGGGCGGAAGCGGTTGGAAAACATCTGCGTCTATGGGACTCCATTTCCCACAAGAACAGCTGACCAGGATAACTCCTATCTTCGTGAGGCTGCACACGTCAACAGCGTAGGTTCCGAGGGTGTCACCGCGATGCATACCTCCACGCAAGGCAATCTGGCCAAGACAATAGCCAGGGACAAGCCAGTGAGTACGTTTGAATGTACTCGCAAACATTAAGAACACGGGTATAATAAATGTCAAACATGCTCCAGACTATCATGTGATCACACGTCTGTCACGAAAAGATACCAAAAACCATAACGCACACGTGTGGTTAAAATGATTCAAAGTAAAATACTGGGTGCCAAGCGAGTGTCTGAATGACTCCTCGAGCGGAAAATGCAGAAATAATAATACTGGTGCCAAACGAGTGTCTGAAAGACTCCTCGAGCGGAAAATGCAGAAATAATAATACTGGTGCCAAACGAGTGTCTGAATGACTCCTCGAGCGGAAAAATGCAGAAATAATAATACTGGTGCCAAACGAGTGTCTGAATGACTCCTCGAGCGGAAAAATGCAGAAATAATAATGCCGCAGTCGGGCGTCGGGGCGACACCACATAAAGGGCTTATAAAAGATAAATGAACAACAAGCATGCCGCAGTCGGGCGTCTGAGCGACACCACAGAAAGGGCTCATACGAGAATAATCACAGTGAATATCCAGGAGGTAGAACCATCCCAGGGATACTCAATAATATACATAAGATAAATGGTTAGTCCATAATAATAAAGATCATAATCCAAAGGTGCCATAATCATAAACAATACTTAGTACAGTCGTTTCTCCATCCGAAAACCGATAATTCAGTCAAGTCGTATCTCCATCCGAATACCGTTACTGAGCTCTAGTTAAACCGTTCTCCATCCGAATACCGTTACAGAGATCTAGTTAAATCGTTCTCCTTCCGAATACCGTTACAAAGATTCAACTCAGACTGTGGTCCTACTCAAGAACATGACTATCCGACAGGATATATCCTCTGCAGAGGGAGTACCATTTTCCATGAGTAACGGGATTACTCAGTCCCTCGGGACTAATTCCGTCTACGGTCTTTTGATTGAAAACACGCCTGACCTGCACACACCAGCTTAACTCACCAGTGCCTGGAATCACCCACGACACCTGCCAAGCAAAACTCTAAGTGGGGAGGCTACAACCTCGACGTAGCATGGGATCACAAAATTTATACCGCGTGCAAACTGGGGAAGCTATCCCCTTCGGCTACAACCGAAAACACCCATGCCCCCGGACCGAATGACAGGCTTTAATCCGTGGCCACGGGACCTTCATCACGGCCTCTCTGTATGGTGTGTGCCTTGGAAAGGGGTTGACAACCTACTGAACCATACCCTGTCCCCTGCAGGGACAAGTGGTGGTACCGACAAAAGGGAGCTACTGAACAAGACTCGGTCTACAACCGACTCAGGTGATCCAAGTATCCACCAACAATATCACCACTAGTGAAAATAAATTACCACCCCTCGAGCCTCACCATGCTATGCCGGGCATACTCGTCACAACGAGGGACTAGGGACAAGCTCGTGTCTACCCAAGACCACGACTTTCCCGCTTCCTACCGGTGTGCAAGAGAAGCTCACGAGGGCGATCCAAATCCTCAGGGTATCCATTGCTGGCCACAAACAACTTCAAAGTGCACTCATGCACGAGACTACATCGATACATAAACTGTCACTTATACTCCAAGACAAAAGGTGCTGTGATCGTATCCAAACACCACAACAAATATTATGCCAGAGTTCAGAAATGCTTGCCTTCAAGAGTATGCAAAGGATGCACTTATTGGAAGCTTTCCTTTTCCTCCAAAAATCCTATTTTGCAAAATACACAAATACAAATATTTCAAACACAGTACCAAAACCTGTCTCAAATATTTCTGAAATAAATCTTAAAATAAACTAGATGGAATTTGAGGGAGGTAGGAAAAAGAATCAACTCATTTGGAGTTTTATTTTAAAAGTTATAGCCAGTCAAAGTTTGGTCAACTCTATTTTTAAATAAAACCAGAAAAAAGGAAAACGCTTCGAGGGAAATACGCTGACGCAGCAGGGAAACGCACTCGGGGTTTTGCGCCTCCACTTAAACAGAAAGAGGGCGCTGCGCGGGTCACTGACAGTGGGTCCAGAGGGCCCACTGGTCAGGTTTGACTGGTCTTCCCTCCATCTCTTCTCTTCTGCCTGACGGGAGCGGGGCTCCGGCGATCGCCGGCGACGGACGGCGGCTCCTCGAGGGCATCTGCGGGCGGGGATGGAACGGCTAGACCGAGGCGGTCCCTTGGGTGGTTGCTGGGTCGGAGGAGGTGGCAGGAATCGCCGGCGGCGAGCTCCGCGGCGGGGGAAAGCTACGGTGGTGAAGTGACATAGGTGCTCCGGTGGTCTCCGACCGCAGTTGGGTAGCTGGGCAGCTCCGCAAGACTACGGCGAAGCTTCTGGTGGCGTTGGATTGGCGAAAGGGTGGCTGGCCGCGACGAATCGCTCCGGAGCTTGGCGGCAGCCGAGCTGGCCGGAGTTGGGGGAAACGGTCTTCTCCGGTCGATCTACTGCGCGGGAAGCTCTATGGGGGAAGTCTGATGTCGCCTGAACGCTCGGAGGGGCTCGGGGTTCCTTTATATAGCGCTCGAGGAAGGTTCCCGCGGTAGCAGAGGATAGGATCGCCGGCGACAGCCGTTGCTGTAGGTGCAGGGCATCTCGGCGGCGACGAACGCGTTCCGACGAGCGGGGGATAAGCACGGCCTGTGCTCCGGGGCAGCTGTCGTGCGCTGGTGGCTTGGGCGGCGCCGTCCGCGGCGGAATCCGCTGCCGACGCCGGCGTGCCGCCAAGGGCGCGGCCAGCGGTGCAGCAGGACGCCAGAGGGATCGTGGAGCAGGGGGGCGGCTAGTGCGTGGTTCAGCGATGCAGAGGGAGCCAGGGTCGGGTCACGTCGCGTGTGGCAGTGCGGCATGTCGGCATAGTGCGCGCGCGTGCAAAACGTGCGCTCTGGGCGCGCCCAGAGCACGCACGGCAGGTGCTCGACGGAATGCCAGCATGGTCTAGAGCGCGAGGGTGGAGCTGGCAAAGCACAGATCGAGGGTAGGGGTGGCTAGGCACTCTGTGGACAAGGTTGATAGGCCAGGGGTCCAAGTCCACAATGCAAACCAGAGAGCTTGCCAAAACTGACTGTGCACCCCAGGTGTTCGACAGAATGCCAGATGCACATAGGCAATTCTTGGAGTGGCCAAACTCTCCAGACCAGTGTCTCTCTAGATGTAGGAGATGATGGCAAGGTTAGTTTGGAAAACACAGGAAGTTGATAGTGCAAGCTTTGCAAAACTCCAGTTTTGGGCAGAGAGAAAAGGGGTTTAGAACATGCACTTCAAAATCTCCAATGAGCCCAATCTCTTGGACTTAAGAGTTTGGTAGGGAGGGCTACAAGTAGGAAAAAGCTCAGGGTTACTAGAGCAAGGAAAAATATGGTTGCAGTACAAATCACCAATTTGGACCAGAAAGCAAAAGAGGTTGATCCACTCAAATTTTCCAAAGAACATCATTGGGTTTTTGCTTGAAGATGAATTGTATGCATCCACTGTCATCTCCAAACACTTGGAAGAATTTTTGAAGAAATATTTAAATGGGTTGCAGTGCAAAAGTGCCTACTGGACCAGATTGGAAAAATTGGTGTAGAGCTCAAAGTCTCCAATGGCCAGAAGGTATCTTTGCATAAAAGTGATGTGGAAACATCACATGACATCCCCAAATTTTTGGTGGAATTTTTAGGAGCATTTATCAAATGGTTGTAGTGCAAATAGGCCCAAAATGCAAAAGGAAATCATTCTAAAGAAAGAAAGCTTTTTGAATAAATAAATCTTGCACATTTAAATCCACTGATAAATAAAGGTTTTATTATGGAGAGAAATCAAGTCCAACAATACCCTTGAAGGTTTCTCCCACTAGAGGCAAAAATCCAAAATCACAAAAGGTAAAACTTGACAAATTGGAAAAGTTTTATTTCCTAGCAATATTTTAATAAACAAAGTAAGGCCAAAAAGTGGAGCAACCACGCTGAGGATGAAGCCACTTGGGAAAGGGAAGATTTCCTCCGAGCAGAGTATCCATATCTATTTGAGGATCGGCAGAAATCTCGAGGACGAGATTTTTCCTAAGGGGGTAGGTGTTGTGACACCCAAGTTTTTATTGGATTTTTTTCAAAAGATTTTTATTTGACTTAAAGGGAGTGATTTAAAAATTTTCTTCAAGAGAACTCTCACTCTCAAATATTTTTCTTTATGGCAAAAATTTTATTTGGATTCACCCAAGATCTGCCTTTGACCTTGGGGGTTCTTGCTCTTCATGTGGGCTCAAGACAAAATGTTTTTCATTTGAGAGGGTAACTTTTGAAAACCTTTTCTTGAATTTGCACTATGGCTTTTGGAAAGTCCTTTGCCACTTTCAACTATTCCTTCTTGCCATGGCATTAGTGCAAATCCTCTCTCCTAACCCTTCCCTCACCTTTGGATCATGATTTGCATCAAATCTAGCAAGTTGAACCTCCCCATGTGATCATTTCCATTCAAATTCTATTCAAATAAATTTCTGTCCTCTCTTATAGCACTTGGAGATTTACAAAGGAACTCCTTTTTCTGTTTTGATTTTTGCCACCAAACCTTTTTCCCCTCCTAGTCCTTTGAACCCTCAACCTAGAACCATGAAGATCCACTGGTCTCCAGTTCAAAATTTTCAAACTACATCAACTGCAAGTTTGGACCAGATTTGCCAAATTTGGTGAAATTCATTCAAAACTTTCTCCAAAAATTCCAAGTAAATTCATGCAGCCCCTGGGTGCTCTGAGTGATCATCTCACCAAGTTACAGCTCCAGAAAAATTTATCTCTTTACCAAAACCTACTGTCGAACACCTGCAATGCTTGGTCACTGTCAAGTTTCAGTTAACTTCAGAGTTCAGTCAGTGCTCACTGTCGTTTTCTTCAGAGACGGGCATCGATCTCGCCAGTGCTCTCGCGTCGCCTTGCTCCTCGTCCTCGCCCTCTCGTTCCTGCACCGCACGAGTGCCTGGCATCTTGCGGGCGTCGGTGACGAGCAGCAGAAGGTGCGCCGCCCCGTGACCGACGCCGGCGGCGGCTTTGCGGGCGCCAGCGGGAGACACGGCGCCGCCGACTCCACCCAGCACCGTCCAAACCACCGGAGCCCGCCGCGTGGCCGTCCACTCCCCCGAATGCGCTGCCGCTCTCGTCGTGAACCCCAGGGCGCGGAGCGCGCTCTCTGCCGCCGTTGAGCCCGTGCGGTCACCTCACCGTGGGTAGACGCCATTACGCCAAGACCAGCTCCGTTTAGCTGCAAAACGAGTCCCATAACATCCATTGATGCTGCTCGACCGCTCAAACCCTCTGCCAACCCACTGCTCCGCCGTAATCGCTCGCCGGAGATTCTCCGTTCATGGCCACCCCGTCGATCTGCCTATAAATAGGGGCCCCGAGCTTCAACTCGAGCACCCACCAGCCCTACACTTCCCCTAGAGCACGCCTAGCCACTGGAAGAGCCCCGAGGAGGTCTTCTTCCTCGACTCCGGCCGCAGCGATCCGCCACGGGATCCAGCCCGATTCGCCCCCGTGTGTGCTCCGCAGCCTCCATTCTCTTGCCAGTAGCTTCACCTTGCATCACCCGTTCTGACCCGCGCCTCAATTCGTACTTTGCAGCCCTCCACCGGAGTTCCCCAACCTCACCAGAACCGCCGTCCGCCGGAGATAGTGTCGCCGTCGACGTGGTGCTCCCCGTTGGACGAGTCCACCACCCACCGACGCGGAAGAAGGCACTGAAGCTCTTGGTACCCTCCGTTTCCCCTAACTCGCCGTGGTTCGACGCCGGCGTCCATCGCCGTCTTCGGGCGCCGGCGAGCTTTCAAACCTGACATGCGGGCCCCGCGTGTCAGCCTCTGTTTTATTTTCCCCGAATCGTTTTCTGTTGACGCCTTCGGGCGAAGTACGTTTTCTCCTTGCGTTTGCGCATTTCCAAACGAACCGTTTTCTGTTTTCTCAGTTAAAACCCTGGAACTTTTCTGTCTCATTACCCCGTTGCTTGTAAGGCAATGATCCGGTTGTTCCGAAGTTGCGATGACCTCTGATGAGAGGTGGCCTAATCATGTAGTAACATGAAGGGCAGCAAGGTGGTACTGTTGTAGCATGCCAGCCTTGCGTCATCCGACTCTCTTCGACGTTAACATGGTTAGAGCCACGTTATCGATCTTTTCCCGCATGTTCCAAAGTTGTGATGACCTCTGATGAGAGGTGGCCTAATCATGTGGTGACATGAAGGGCAGCAAGGTGGCACTGTTGTAGCATGCCAGCCTTGTGTCATCCGACTTTTCCGACGTTAACATGGTTGGAGCCGTGTTATCGTCCCTTACCCTTTCCGTGCTACCACATGTCTCATTGCCAGGATACGGTTTAGTAAGTTGGTAACCTCTTTCCGTGTACACACCAAACAGAGAGGCCGAGATGATGGTACCTTGGCCCAGGATTAAAGCCAGTCATTCGGTCAGGGGGCATGGGTGTTTCCGGTTGGGACCGAGAGGGGGGGCACCCCCTTATAGCGCGCGTATAGAAATTTGATCCCATGCTACGCGAGGTTGTAGCCTCCCCGACTCAGGGTTTTTCCTGAATGTTGCCGAGGGTGATCCCTGGCTTCGGATGGTTAAATTGGGTGTGTACTGGTTAGACGTGTTCCTTCCAGAACACCGTAGACGAAACTAGTCCCCGTGACTACTGAAATCCGTTGGCTGTGGTTAAGTACAAACTCTGCAGAGTCAATTCTTTCCAAATCATCGTATCCATGATCAGTAATGTAGACTTTATATCCAAATCTATCCGTGTGAAAACTTGCCCCCGGTGAACAAGCTCAAGTGGTAAATTCAATTTCATTGTTATTCCGGTGGATGGACTAACATTATATTTGTCTCGTGCTTGTGATAAATTATATTCCCGAACTATTGTATTGTTGTGTTACAATATAAGCCCTTTATGTGACGTCGCGCAGACGTCCGACTGCGGCATGCACTGTCTTTACTTTCTGTTATAAGCCCTTTATGTGGTGTCGCCCCGACGCCCGACTGTGGCATTATTGTTCCGCATTTTCCGCTCGAGGAGTCTTTCAGACACTCGTTTGGCACCTGTATTATTATTCCGCATTTTCCGCTCGAGGAGTCTTTCTGACACTCGTTTGGCACCTGTATTATTATTCCGCATTTTCCGCTCGAGGAGTCTTTCTGACACTCGTTTGGCACCAGTATTACTATTCTGCAGTTTCCGCTCGAGGCGTCATTCAGACCCTCGCTTGGCACCCAGTATTTATTATCTCTGTGTCTGATCGCACTGGTTAACTTATTCATGTGCTTCATGTTTGCATTTGTTATACCTTATGTCCGAACTGTCTTGCGAGTACTTTCATAGTACTCACCTGGCTTGTTGATTTGGCCAGATGCTGACGAAGGCGATCTCTTGGATGAAGAGTTTGATAGCGCGTCCGACGCCTAGAGGAGTCCCAGTCAGTCCTGCGCGATCCCGGATATTGGTCACTTGTATCGTTTACGCTTCCGCCACCCGCAATAAGTCATCTCGAGCCTCACTCCGACGCTCGAAGAGTTGTAGTATTCTGGAATCATGTCACTCGCTTCGCGATGATATTTCCACCACCGTTATTATCGTGAGTTAGAAGTTTGCCACCCTATCCGCCGTATTGTTTTATCGGCGTGCTTGTAATAAATTGTTGGGCAGCCTCTGCTCAACTTTGTATTATATTTAGTACTCCTGGTATTTTTCTTCTGTGACCAATGTATTGTCTATCAGTGAGAAGGAATTCTTCCTCGCTGGTCCGTAACAGGGATTGGTTTCTCAATAATTATTTTATTGAAAAACCGGTCGTGACAAGCTTGCCTCTGCTCAACTTTGTATTATATTTAGTACTCCTGGTATTTTTCTCCTGTGACCAATGTATTGTCTATCAGTGAGAAGGAATTCTTCCTCGCTGGTCCGTAACAGGGATTAGTTTCTCAATAATTATCTTATTGAAAAACCGGTCGTGACATTAGGTCTAGATTGATTCAAAAATTTTAGGGTTAGCTCTCCGCAGAACTCATCTCGGACCGACCGAACTGTAGAAATCGGTCTCACCGATTCGGCTTTGGCCATTGCACATGCGCTTTTCGGTCTGACCGAAACATGCAAATCGGTGTGACCGAGTTCAAGATTCTGTGAAACCCTAGCAATCTCGGTGCCACCGAACTGTGACTCGGCCCTACCGAGTTTACTAGTTTAGGTTCCAAGTGTTGCTTCGGTATCACCGAGTTTGTCAATTCGGTAGCTCCGAGATCACTTATGTAGAGAACTAAAACTAAGCTTTTTGACTCAATTGTTTTGCAAAACCTCTGTGCTTTGTGATGCTCATCTACTCTACCTCATCTACAACCTATTCACAGGGTCTGCTAATAGTTTGCCTGAAGATGTCTGATCAAAGTGACAGTCAGAACAAGTCAGAGGAACAGGTTCAGTTGAGTGAAGGCACTAGTTCCTCCAGCAGCTATGATAAGGGCAGCAGGAGCACACCTAGTAACTTGCCAAAGGCAGCTACCAGGACAAGGAAGAAGAAAACCTCAGATTCTGAAGATGAGGATTATGTGGCTGTTGAGGATGAGGCCACTTCAAGAAAGAAAGTGCTGAAAAAGGAGTATAGCACTACTGCTGCAACAAAGCCTAGAATGAAAACAAAGGCTCCAGCAAGAAGAGTTCCAATGTCAAAAGCCAGAGTCTCAACTGTTGAAGCTTCCAAGCCAAAGAAAGTAACCACTGGTGAAACTATGAAATTCACCATTGAATCAGATGATGGTGAAGCAGCAGGTGATGGTAAGAAGAAGAAGAGGGCAAGAACCACTACTGCCAAAGTTCTTGGCAAGCCATCAATGATGAGAGATTCTAAAGAAGAAGAAGAGGAGGATGCTGCACCAGCACCCAAAGCTCAGAAGCTCATGGGAGATGCAATCAGATCAGGGGCTGCTCCATCTAAGCCCAAAGCTGCTCCCAAGGCTGCTCCTCCAGCTCAAAAGCCTAAACCCAAGAGGAACACCAGAAGTATTCCTGCTGAGGAGAAGAACAAGGCCCCAGTGCCTGAAGCTGCTGAAGAAGTGGAAGATGACTCACTTGTTTTGAGAAAGCTGAAGCCCAAGATCCCTGACCACAATGATGCACATCCTATTGCAGAAAACATGAAAATCAGGAAGGATTCAGGACTGAGATTATGGAGACAGTCTGATCCATATGCTGTCAGGAGGAGAACTGCTGTTGACTACAGGTTTCACACTAAGGAACAGCAAGACTTTTATGAGACAATTTTGCTTGATAAGAAGCCCATTGTCTATGACATGAGATGGGTTGACTGGGAGTACATCAATGAGAATGAAGATCACTATCCAGGTGTATATGACAGCTTCAAAGCATGTGGAGTTGATACATTTGTTGCCCAGAAGCTCACCAAGTGGAATGATGAGCTGATCATGCAGTTTTACTCCACTGCCCACTTCTACCCAGATGGGAAGATCACTTGGATGTCTGAAGGTACAAGGTACCAATCTACTGTTGAAGAATGGGCTCAGTTGATCAATGCCCCGGAAGAAAATGAGGATGACTTGGATGTTTATGCTGAGAAGAAGAAAGACCATAACACTATGGCGCACATGTACAGAGAGATCCTAGATGATGCTTTGGAGACTCATAAATTTGGATCTGTCCACTTCTTGTTGTATGGTCTGCCTACCATCAACTAGATCCTAAGGCACACATTGCTACCCAACTCAGGTGATCACAAGATGATCAGAGGACATGCTATCAATTTGCTACATTTGTTTGATGTGCCTCAAAAGTTCAAAGTCATGAGTCTGATTGTGGAGACAATCAAAAGGACAACAGCTCATCAGAAGAGAAGTTGTGGGTATGCCCCACAAATTCAGGAGCTCATCAACTCCAAGATGGGCAAAGGAAAATATCTATTGGATAAGGAGCACCTGCCCATCTACCCTAAATTTGAAGACAACACTGTTGTTATGAATGAGAATGAACCATCATCAGCTCAAGCACATGAGAAGAGAGAAAAGGCAAGGGCAGAGAAAGCTGCAAAGATGCCAACTGCTGAAGAGGCAGCTCAAGTGTTCTTGAAGAGCAAGCAAGACCAGCTTGCATATCTGATCCAATCCACTTTGAGGATTGAGAAGGGCTTGGCCACCCTCACTCAAAACCAGGAGAGTTTGGAGAGGATCATTGAGAAGAAATTCTATGATCTTGATGTCAAGGTAACTGAGATCCAAACTACAGTTGTGCAGCTTCAGGAGGAAGCAGAGGAGAAGAAGGGCAAGTCTACTACAGATGCTTTTGCTAGAGTGCCCAGAGGACAGAGATCTGCTGCAGTGCCAGTCACAGATACTAGAGCTACAACATCAGCACCAGCAGCTACAGCTCCAGTGCCACCTCCAGCAGCCACTCCACCAGCTCCAGCTACATCAACAGATGCCTTCGTCCTTGGAGTTCTCTCTACACCATCTCCCGAAGACCAAGCCTGAGAGTCGTTTAGCACTATGCATTTTTGAACTTTTTGGTAACTTGTTGCCAAAGGGGGAGAAAAATGTATAGATCATAGGCTTCGAGAGAGAGTGTTGCTTTTTATCTCTCTTGGTATTTTGGTTGAACTTCTTGATTGTGTGCTTGTGTGAGATACTTTATGTGCTTGTGAGATACTTGTTTGATCATATGCTACCCTTAATGCTTGTTGGATGATATTATCTCTTATATCCGTATATGATCATTCACTTGCTTGGTGATGAGTGCATGCTTTTAACTTCTATCATTTTGAGCGCTCCACCAAGATGTATGTGACATGGAATAGTAACCCATGATCCTAATCGATTATGCAATTGCATTCAAAAGCAAATTTTAAATAATGCACAAATTTAGGGGGAGCTCTTGCTTATCACATACTTCTCAAAGCGACGATGTTTTTCAATCTTATTATCATTTGTCGAAGCTTTGATCTATATGTTGTCATCAATTACCAAAAAGGGGGAGATTGAAAGTGCAACTATCCCTGGGTGGTTTTGGTAATTCCTAACAACATATAGCTCATTGAGCTAATGCTATTTCAAGATAAATATTTTAGGAAAGCTCAATGATTGGCATGGCATGGATGAGAAAAGTGGACCCCTCAAAATGCTAAGGACAAAAGGATTGGCTCAAGCTCAAAGCACAAGACTCTACATTTTTCATTTTAGTGATCCAAGATCACATTGAGTCCATAGGAAAAGCCAATACTATCAAGAGTGGGTGAGGTGTTGCTTAATGAGTTTCTTGCTCAAAGTGCTTAGTGATATGCTCCAAAAACCCTCAACTACTTGCTCACATCCACATATCTCCCAAACCAAAAGTCAAACTCGGCCCCACCGAAACTTTCTATCTGGCGCCATCGAGTTCAGTTGACATAGCCACTGCCAGAAACCCTAGTCTTTTCGGTCTCACCGATAGGGATCTCGGTCTCACCGAGATGGGATTGTAATCTCTCTGTTTCCTTTCGCAACGTTTCGGTCAAACCGAGATGAGCGATCGGTCCCACCAAGATTGCAATGCAAACTCTCTGTTTCCCTTTCATAACGTTTCGGTCCAACCGAGATGAGCGAATCGGTCCCACCGAGTTTGCCTGACCAACTCTCTGTTTGTCTATTACCAAAATCGGTCTCACCGAGTTTGTGTAATCGGTCTCACTGAGATTACGTTATGCCCTAACCCTAACGAAATCGGTCTCACTGAGTTGACGTGTCGGTCCCACCGAAATGCCTAACAGTCACACTATGAACTAAATCGGTCTGATTGAGTTTCATGATTCGGTCCCACCGAGTTTGGTAAATTGTGTGTAATGGTTAGATTTTGTGTGGAGGCTATATATACCCCTCCACCCACTCTTCATTCGTGGAGAGAGTCATCAGAACATGCCTACACTTCCAACATATATTTTCTAAGAGAGAACCACCTACACTTGTGTTGAGGTCAAGATATTCCATTCCAACCACATAAATCTCGATCTCTAGCCTTCCACAAGTTGCTTTCCACTCAAATCATCTTTCCACCAAATCCAATCCTATGAGAGAGAGTTGAGTGTTGGAGAGACTATCATTTGAAGCACAAGAGCAAGGAGTTCATCATCAACACACCATTTGTTACCTCTTGGAGTGGTGTCTCCTAGATTGGCTAGGTGTCACTTGGGAGCCTCCGTCAAGATTGTGGAGTTGAACCAAGGAGTTTGTAAGGGCAAGGAGATCGCCTACTTCGTGAAGATCTACCCGAGTGAGGCAAGTCCTTCGTGGGCGACGACCATGGTGGGATAGACAAGGTTGCTTCTTCGTGGACCCTTCGTGGGTGGAGGCCCCCGTGGACTCGTGCAACCATTACCCTTCGTGGGTTGAAGTCTCCATCAACGTGGATGTACGATAGCACTACCTATCAGAACCACGGATAAAAAATCTCCGTGTCAACATTGCGTTTGCTTCCTCAAACTCCTCCCTTTACCTTCATATGCAATTGTTTTACATTCCGCTGCTACACTCTTAGAATTGCATGTGTAGGTTGATTGCTTGACTTGTGCTAAGTTGCTAAAATCTGCCAAGAACTAAAATTGGGAAAAGGCTAGATTTTTATTTGGTCAAGTAGTCTAATCACCCCCCTCTAGACATACTTTCGATCCTACACCATGCCACTCACGCCTCCTCCTATGACTCCCATGCCGCCACTTGTCATGCCACCTCCCCTACAACCACGGGTCAACCTCATCATATTCATGGACTTTTTTATGCCAAAATTTGATCTTTGCGCATCTCAACATATGCCTTTTGCTTCGCGTTCATTCTACTTGTATCCATGAACCCCAACTTCGTCGTGGAGCAGCGTGTGATCTACGAGGCCATCCACGCTCAAGCCGGCACTCGCCAGGAAGCGGCCGCCATGGAGCCACAGCTGCAAGCGATCGCGGATGAGAATAACACCAGTTGCACCTCCTACACGCCGTCGCCGAACTATCAGGCGGCCCGGTTGGACGACGACAGCGCCGTTGCCACCATTTCCATCGTGGACCTCACGTCCACCGGCGACGGACAAGGCGCAGACTCCTCCGAGGATGAGTAGGGCATGGTAGGCGGCAGGGCCTTATGTCCCATGTGGGCCAGTCCATCTACCGTGTTCTACTCTTCCTTGCTAGAGACCGCATCTTTACTTAATCGGTCTTATCGCCGGTGCTCATGGAGATGTCGGAAGTAGGATGTGGTCACGGGAAGGAAACAACAAGGGCTTGGACGCCGACGGCCGTGGTAGTTTTTTTTGTTCTAAATGTTCAGAATGTAATGAAAATCTGCCATGTTTGCATGAATGTCATCCGGTTTATATAAAATCCGTCGTTTTTGCATGAATTTTGTCAGGTTAGTTCAAAATGTTATTGAAATATATGCGGGCATCGTTGGATGTCGGCCTTCGGCAGTAGTGTCTATGGACTGCCCCCTGTCCGTGGACGGATACGGAAGGAAATTTGCGGGTCGGGATTGGAGATGCCCTTATTTATTATATAAAAGCTATATTTCTGATCCGACGACTAAACTGGATGAACCGACGGTTGGGCCGGTGAACTGGTGAACAAGGAACATTATCGGTTCAGTCATCGGCCTTGTTTACAAAACAATGATATCTTCTTGTTTTGTTAGGTAGCTAGTGTCTCTTTGGTAAATGTCCCACATCTTATGTTGAATGCTAGTATTAGCTAGATTCTTACAACTTTAATTTTCCAAGGGTAATTTCAATGTCTAATTTCATGCATATCATTAAAATGTGTCTTGGTAGACTGGAGAATTTGTATAGACTATATGATACCAACCACTTCACGACGAACATATCAAATAACCAAACTGCACAATATTTTCACGTCCCTTGATGATTATCATAAGCGATGATATTTCAGTACCATGTGCAAAGCAAACACATTTTGCAAACAATTATTGAACCCACTGTAACGTGTAAGAAATATTTGACCCGGAAAAGGGTAAAGCAACATTGCTGGTGTTTCATAATAAACTTCTCGTAAACACCTTACATATTGTAGAATTTTCTTTTTGCTTACATTGAACCGTCAACTTGAAACTACTATAAAGGTATTTCTTAGACCAAACGTTTTAGAAATCTCTACCAAGATATGTAATGATAGAAACACACAGAGAGATAAAAACTATATTTATGCAATTGTGACAAATTATTATCATGTCCTATTTATATTTTCTCACATCCAAATGGATTTAGTTCAAAGGGCCTACCAAAGAATGTCCCTTTTATTACAATAAAACTTAAATACCAGAATGTCTGTATTTTTGCCAACGATAAATTTTAAAATATATAATAATATAACTATTGTTAATGTTAAGCAACATTTCCATTTGAGTAATTATGAGTTATAGAAAATATATTTTCCAAGTTTGTGGTGTGATAAAATGACCTATAGATACATATAAAAGTTTAGTAGAAATATTTCATCTAATTGTGACTTGCCTCGGCGCACGGAAGTGAAGGAAATATGCCCTAGAGGCAATAATAAAGTTCTTATTTATTTCCTTATTTCATGATAAATGTTTATTATTCATGTTAGAATTGTATTAACCGGAAACATAATACATGTGTGAATACATAGACAAACAGAGTATCACTAGTATGCCTCTACTTGACTAGCTCGTTTATCAAAGATGGTTAAGTTTCCTAACCATAGTCGTGAGTTGTCATTTGATAAACGGGATCACATTATTAGGAGAATGATGTGATTGACTTGACCCATTCCGTTAGCTTAGCACTTGATCGTTTTAGTTTACTGCTATTGCTTTCTTCATGACTTATACATGTTCCTATGACTATGAGATTATGCAACTCCCGATTATCGGAGGAACACTTTGTGTGCTACCAAACGTCACAACGTAACTGGGTGATTATAAAGGTGCTCTACAGGTGTCTCCGATGGTACTTGTTGAGTTGGCATAGATCGAGACTAGGATTTGTCACTCCGATTGTCGGAGAGGTATCTCTGGGCCCTCTCGATAATGCACATCACTATAAGCCTTGCAAGCAATGTGACTAATGAGTTAGTTGCGGGATGATGCATTACGGAACGAGTAAAGAGACTTGCCGGTAACGAGATTGAGCTAGGTATGAGGATACCAACGATCGAATCTCGGGCAAGTAACATACCGATGACAAAGGGAACAACGTATGTTGTTATGCGGTTTGACCGATAAAGATCTTCGTAGAATATGTAGGAACCAATATGAGCATCCAGGTTCCGCTATTGGTTATTGACCAGAGACGAGTCTCGGTCACGTCTACATAGTTCTCGAACCCGTAGGGTCCGCACGCTTAACGTTAGGTGACGATCGGTATTATGAGTTTATGTGTGATGTGTCGAAGGTAGTTCGGAGTCCCTGATGTGATCACGGACATGACGAGGAGTCTCGAAATGGTCGAGACGTAAATATTGATATATTGGACGGCTACGTTCGGACACTGGAAGTGTTCCGGGTGGTTTCGGAGAAAACAGGAGTGCCGGAGGGGTTACCGGAACCCCCCGGGGAAGTATTGGGCCTTAGTGGGCCTTAGGGGAGAGAGAGGGCAGAAGCCCAGGAGGTGGCGCGCCCCCTCCCATGGGGAGTCCGAATTGGACTAGGGGAGGGGGGCGCGGCCCCTCTTTCCCTCTCCCTCTCCCTCTCCCTCTCTTTCCTCCCCCCTTCCCCCTTCCTAGTAGGACTAGGAAAGGATGAATCCTACTCCTACTAGGAGGAGGATTCCTCCTCTCCTTGGGGCGCACCAAGGCCGGCCGGCCTCCCCCCTTGCTCC